>NW_028126452.1:1200000-1540000 GCF_965194825.1 Balaenoptera physalus | reverse complement strand
TAGACACTAAGATAATATAAGGAACACACACATTATAAAGAAATCACATTAGGATTCTCTTTTTAAGCTGTTCCTTAAAACACTAGTGCTTAGGAAATCTATTGGAGGCAGAAGCAGTCAAGGGTAGCCTAGGGTTAGGGTTAGGCTTAGGGTTAGGCTTAGGGTACAGCTTAGGGTACGGGTTCGGGGAGGGCTTCGGGTACGGCGTAGGGTATGGGTTAGGGTTAGGGTTAGGGTTAGTGTTAGGGTTAGGGCTCGGTTTAGGTTACGGGTTAGGATTAGGGTACGTGTTAGGGTTAGGGTAGGGGTTAGCGTTAGGGTACGCGTTAGGGTTAGGGTAGTTATTAAACCTATCCCACTCTCTAGTTACCCCTTAGCACGTAAAGGAATATTATTTGGGGGTCCAGCCATGGAGAAGTGTTTAGACACTAGGATAAGATAAGGAACACACCCATTATAAAGAAATCACATTAGGATTCTCTTTTTAAGCTGTTCCTTAAAACACTAGTGCTTAGGAAATCTATTGGAGGCAGAAGCAGTCAAGGGTAGCCTAGGGTTAGGGTTAGGCTTAGGGTTAGGCTTAGGGTACGGCTTAGGGTACGGGTTCGGGGAGGGCTTCGGGTACAGCGTAGGGTATGGGTTAGGGTTAGGGTTAGGGTTAGTGTTAGGGTTAGGGCTCGGTTTAGGGTACGGGTTAGGATTAGGGTACGTGTTAGGTTTAGGGTAGCGGTTAGCGTTAGGGTACGCGTTAGGGTTAGGGTAGTTATTAAACCTATCCCACTCTCTAGTTACCCCTTAGCACGTAAAGGAATATTATTTGGGGGTCCAGCCATGGAGAAGAGTTTAGACACTAGGATAAGATAAGGAACACACCCATTATAAAGAAATCACATTAGGATTCTCTTTTTAAGCTGTTCCTTAAAACACTAGTGCTTAGGAAATCTGTTGGAGGCAGAAGCAGTCAAGGGTAGCCTAGGGTTAGGGTTAGGCTTAGGGTTAGGCTTAGGGTACGGCTTAGGGTACGGGTTCGGGGAGGGCTTCGGGTACGGCGTAGGGTATGGGTTAGGGTTAGGGTTAGGGTTAGTGTTAGGGTTAGGGCTCGGTTTAGGGTACGGGTTAGGATTAGGGTACGTGTTAGGGTTAGGGTAGGGGTTAGGGTTAGGGTACGTGTTAGGGTTAGGGTAGTTATTAAACATATCCCACTCTCTAGATACCCCTTAGCACGTAAAGGAATATTATTTGGTGGTCCAGCCATGGAGAAGAGTTTAGACACTAGGATAAGATAAGGAACACACCCATTATAAAGAAATCACATTAGGATTCTCTTTTTAAGCTGTTCCTTAAAACACTAGTGCTTAGGAAATCTGTTGGAGGCAGAAGCAGTCAAGGGTAGCCTAGGGTTAGGGTTAGGCTTAGGGTTAGGCTAAGGGTATGGCTTAGGGTACGGGTTCGGGGAGGGCTTCGGGTACGGCGTAGGGTATGGGTTAGGGTTAGGGTTAGGGTTAGTGTTAGGGTTAGGGCTCGGTTTAGGGTACGTGTTAGGATTAGGGTACGTGTTAGGGTTAGGGTAGGGGTTAGGGTTAGGGTACGCGTTAGGGTTAGGGTAGTTATTAAACATATCCCACTCTCTAGATACCCCTTAGCACGTAAAGGAATATTATTTGGGGGTCCAGCCATGGAGAAGAGTTTAGACACTAGGATCAGATAAGGAACACACCCATTATAAAGAAATCACATTAGGATTCTCTTTTTAAGCTGTTCCTTAAAACTCTAGTGCTTAGGAAATATATTGGAGGCAGAAGCAGTCAAGGGTAGCCTAAGGTTAGGGTTAGGCTTATGGTTAGGCTTAGGGTACGGCTTAGGGTACGGGTTCGGGGAGGGTTTCTGCTACGGCGTAGGGTATGGGTTAGGGTTAGGGTTAGGGTTAGTGTTAGGGTTAAGGCTCGGTTTAGGGTACGGGATAGGATTAGGGTACGTGTTAGGGTTATGGTAGGGGTTAGGGTTAGGGTACGCGTTAGGGTTAGGGTAGTTATTAAACCTATCCCACTCTCTAGATACCCCTTAGCACGTAAAGGAATATTATTTGGGGGTCCAGCCATGGAGAAGAGTTTAGACACTAAGATAATATAAGGAACACACACATTATAAAGAAATCACATTAGGATTCTCTTTTTAAGCTGTTCCTTAAAACACTAGTGCTTAGGAAATCTATTGGAGGCAGAAGCAGTCAAGGGTAGCCTAGGGTTAGGGTTAGGCTTAGGGTTAGGCTTAGGGTACAGCTTAGGGTACGGGTTCGGGGAGGGCTTCGGGTACGGCGTAGGGTATGGGTTAGGGTTAGGGTTAGGGTTAGTGTTAGGGTTAGGGCTCGGTTTAGGTTACGGGTTAGGATTAGGGTACGTGTTAGGGTTAGGGTAGGGGTTAGCGTTAGGGTACGCGTTAGGGTTAGGGTAGTTATTAAACCTATCCCACTCTCTAGTTACCCCTTAGCACGTAAAGGAATATTATTTGGGGGTCCAGCCATGGAGAAGTGTTTAGACACTAGGATAAGATAAGGAACACACCCATTATAAAGAAATCACATTAGGATTCTCTTTTTAAGCTGTTCCTTAAAACACTAGTGCTTAGGAAATCTATTGGAGGCAGAAGCAGTCAAGGGTAGCCTAGGGTTAGGGTTAGGCTTAGGGTTAGGCTTAGGGTACGGCTTAGGGTACGGGTTCGGGGAGGGCTTCGGGTACAGCGTAGGGTATGGGTTAGGGTTAGGGTTAGGGTTAGTGTTAGGGTTAGGGCTCGGTTTAGGGTACGGGTTAGGATTAGGGTACGTGTTAGGTTTAGGGTAGCGGTTAGCGTTAGGGTACGCGTTAGGGTTAGGGTAGTTATTAAACCTATCCCACTCTCTAGTTACCCCTTAGCACGTAAAGGAATATTATTTGGGGGTCCAGCCATGGAGAAGAGTTTAGACACTAGGATAAGATAAGGAACACACCCATTATAAAGAAATCACATTAGGATTCTCTTTTTAAGCTGTTCCTTAAAACACTAGTGCTTAGGAAATCTGTTGGAGGCAGAAGCAGTCAAGGGTAGCCTAGGGTTAGGGTTAGGCTTAGGGTTAGGCTTAGGGTACGGCTTAGGGTACGGGTTCGGGGAGGGCTTCGGGTACGGCGTAGGGTATGGGTTAGGGTTAGGGTTAGGGTTAGTGTTAGGGTTAGGGCTCGGTTTAGGGTACGGGTTAGGATTAGGGTACGTGTTAGGGTTAGGGTAGGGGTTAGGGTTAGGGTACGTGTTAGGGTTAGGGTAGTTATTAAACATATCCCACTCTCTAGATACCCCTTAGCACGTAAAGGAATATTATTTGGTGGTCCAGCCATGGAGAAGAGTTTAGACACTAGGATAAGATAAGGAACACACCCATTATAAAGAAATCACATTAGGATTCTCTTTTTAAGCTGTTCCTTAAAACACTAGTGCTTAGGAAATCTGTTGGAGGCAGAAGCAGTCAAGGGTAGCCTAGGGTTAGGGTTAGGCTTAGGGTTAGGCTAAGGGTATGGCTTAGGGTACGGGTTCGGGGAGGGCTTCGGGTACGGCGTAGGGTATGGGTTAGGGTTAGGGTTAGGGTTAGTGTTAGGGTTAGGGCTCGGTTTAGGGTACGTGTTAGGATTAGGGTACGTGTTAGGGTTAGGGTAGGGGTTAGGGTTAGGGTACGCGTTAGGGTTAGGGTAGTTATTAAACATATCCCACTCTCTAGATACCCCTTAGCACGTAAAGGAATATTATTTGGGGGTCCAGCCATGGAGAAGAGTTTAGACACTAGGATCAGATAAGGAACACACCCATTATAAAGAAATCACATTAGGATTCTCTTTTTAAGCTGTTCCTTAAAACTCTAGTGCTTAGGAAATATATTGGAGGCAGAAGCAGTCAAGGGTAGCCTAAGGTTAGGGTTAGGCTTATGGTTAGGCTTAGGGTACGGCTTAGGGTACGGGTTCGGGGAGGGTTTCTGCTACGGCGTAGGGTATGGGTTAGGGTTAGGGTTAGGGTTAGTGTTAGGGTTAAGGCTCGGTTTAGGGTACGGGATAGGATTAGGGTACGTGTTAGGGTTATGGTAGGGGTTAGGGTTAGGGTACGCGTTAGGGTTAGGGTAGTTATTAAACCTATCCCACTCTCTAGATACCCCTTAGCACGTAAAGGAATATTATTTGGGGGTCCAGCCATGGAGAAGAGTTTAGACACTAAGATAATATAAGGAACACACACATTATAAAGAAATCACATTAGGTTTCTCTTTTTAAGCTGTTCCTTAAAACACTAGTGCTTAGGAAATATATTGGAGGCAGAAGCAGTCAAGGGTAGCCTAGGGTTAGGGTTAGGCTTAGGGTTAGGCTTAGAGTACGGCTTAGGGTACGGATTCGGGGAGGGCTTCGGGTACGGCGTAGGGTATGGGTTAGGGTTAGGGTTAGGATTAGTGTTAGGGTTAGGGCTCGGTTTAGGGTACGGGTTAGGATTAGGGTACGTGTTAGGGTTAGGGTAGGGGTTAGCGTTAGGGTACGCGTTAGGGTTAGGGTAGTTATTAAACCTATCCCACTCTCTAATTACCCCTTAGCACGTAAAGGAATATTATTTGGGCGTCCAGCCATGGAGAAGAGTTTAGACACTAGGATAAGATAAGGAACACACCCATTATAAAGAAATCACATTAGGATTCTCTTTTTAAGCTGTTCCTTAAAACACTAGTGCTTAGGAAATCTATTGGAGGCAGAAGCAGTCAAGGGTAGCCTAGGGTTAGGGTTAGGCTTAGGGTACGGCTTAGGGTACGGCTTAGGGTACGGGTTCGGGGAGGGCTTCGGGTACGGCGTAGGGTATGGGTTAGGGTTAGGGTTAGGGTTAGTGTTAGGGTTAGGGCTCGGTTTAGGGTACGGGTTAGGATTAGGGTACGTGTTAGGGTTAGGGTAGGGGTTAGGGTTAGAGTACGCGTTAGGGTTAGGGTAGTTATTAAACCTATCCCACTCTCTAGATACCCCTTAGCACGTAAAGGAATATTATTAGGTGGTCCAGCCATGGAGAAGAATTTAGACACTAAGATAATATAAGAAACACACCCATTATAAAGAAATCACATTAGGATTCTCTTTTTAAGCTGTTCCTTAAAACACTAGTGCTTAGGAAATCTATTGGAGGCAGAAGCAGTCAAGGGTAGCCTAGGGTTTGGGTTAGGCTTACGGTTAGGCTTAGGGTACGGCTTAGGGTACGTGTTCGGGGAGGGCTTCGGGTACGGCGTAGGGTATAGGTTAGGGTTAGGCTTAGTGTTAGGGTTAGGGCTCGGTTTAGGGTACGGTTTAGGATTAGGGTACATGTTAGGGTTAGGGTAGGGGTTAGGGTTAGGGTACACGTTACGGTTAGGGTAGTTATTAAACCGATCCCACTCTCTAGATACCCCTTAGCACGTAAAGGAATATTATTTGGGGGTCCAGCCATGGAGAAGAGTTTAGACACTAGGATCAGATAAGGAACACACCCATTATAAAGAAATCACATTAGGATTCTCTTTTTAAGCTGTTCCTTAAAACACTAGTGCTTAGGAAATATATTGGAGGCAGAAGCAGTCAAGGGTAGCCTAGGGTTAGGGTTAGGCTTAGGGTTAGGCTTAGGGTACGGCTTAGGGTACGGGTTCGGGGAGGGTTTCGGGTATGGCGTAGGGTATGGGTTAGGGTTAGTGTTAGGGTTAGTGTTAGGGTTAGGGCTCGGTTTAGGGTACGGGTTAGGATTAGGGTACGTGTTAGGGTTATGGTAGGGGTTAGGGTTAGGGTACGCGTTAGGGTTAGGGTAGTTACTAAACCTACCCACTCTCTAGATACCCCTTAGCACGTAAAGGAATATTATTTGGGGGTCCAGCAATGGAGAAGAGTTTAGACACTAAGATAATATAAGGAACACACCCATTATAAAGAAATCACTTTAGGATTCACTTTTTAAGCTGTTCCTTAAAACACCAGTGCTTAGGAAATGTATTGGAGGCAGAAGCAGTCAAGGGTAGCCTAGGGTTAGGGTTAGGCTTATGGTTAGGCTTAGGGTACGGCTTAGGGTACGGGTTCGGGGAGGGCTTCGGGTACGGCGTAGGGTATGTGTTAGGGATAGGGTTAGGGTTAGTGTTAGTGTTACGGCTCGGTTTAGGGTACGGGTTAGGATTAGGGTACGTGTTAGGGTTAGGGTAGGGGTTAGGGTTAGACTACGCGTTAGGGTTAGGGTAGTTATTAAACCTATCCCACTCTCTAGATACCCCTTAGCATGTAAAGGAATATTATTAGGGGGTCCAGCCATGGAGAAGAATTTAGACACTAAGATAATATAAGAAACACACACATTATAAAGAAATCACATTAGGATTCTCTTTTTAAGCTCTTCCTTAAAACACTAGTGCTTAGGAAATCTATTGGAGGCAGAAGCAGTCAAGGGTAGCCTAGGGTTAGGGTTAGGCTTAGGGTTAGGCTTAGGGTACGGCTTAGGGTACGGGTTCGGGGAGGGCTTCGGGTACGGCGTAGGGTATGGGTTAGGGTTAGGGTTAGGGTTAGTGTTAGGGTTAGGGCTCGGTATAGGGTAAGGGTTAGGATTACGGTACGTGTTAGGTTTAGGGTAGCGGTTAGCGTTAGGGTACGCGTTAGGGTTAGGGTAGTTATTAAACCTATCCCACTCTCTAGTTACCCCTTAGCACGTAAAGGAATATTATTTGGTGGTCCAGCCATGGAGAGGAGTTTAGACACTAGGATAAGATAAGGAACACACCCATTATAAAGAAATCACATTAGGATTCTCTTTTTAAGCTGTTCCTTAAAACACTAGTGCTTAGGAAATCTATTGGAGGCAGAAGCAGTCAAGGGTAGCCTAGGGTTAGGGTTAGGCTTAGGGTTAGGCTTAGGGTCCGGCTTAGGGTACGGGTTCGGGGAGGGCTTCGGGTACGGCGTAGGGTATGGGTTAGGGTTAGGGTTAGGGTTAGTGTTAGGGTTAGGGCTCGGTTTAGGGTACGGGTTAGGATTAGGGTACGTGTTAGGGTTATGGTAGGGGTTAGGGTTAGGGTACGCGTTAGGGTTAGGGTAGTTATTAAACCTATCCCACTCTCTAGATACCCCTTAGCACGTAAAGGAATATCATTGGGGGTCCAGCCATGGAGAAGAGTTTAGACACTAAGATAATATAAGGAACACACACATTATAAAGAAATCACATTAGGATTCTCTTTTTAAGCTGTTCCTTAAAACACTAGTGCTTAGAAAATCTATTGGAGGCAGAAGCAGTCAAGGGTAGCCTAGGGTTAGGGTTAGGCTTAGGGTTAGGCTTAGGGTACAGCTTAGGGTACGGGTTCGGGGAGGGCTTCGGGTACGGCGTAGGGTATGGGTTAGGGTTAGGGTTAGGGTTAGTGTTAGGGTTAGGGCTAGGTTTAGGTTACGGGTTAGGATTAGGGTACGTGTTAGGGTTAGGGTAGGGGTTAGCGTTAGGGTACGCGTTAGGGTTAGGGTAGTTATTAAACCTATCCCACTCTCTAGTTACCCCTTAGCACGTAAAGGAATATTATTTGGGGGTCCAGCCATGGAGAAGTGTTTAGACACTAGGATAAGATAAGGAACACACCCATTATAAAGAAATCACATTAGGATTCTCTTTTTAAGCTGTTCCTTAAAACACTAGTGCTTAGGAAATCTATTGGAGGCAGAAGCAGTCAAGGGTAGCCTAGGGTTAGGGTTAGGCTTAGGGTTAGGCTTAGGGTACGGCTTAGGGTACGGGTTCGGGGAGGGCTTCGGGTACGGCGTAGGGTATGGGTTAGGGTTAGGGTTAGGGTTAGTGTTAGGGTTAGGGCTCGGTTTAGGGTACGGGTTAGGATTAGGGTACGTGTTAGGTTTAGGGTAGCGGTTAGCGTTAGGGTACGCGTTAGGGTTAGGGTAGTTATTAAACCTATCCCACTCTCTAGTTACCCCTTAGCACGTAAAGGAATATTATTTGGGGGTCCAGCCATGGAGAAGAGTTTAGACACTAGGATAAGATAAGGAACACACCCATTATAAAGAAATAACATTAGGATTCTCTTTTTAAGCTGTTCCTTAAAACACTAGTGCTTAGGAAATCTGTTGGAGGCAGAAGCAGTCAAGGGTAGCCTAGGGTTAGGGTTAGGCTTAGGGTTAGGCTTAGGGTACGGCTTAGGGTACGGGTTCGGGGAGGGCTTCAGGTACGGCGTAGGGTATGGGTTAGGGTTAGGGTTAGTGTTAGGGTTAGGGCTCGGTTTAGGGTACGGGTTAGGATTAGGGTACGTGTTAGGGTTAGGGTAGGGGTTAGGGTTAGGGTACGTGTTAGGGTTAGGGTAGTTATTAAACATATCCCACTCTCTAGATACCCCTTAGCACGTAAAGGAATATTATTTGGTGGTCCAGCCATGGAGAAGAGTTTAGACACTAGGATAAGATAAGGAACACACCCATTATAAAGAAATCACATTAGGATTCTCTTTTTAAGCTGTTCCTTAAAACACTAGTGCTGAGGAAATCTGTTGGAGGCAGAAGCAGTCAAGGGTAGCCTAGGGTTAGGGTTAGGCTTAGGGTATGGCTTAGGGTACGGGTTCGGGGAGGGCTTCGGGTACGGCGTAGGGTATGGGTTAGGGTTAGGGTTAGGGTTAGTGTTAGGGTTAGGGCTCGGTTTAGGGTACGGGTTAGGATTAGGGTACGTGTTAGGGTTAGGGTAGGGGTTAGGGTTAGGGTACTCGTTAGGGTTAGGGTAGTTATTAAACATATCCCACTCTCTAGATACCCCTTAGCACGTAAAGGAATATTATTTGGGGGTCCAGCCATGGAGAAGAGTTTAGACACTAGGATCAGATAAGGAACACACCCATTATAAAGAAATCACATTAGGATTCTCTTTTTAAGCTGTTCCTTAAAACTCTAGTGGTTAGGAAATATATTGGAGGCAGAAGCAGTCAAGGGTAGCCTAGGGTTAGGGTTAGGCTTAGGGTTAGGCTTAGGGTACGGCTTAGGGTACGGATTCGGGGAGGGCTTCGGGTACGGCGTAGGGTACGGGTTAGGGTTACGGTTAGGGTTAGTGTTAGGGTTAGGGCTCGGTTTAGGGTACGGGTTAGTATTAGGGTACGTGTTAGGGTTAGGGTAGGGGTTAGCGTTAGGGTACGCGTTAGGGTTAGGGTAGTTATTAAACCTATCCCACTCTCTAGTTACCCCTTAGCACGTAAAGGAATATTATTTGGGGGTCCAGCCATGGAGAAGAGTTAGACACTAGGATAAGATAAGGAACACACCCATTATAAAGAAATCACATTAGCATTCTCTTTTTAAGCTGTTCCTTAAAACTCTAGTGCTTAGGAAATCTATTGGAGGCAGAAGCAGTCAAGGGTAGCCTAGGGTTAGGGTTAGGCTTAGGGTTAGGCTTAGGGTACGGCTTAGGGTACGGGTTCGGGGAGGGCTTCGGGTACGGCGTAGGGTATGGGTTAGGGTTAGGGTTAGGGTTAGTGTTAGGGTTAGGGCTCGGTTTAGGGTACGGGTTAGGATTAGGGTACGTGTTAGTGTTAGGGTAGGGGTTAGCGTTAGGGTACGCGTTAGGGTTAGGGTAGTTATTAAACCTATCCCACTCTCTAGTTACCCCTTAGCACGTAAAGGAATATTATTTGGGGGTCCAGCCATGGAGAAGAGTTTAGACACTAGGATAAGATGAGGAACACACACAATATAAAGAAATCACATTAGGATTCTCTTTTTAAGCTGTTCCTTAAAACACTAGTGCTTAGGAAATCTATTGGAGGCAGAAGCAGTCAAGGGTAGCCTAGGGTTAGGGTTAGGCTTAGGGTTAGGCTTAGGGTACGGCTTAGGGTACGGGTTCGGGGAGGGCTTCGGGTACGGCGTAGGGTATGGGTTAGGGTTAGGGTTAGGGTTAGTGTTAGGGTTAGGGCTCGGTTTAGGGTATGGGTTAGGATTAGGGTACGTGTTAGGGTTAGGTTAGGGGTTAGGGTTAGGGTACGCGTTAGGGTTAGGGTAGTTATTAAACCTATCCCACTCTCTAGATACCCCTTAACACGTAAAGGAATATTATTTGGGAGTCCAGCCATGGAGAAGAGTTTAGACACTAAGATAATATAAGGAACACACACATTATAAAGAAATCACATTAGGATTCTCTTTTTAAGCTGTTCCTTAAAACACTAGTGCTTAGGAAATCTATTGGAGGCAGAAGCAGTCAAGGGTAGCCTAGGGTTAGGGTTAGGCTTAGGGTTAGGCTTAGGGTACGGCTTAGGGTACGGGTTCGGGGAGGGCTTCGGGTACGGCGTAGGGTATGGGTTAGGGTTAGGGTTAGGGTTAGTGTTAGGGTTAGGGCTCGGTTTAGGGTACGGGTTAGGATTAGGGTACGTGTTAGGGTTATGGTAGGGGTTAGGGTTAGGGTACGCGTTAGGGTTAGGGTAGTTATTAAACCTATCCCACTCTCTAGATACCCCTTAGCACGTAAAGGAATATTATTGGGGGTCCAGCCATGGAGAAGAGTTTAGACACTAAGATAATATAAGGAACACACACATTATAAAGAAATCACATTAGGATTCTCTTTTTAAGCTGTTCCTTAAAACACTAGTGCTTAGGAAATCTATTGGAGGCAGAAGCAGTCAAGGGTAGCCTAGGGTTAGGGTTAGGCTTAGGGTTAGGCTTAGGGTACAGCTTAGGGTACGGGTTCGGGGAGGGCTTCGGGTACGGCGTAGGGTATGGGTTAGGGTTAGGGTTAGGGTTAGTGTTAGGGTTAGGGCTAGGTTTAGGTTACGGGTTAGGATTAGGGTACGTGTTAGGGTTAGGGTAGGGGTTAGCGTTAGGGTATGCGTTAGGGTTAGGGTAGTTATTAAACCTATCCCACTCTCTAGTTACCCCTTAGCACGTAAAGGAATATTATTTGGGGGTCCAGCCATGGAGAAGTGTTTAGACACTAGGATAAGATAAGGAACACACCCATTATAAAGAAATCACATTAGGATTCTCTTTTTAAGCTGTTCCTTAAAACACTAGTGCTTAGGAAATCTATTGGAGGCAGAAGCAGTCAAGGGTAACCTAGGGTTAGGGTTAGGCTTAGGGTTAGGCTTAGGGTACGGCTTAGGGTACGGGTTCGGGGAGGGCTTCGGGTACGGCGTAGGGTATGGGTTAGGGTTAGGGTTAGGGTTAGTGTTAGGGTTAGGGCTCGGTTTAGGGTACGGGTTAGGATTAGGGTACGTGTTAGGTTTAGGGTAGCGGTTAGCGTTAGGGTACGCGTTAGGGTTAGGGTAGTTATTAAACCTATCCCACTCTCTAGTTACCCCTTAGCACGTAAAGGAATATTATTTGGGGGTCCAGCCATGGAGAAGAGTTTAGACACTAGGATAAGATAAGGAACACACCCATTATAAAGAAATAACATTAGGATTCTCTTTTTAAGCTGTTCCTTAAAACACTAGTGCTTAGGAAATCTGTTGGAGGCAGAAGCAGTCAAGGGTAGCCTAGGGTTAGGGTTAGGCTTAGGGTTAGGCTTAGGGTACGGCTTAGGGTACGGGTTCGGGGAGGGCTTCAGGTACGGCGTAGGGTATGGGTTAGGGTTAGGGTTAGTGTTAGGGTTAGGGCTCGGTTTAGGGTACGGGTTAGGATTAGGGTACGTGTTAGGGTTAGGGTAGGGGTTAGGGTTAGGGTACGTGTTAGGGTTAGGGTAGTTATTAAACATATCCCACTCTCTAGATACCCCTTAGCACGTAAAGGAATATTATTTGGTGGTCCAGCCATGGAGAAGAGTTTAGACACTAGGATAAGATAAGGAACACACCCATTATAAAGAAATCACATTAGGATTCTCTTTTTAAGCTGTTCCTTAAAACACTAGTGCTGAGGAAATCTGTTGGAGGCAGAAGCAGTCAAGGGTAGCCTAGGGTTAGGGTTAGGCTTAGGGTATGGCTTAGGGTACGGGTTCGGGGAGGGCTTCGGGTACGGCGTAGGGTATGGGTTAGGGTTAGGGTTAGGGTTAGTGTTAGGGTTAGGGCTCGGTTTAGGGTACGGGTTAGGATTAGGGTACGTGTTAGGGTTAGGGTAGGGGTTAGGGTTAGGGTACTCGTTAGGGTTAGGGTAGTTATTAAACATATCCCACTCTCTAGATACCCCTTAGCACGTAAAGGAATATTATTTGGGGGTCCAGCCATGGAGAAGAGTTTAGACACTAGGATCAGATAAGGAACACACCCATTATAAAGAAATCACATTAGGATTCTCTTTTTAAGCTGTTCCTTAAAACTCTAGTGGTTAGGAAATATATTGGAGGCAGAAGCAGTCAAGGGTAGCCTAGGGTTAGGGTTAGGCTTAGGGTTAGGCTTAGGGTACGGCTTAGGGTACGGATTCGGGGAGGGCTTCGGGTACGGCGTAGGGTACGGGTTAGGGTTACGGTTAGGGTTAGTGTTAGGGTTAGGGCTCGGTTTAGGGTACGGGTTAGTATTAGGGTACGTGTTAGGGTTAGGGTAGGGGTTAGCGTTAGGGTACGCGTTAGGGTTAGGGTAGTTATTAAACCTATCCCACTCTCTAGTTACCCCTTAGCACGTAAAGGAATATTATTTGGGGGTCCAGCCATGGAGAAGAGTTAGACACTAGGATAAGATAAGGAACACACCCATTATAAAGAAATCACATTAGCATTCTCTTTTTAAGCTGTTCCTTAAAACTCTAGTGCTTAGGAAATCTATTGGAGGCAGAAGCAGTCAAGGGTAGCCTAGGGTTAGGGTTAGGCTTAGGGTTAGGCTTAGGGTACGGCTTAGGGTACGGGTTCGGGGAGGGCTTCGGGTACGGCGTAGGGTATGGGTTAGGGTTAGGGTTAGGGTTAGTGTTAGGGTTAGGGCTCGGTTTAGGGTACGGGTTAGGATTAGGGTACGTGTTAGTGTTAGGGTAGGGGTTAGCGTTAGGGTACGCGTTAGGGTTAGGGTAGTTATTAAACCTATCCCACTCTCTAGTTACCCCTTAGCACGTAAAGGAATATTATTTGGGGGTCCAGCCATGGAGAAGAGTTTAGACACTAGGATAAGATGAGGAACACACACAATATAAAGAAATCACATTAGGATTCTCTTTTTAAGCTGTTCCTTAAAACACTAGTGCTTAGGAAATCTATTGGAGGCAGAAGCAGTCAAGGGTAGCCTAGGGTTAGGGTTAGGCTTAGGGTTAGGCTTAGGGTACGGCTTAGGGTACGGGTTCGGGGAGGGCTTCGGGTACGGCGTAGGGTATGGGTTAGGGTTAGGGTTAGGGTTAGTGTTAGGGTTAGGGCTCGGTTTAGGGTATGGGTTAGGATTAGGGTACGTGTTAGGGTTAGGTTAGGGGTTAGGGTTAGGGTACGCGTTAGGGTTAGGGTAGTTATTAAACCTATCCCACTCTCTAGATACCCCTTAACACGTAAAGGAATATTATTTGGGAGTCCAGCCATGGAGAAGAGTTTAGACACTAAGATAATATAAGGAACACACACATTATAAAGAAATCACATTAGGATTCTCTTTTTAAGCTGTTCCTTAAAACACTAGTGCTTAGGAAATCTATTGGAGGCAGAAGCAGTCAAGGGTAGCCTAGGGTTAGGGTTAGGCTTAGGGTTAGGCTTAGGGTACGGCTTAGGGTACGGGTTCGGGGAGGGCTTCGGGTACGGCGTAGGGTATGGGTTAGGGTTAGGGTTAGGGTTAGTGTTAGGGTTAGGGCTCGGTTTAGGGTACGGGTTAGGATTAGGGTACGTGTTAGGGTTATGGTAGGGGTTAGGGTTAGGGTACGCGTTAGGGTTAGGGTAGTTATTAAACCTATCCCACTCTCTAGATACCCCTTAGCACGTAAAGGAATATTATTGGGGGTCCAGCCATGGAGAAGAGTTTAGACACTAAGATAATATAAGGAACACACACATTATAAAGAAATCACATTAGGATTCTCTTTTTAAGCTGTTCCTTAAAACACTAGTGCTTAGGAAATCTATTGGAGGCAGAAGCAGTCAAGGGTAGCCTAGGGTTAGGGTTAGGCTTAGGGTTAGGCTTAGGGTACAGCTTAGGGTACGGGTTCGGGGAGGGCTTCGGGTACGGCGTAGGGTATGGGTTAGGGTTAGGGTTAGGGTTAGTGTTAGGGTTAGGGCTAGGTTTAGGTTACGGGTTAGGATTAGGGTACGTGTTAGGGTTAGGGTAGGGGTTAGCGTTAGGGTATGCGTTAGGGTTAGGGTAGTTATTAAACCTATCCCACTCTCTAGTTACCCCTTAGCACGTAAAGGAATATTATTTGGGGGTCCAGCCATGGAGAAGTGTTTAGACACTAGGATAAGATAAGGAACACACCCATTATAAAGAAATCACATTAGGATTCTCTTTTTAAGCTGTTCCTTAAAACACTAGTGCTTAGGAAATCTATTGGAGGCAGAAGCAGTCAAGGGTAACCTAGGGTTAGGGTTAGGCTTAGGGTTAGGCTTAGGGTACGGCTTAGGGTACGGGTTCGGGGAGGGCTTCGGGTACGGCGTAGGGTATGGGTTAGGGTTAGGGTTAGGGTTAGTGTTAGGGTTAGGGCTCGGTTTAGGGTACGGGTTAGGATTAGGGTACGTGTTAGGTTTAGGGTAGCGGTTAGCGTTAGGGTACGCGTTAGGGTTAGGGTAGTTATTAAACCTATCCCACTCTCTAGTTACCCCTTAGCACGTAAAGGAATATTATTTGGGGGTCCAGCCATGGAGAAGAGTTTAGACACTAGGATAAGATAAGGAACACACCCATTATAAAGAAATAACATTAGGATTCTCTTTTTAAGCTGTTCCTTAAAACACTAGTGCTTAGGAAATCTGTTGGAGGCAGAAGCAGTCAAGGGTAGCCTAGGGTTAGGGTTAGGCTTAGGGTTAGGCTTAGGGTACGGCTTAGGGTACGGGTTCGGGGAGGGCTTCAGGTACGGCGTAGGGTATGGGTTAGGGTTAGGGTTAGTGTTAGGGTTAGGGCTCGGTTTAGGGTACGGGTTAGGATTAGGGTACGTGTTAGGGTTAGGGTAGGGGTTAGGGTTAGGGTACGTGTTAGGGTTAGGGTAGTTATTAAACATATCCCACTCTCTAGATACCCCTTAGCACGTAAAGGAATATTATTTGGTGGTCCAGCCATGGAGAAGAGTTTAGACACTAGGATAAGATAAGGAACACACCCATTATAAAGAAATCACATTAGGATTCTCTTTTTAAGCTGTTCCTTAAAACACTAGTGCTGAGGAAATCTGTTGGAGGCAGAAGCAGTCAAGGGTAGCCTAGGGTTAGGGTTAGGCTTAGGGTATGGCTTAGGGTACGGGTTCGGGGAGGGCTTCGGGTACGGCGTAAGGTATGGGTTAGGGTTAGGGTTAGGGTTAGTGTTAGGGTTAGGGCTCGGTTTAGGGTACGGGTTAGGATTAGGGTACGTGTTAGGGTTAGGGTAGGGGTTAGGGTTAGGGTACTCGTTAGGGTTAGGGTAGTTATTAAACATATCCCACTCTCTAGATACCCCTTAGCACGTAAAGGAATATTATTTGGGGGTCCAGCCATGGAGAAGAGTTTAGACACTAGGATCAGATAAGGAACACACCCATTATAAAGAAATCACATTAGGATTCTCTTTTTAAGCTGTTCCTTAAAACTCTAGTGGTTAGGAAATATATTGGAGGCAGAAGCAGTCAAGGGTAGCCTAGGGTTAGGGTTAGGCTTAGGGTTAGGCTTAGGGTACGGCTTAGGGTACGGATTCGGGGAGGGCTACGGGTACGGCGTAGGGTACGGGTTAGGGTTACGGTTAGGGTTAGTGTTAGGGTTAGGGCTCGGTTTAGGGTACGGGTTAGTATTAGGGTACGTGTTAGGGTTAGGGTAGGGGTTAGCGTTAGGGTACGCGTTAGGGTTAGGGTAGTTATTAAACCTATCCCACTCTCTAGTTACCCCTTAGCACGTAAAGGAATATTATTTGGGGGTCCAGCCATGGAGAAGAGTTAGACACTAGGATAAGATAAGGAACACACCCATTATAAAGAAATCACATTAGGATTCTCTTTTTAAGCTGTTCCTTAAAACTCTAGTGCTTAGGAAATCTATTGGAGGCAGAAGCAGTCAAGGGTAGCCTAGGGTTAGGGTTAGGCTTAGGGTTAGGCTTAGGGTACGGCTTAGGGTACGGGTTCGGGGAGGGCTTCGGGTACGGCGTAGGGTATGGGTTAGGGTTAGGGTTAGGGTTAGTGTTAGGGTTAGGGCTCGGTTTAGGGTACGGGTTAGGATTAGGGTACGTGTTAGTGTTAGGGTAGGGGTTAGCGTTAGGGTACGCGTTAGGGTTAGGGTAGTTATTAAACCTATCCCACTCTCTAGTTACCCCTTAGCACGTAAAGGAATATTATTTGGGGGTCCAGCCATGGAGAAGAGTTTAGACACTAGGATAAGATGAGGAACACACACAATATAAAGAAATCACATTAGGATTCTCTTTTTAAGCTGTTCCTTAAAACACTAGTGCTTAGGAAATCTATTGGAGGCAGAAGCAGTCAAGGGTAGCCTAGGGTTAGGGTTAGGCTTAGGGTTAGGCTTAGGGTACGGCTTAGGGTACGGGTTCGGGGAGGGCTTCGGGTACGGCGTAGGGTATGGGTTAGGGTTAGGGTTAGGGTTAGTGTTAGGGTTAGGGCTCGGTTTAGGGTATGGGTTAGGATTAGGGTACGTGTTAGGGTTAGGTTAGGGGTTAGGGTTAGGGTACGCGTTAGGGTTAGGGTAGTTATTAAACCTATCCCACTCTCTAGATACCCCTTAACACGTAAAGGAATATTATTTGGGAGTCCAGCCATGGAGAAGAGTTTAGACACTAAGATAATATAAGGAACACACACATTATAAAGAAATCACATTAGGATTCTCTTTTTAAGCTGTTCCTTAAAACACTAGTGCTTAGGAAATCTATTGGAGGCAGAAGCAGTCAAGGGTAGCCTAGGGTTAGGGTTAGGCTTAGGGTTAGGCTTAGGGTACGGCTTAGGGTACGGGTTCGGGGAGGGCTTCGGGTACGGCGTAGGGTATGGGTTAGGGTTAGGGTTAGGGTTAGTGTTAGGGTTAGGGCTCGGTTTAGGGTACGGGTTAGGATTAGGGTACGTGTTAGGGTTATGGTAGGGGTTAGGGTTAGGGTACGCGTTAGGGTTAGGGTAGTTATTAAACCTATCCCACTCTCTAGATACCCCTTAGCACGTAAAGGAATATTATTGGGGGTCCAGCCATGGAGAAGAGTTTAGACACTAAGATAATATAAGGAACACACACATTATAAAGAAATCACATTAGGATTCTCTTTTTAAGCTGTTCCTTAAAACACTAGTGCTTAGGAAATCTATTGGAGGCAGAAGCAGTCAAGGGTAGCCTAGGGTTAGGGTTAGGCTTAGGGTTAGGCTTAGGGTACAGCTTAGGGTACGGGTTCGGGGAGGGCTTCGGGTACGGCGTAGGGTATGGGTTAGGGTTAGGGTTAGGGTTAGTGTTAGGGTTAGGGCTAGGTTTAGGTTACGGCTTAGGATTAGGGTACGTGTTAGGGTTAGGGTAGGGGTTAGCGTTAGGGTACGCGTTAGGGTTAGGGTAGTTATTAAACCTATCCCACTCTCTAGTTACCCCTTAGCACGTAAAGGAATATTATTTGGGGGTCCAGCCATGGAGAAGTGTTTAGACACTAGGATAAGATAAGGAACACACCCATTATAAAGAAATCACATTAGGATTCTCTTTTTAAGCTGTTCCTTAAAACACTAGTGCTTAGGAAATCTATTGGAGGCAGAAGCAGTCAAGGGTAACCTAGGGTTAGGGTTAGGCTTAGGGTTAGGCTTAGGGTACGGCTTAGGGTACGGGTTCGGGGAGGGCTTCGGGTACGGCGTAGGGTATGGGTTAGGGTTAGGGTTAGGGTTAGTGTTAGGGTTAGGGCTCGGTTTAGGGTACGGGTTAGGATTAGGGTACGTGTTAGGTTTAGGGTAGCGGTTAGCGTTAGGGTACGCGTTAGGGTTAGGGTAGTTATTAAACCTATCCCACTCTCTAGTTACCCCTTAGCACGTAAAGGAATATTATTTGGGGGTCCAGCCATGGAGAAGAGTTTAGACACTAGGATAAGATAAGGAACACACCCATTATAAAGAAATAACATTAGGATTCTCTTTTTAAGCTGTTCCTTAAAACACTAGTGCTGAGGAAATCTGTTGGAGGCAGAAGCAGTCAAGGGTAGCCTAGGGTTAGGGTTAGGCTTAGGGTTAGGCTTAGGGTACGGCTTAGGGTACGGGTTCGGGGAGGGCTTCAGGTACGGCGTAGGGTATGGGTTAGGGTTAGGGTTAGTGTTAGGTTTAGGGCTCGGTTTAGGGTACGGGTTAGGATTAGGGTACGTGTTAGGGTTAGGGTAGGGGTTAGGGTTAGGGTACGTGTTAGGGTTAGGGTAGTTATTAAACATATCCCACTCTCTAGATACCCCTTAGCACGTAAAGGAATATTATTTGGTGGTCCAGCCATGGAGAAGAGTTTAGACACTAGGATAAGATAAGGAACACACCCATTATAAAGAAATCACATTAGGATTCTCTTTTTAAGCTGTTCCTTAAAACACTAGTGCTGAGGAAATCTGTTGGAGGCAGAAGCAGTCAAGGGTAGCCTAGGGTTAGGGTTAGGCTTAGGGTATGGCTTAGGGTACGGGTTCGGGGAGGGCTTCGGGTACGGCGTAGGGTATGGGTTAGGGTTAGGGTTAGGGTTAGTGTTAGGGTTAGGGCTCGGTTTAGGGTACGGGTTAGGATTAGGGTACGTGTTAGGGTTAGGGTAGGGGTTAGGGTTAGGGTACGCGTTAGGGTTAGGGTAGTTATTAAACATATCCCACTCTCTAGATACCCCTTAGCACGTAAAGGAATATTATTTGGGGGTCCAGCCATGGAGAAGAGTTTAGACACTAGGATCAGATAAGGAACACACCCATTATAAAGAAATCACATTAGGATTCTCTTTTTAAGCTGTTCCTTAAAACTCTAGTGGTTAGGAAATATATTGGAGGCAGAAGCAGTCAAGGGTAGCCTAGGGTTAGGGTTAGGCTTAGGGTTAGGCTTAGGGTACGGCTTAGGGTACGGATTCGGGGAGGGCTTCGGGTACGGCGTAGGGTACGGGTTAGGGTTAGGGTTAGGGTTAGTGTTAGGGTTAGGGCTCGGTTTAGGGTACGGGTTAGTATTAGGGTACGTGTTAGGGTTAGGGTAGGGGTTAGCGTTAGGGTACGCGTTAGGGTTAGGGTAGTTATTAAACCTATCCCACTCTCTAGTTACCCCTTAGCACGTAAAGGAATATTATTTGGGGGTCCAGCCATGGAGAAGAGTTTAGACACTAGGATAAGATAAGGAACACACCCATTATAAAGAAGTCACATTAGGATTCTCTTTTTAAGCTGTTCCTTAAAACTCTAGTGCTTAGGAAATCTATTGGAGGCAGAAGCAGTCAAGGGTAGCCTAGGGTTAGGGTTAGGCTTAGGGTTAGGCTTAGGGTACGGCTTAGGGTACGGGTTCGGGGAGGGCTTCGGGTACGGCGTAGGGTATGGGTTAGTGTTAGGGTTAGGGTTAGTGTTAGGGTTAGGGCTCGGTTTAGGGTACGGGTTAGGATTAGGGTACGTGTTAGTGTTAGGGTAGGGGTTAGCGTTAGGGTACGCGTTAGGGTTAGGGTAGTTATTAAACCTATCCCACTCTCTAGTTACCCCTTAGCACGTAAAGGAATATTATTTGGGGGTCCAGCCATGGAGAAGAGTTTAGACACTAGGATAAGATGAGGAACACACACAATATAAAGAAATCACATTAGGATTCTCTTTTTAAGCTGTTCCTTAAAACACTAGTGCTTAGGAAATCTATTGGAGGCAGAAGCAGTCAAGGGTAGCCTAGGGTTAGGGTTAGGCTTAGGGTTAGGCTTAGGGTACGGCTTAGGGTACGGGTTCGGGGAGGGCTTCGGGTACGGCGTAGGGTATGGGTTAGGGTTAGGGTTAGGGTTAGTGTTAGGGTTAGGGCTCGGTTTAGGGTATGGGTTAGGATTAGGGTACGTGTTAGGTTTAGGTTAGGGGTTAGGGTTAGGGTACGCGTTAGGGTTAGGGTAGTTATTAAACCTATCCCACTCTCTAGATACCCCTTAACACGTAAAGGAATATTATTTGGGAGTCCAGCCATGGAGAAGAGTTTAGACACTAAGATAATATAAGGAACACACACATTATAAAGAAATCACATTAGGATTCTCTTTTTAAGCTGTTCCTTAAAACACTAGTGCTTAGGAAATCTATTGGAGGCAGAAGCAGTCAAGGGTAGCCTAGGGTTAGGGTTAGGCTTAGGGTTAGGCTTAGGGTACGGCTTAGGGTACGGATTAGGGGAGGGCTTCGGGTATGGCGTAGGGTATGGGTTAGGGTTAGGGTTAGGGTTAGTGTTAGGGTTAGGGCTCGGTTTAGGGTACGGGTTAGGATTAGGGTACGTGTTAGGGTTAGGGTAGGGGTTAGGGTTAGAGTACGCGTTAGGGTTAGGGTAGTTATTAAACCTATCCCACTCTCTAGATACCCCTTAGCACGTAAAGGAATATTATTAGGGGGTCCAGCCATGGAGAAGAATTTAGACACTAAGATAATATAAGAAACACACACATTATAAAGAAATCACATTAGGATTCTCTTTTTAAGCTCTTCCTTAAAACACTAGTGCTTAGGAAATCTGTTGGAGGCAGAAGCAGTCAAGGGTAGCCTAGGGTTAGGGTTAGGCTTAGGGTTAGGCTTAGGGTATGGCTTAGGGTACGGGTTCGGGGAGGGCTTCGGGTATGGCGTAGGGTATGGGTTAGGGTTAGGGTTAGGGTTAGTGTTAGGGTTAGGGCTCGGTTTAGGGTACGGGTTAGGATTAGGGTACGTGTTACGGTTAGGGTAGGGGTTAGCGTTAGGGTACGCGTTAGGGTTAGGGTAGGTATTAAACCTATCCCACTCTCTAGTTACCCCTTAGCACGTAAAGGAATATTATTTGGGGGTCCAGCCATGGAGAAGAGTTTAGACACTAAGATAATATAAGGAACACACACATTATAAAGAAATCACATTAGGATTCTCTTTTTAAGCTGTTCCTTAAAACACTAGTGCTTAGGAAATGTATTGGAGGCAGAAGCAGTCAAGGGTAGCCTAGGGTTAGGGTTAGGCTTAGGGTTAGGCTTAGGGTACGGCTTAGGGTACGGGTTCGGGGAGGGCTTCGGGTACGGCGTAGGGTATGGGTTAGGGTTAGGGTTAGGGTTAGTGTTAGTGTTAGTGTTAGGGCTCGGTTTAGGGTACGGGTTAGGATTAGGGTACGTGTTAGGGTTAGGGTAGGGGTTAGGGTTAGAGTACGCGTTAGGGTTAGGGTAGTTATTAAACCTATCCCACTCTCTAGATACCCCTTAGCACGTAAAGGAATATTATTAGGGGGTCCAGCCATGGAGAAGAATTTAGACACTAAGATAATATAAGAAACACACACATTATAAAGAAATCACATTAGGATTCTCTTTTTAAGCTCTTCCTTAAAACACTAGTGCTTAGGAAATCTATTGGAGGCAGAAGCAGTCAAGGGTAGCCTAGGGTTAGGGTTAGGCTTAGGGTTAGGCTTAGGGTCCGGCTTAGGGTACGGGTTCGGGGAGGGCTTCGGGTATGGCGTAGGGTATGGGTTAGGGTTAGGGTTAGGGTTAGTGTTAGGGTTAGGGCTCGGTATAGGGTACGGGTTAGGATTACGGTACGTGTTAGGTTTAGGATAGCAGTTAGCGTTAGGGTACGCGTTAGGGTTAGGGTAGTTATTAAACCTATCCCACTCTCTAGTTACCCCTTAGCACGTAAAGGAATATTATTTGGTGGTCCAGCCATGGAGAAGAGTTTAGACACTAGGATAAGATAAGGAACACACCCATTATAAAGAAATCACATTAGGATTCTCTTTTTAAGCTGTTCCTTAAAACACTAGTGCTTAGGAAATCTGTTGGAGGCAGAAGCAGTCAAGGGTAGCCTAGGGTTAGGGTTAGGCTTAGGGTTAGGCTTAGGGTATGGCTTAGGGTACGGGTTCGGGGAGGGCTTCGGGTATGGCGTAGGGTATGGGTTAGGGTTAGGGTTAGGGTTAGTGTTAGGGTTAGGGCTCGGTTTAGGGTACGGGTTAGGATTAGGGTACGTGTTAGGGTTAGGGTAGGGTTTAGGGTTAGGGTACGCGTTAGGGTTAGGGTAGTTATTAAACATATCCCACTCTCTAGATACCCCTTAGCACGTAAAGGAATATTATTTGGGGGTCCAGCCATGGAGAAGAGTTTAGACACTAGGATCAGATAAGGAACACACCCATTATAAAGAAATCACATTAGGATTCTCTTTTTAAGCTGTTCTTTAAAACTCTAGTGCTTAGGAAATATATTGGAGGCAGAAGCAGTCAAGGGTAGCCTAGGGTTAGGGTTAGGCTTAGGGTACGGCTTAGGGTACGGGTTCGGGGAGGGTTTCTGGTACGGCGTAGGGTATGGGTTAGGGTTAGGGTTAGGGTTAGTGTTAGGGTTAGGGCTCGGTTTAGGGTACGGGTTAGGATTAGGGTACGTGTTAGGGTTATGGTAGGGGTTAGGGTTAGGGTACGCGTTAGGGTTAGGGCAGTTATTAAACCTATCCCACTCTCTAGATACCCCTTAGCACGTAAAGGAATATTATTTGGGGGTCCAGCCATGGAGAAGAGTTTAGACACTAAGATAATATAAGGAACACACACATTATAAAGAAATCACATTAGGATTCTCTTTTTAAGCTGTTCCTTAAAACACTAGTGCTTAGGAAATCTATTGGAGGCAGAAGCAGTCAAGGGTAGCCTAGGATTAGGGTTAGGCTTAGGGTTAGGCTTAGGGTACAGCTTAGGGTACGGGTTCGGGGAGGGCTTCGGGTACGGCGTAGGGTATGGGTTAGGGTTAGGGTTAGGGTTAGTGTTAGGGTTAGGGCTCGGTTTAGGTTACGGGTTAGGATTAGGGTACGTGTTAGGGTTAGGGTAGGGGTTAGCGTTATGGTACGCTTTAGGGTTAGGGTAGTTATTAAACCTATCCCACTCTCTAGTTACCCCTTAGCACGTAAAGGAATATTATTTGGGGGTCCAGCCATGGAGAAGTGTTTAGACACTAGGATAAGATAAGGAACACACCCATTATAAAGAAATCACATTAGGATTCTCTTTTTAAGCTGTTCCTTAAAACACTAGTGCTTAGGAAAACTATTGGAGGCAGAAGCAGTCAAGGGTAGCCTAGGGTTAGGGTTAGGCTTAGGGTTAGGCTTAGGGTACGGCTTAGGGTACGGGTTCGGGGAGGGCTTCGGGTACAGCGTAGGGTATGGGTTAGTGTTAGGGTTAGGGTTAGTGTTAGGGTTAGGGCTCGGTTTAGGGTACGGGTTAGGATTAGGGTACGTGTTAGTGTTAGGGTAGGGGTTAGCGTTAGGGTACGCGTTAGGGTTAGGGTAGTTATTAAACCTATCCCACTCTCTAGTTACCCCTTAGCACGTAAAGGAATATTATTTGGGGGTCCAGCCATGGAGAAGAGTTTAGACACTAGGATAAGATGAGGAACACACACAATATAAAGAAATCACATTAGGATTCTCTTTTTAAGCTGTTCCTTAAAACACTAGTGCTTAGGAAATCTATTGGAGGCAGAAGCAGTCAAGGGTAGCCTAGGGTTAGGGTTAGGCTTAGGGTTAGGCTTAGGGTACGGCTTAGGGTACGGGTTCGGGGAGGGCTTCGGGTACGGCGTAGGGTATGGGTTAGGGTTAGGGTTAGGGTTAGTGTTAGGGTTAGGGCTCGGTTTAGGGTATGGGTTAGGATTAGGGTACGTGTTAGGTTTAGGTTAGGGGTTAGGGTTAGGGTACGCGTTAGGGTTAGGGTAGTTATTAAACCTATCCCACTCTCTAGATACCCCTTAACACGTAAAGGAATATTATTTGGGAGTCCAGCCATGGAGAAGAGTTTAGACACTAAGATAATATAAGGAACACACACATTATAAAGAAATCACATTAGGATTCTCTTTTTAAGCTGTTCCTTAAAACACTAGTGCTTAGGAAATCTATTGGAGGCAGAAGCAGTCAAGGGTAGCCTAGGGTTAGGGTTAGGCTTAGGGTTAGGCTTAGGGTACGGCTTAGGGTACGGATTAGGGGAGGGCTTCGGGTATGGCGTAGGGTATGGGTTAGGGTTAGGGTTAGGGTTAGTGTTAGGGTTAGGGCTCGGTTTAGGGTATGGGTTAGGATTAGGGTACGTGTTAGGGTTAGGGTAGGGGTTAGCGTTAGGGTACGCGTTAGGGTTAGGGTAGTTATTAAACCTATCCCACTCTCTAGTTACCCCTTAGCACGTAAAGGAATATTATTTGGGGGTCCAGCCATGGAGAAGAGTTTAGACACTAAGATAATATAAGGAACACACACATTATAAAGAAATCACATTAGGATTCTCTTTTTAAGCTGTTCCTTAAAACACTAGTGCTTAGGAAATGTATTGGAGGCAGAAGCAGTCAAGGGTAGCCTAGGGTTAGGGTTAGGCTTAGGGTTAGGCTTAGGGTACGGCTTAGGGTACGGGTTCGGGGAGGGCTTCGGGTACGGCGTAGGGTATGGGTTAGGGTTAGGGTTAGGGTTAGTGTTAGGGTTAGGGCTCGGTTTAGGGTACGGGTTAGGATTAGGGTACGTGTTAGGGTTAGGGTAGGGGTTAGGGTTAGAGTACGCGTTAGGGTTAGGGTAGTTATTAAACCTATCCCACTCTCTAGATACCCCTTAGCACGTAAAGGAATATTATTAGGGGGTCCAGCCATGGAGAAGAATTTAGACACTAAGATAATATAAGAAACACACACATTATAAAGAAATCACATTAGGATTCTCTTTTTAAGCTCTTCCTTAAAACACTAGTGCTTAGGAAATCTGTTGGAGGCAGAAGCAGTCAAGGGTAGCCTAGGGTTAGGGTTAGGCTTAGGGTTAGGCTTAGGGTATGGCTTAGGGTACGGGTTCGGGGAGGGCTTCGGGTATGGCGTAGGGTATGGGTTAGGGTTAGGGTTAGGGTTAGTGTTAGGGTTAGGGCTCGGTTTAGGGTACGGGTTAGGATTAGGGTACGTGTTACGGTTAGGGTAGGGGTTAGCGTTAGGGTACGCGTTAGGGTTAGGGTAGGTATTAAACCTATCCCACTCTCTAGTTACCCCTTAGCACGTAAAGGAATATTATTTGGGGGTCCAGCCATGGAGAAGAGTTTAGACACTAAGATAATATAAGGAACACACACATTATAAAGAAATCACATTAGGATTCTCTTTTTAAGCTGTTCCTTAAAACACTAGTGCTTAGGAAATGTATTGGAGGCAGAAGCAGTCAAGGGTAGCCTAGGGTTAGGGTTAGGCTTAGGGTTAGGCTTAGGGTACGGCTTAGGGTACGGGTTCGGGGAGGGCTTCGGGTACGGCGTAGGGTATGGGTTAGGGTTAGGGTTACGGTTAGTGTTAGTGTTAGTGTTAGGGCTCGGTTTAGGGTACGGGTTAGGATTAGGGTACGTGTTAGGGTTAGGGTAGGGGTTAGGGTTAGAGTACGCGTTAGGGTTAGGGTAGTTATTAAACCTATCCCACTCTCTAGATACCCCTTAGCACGTAAAGGAATATTATTAGGGGGTCCAGCCATGGAGAAGAATTTAGACACTAAGATAATATAAGAAACACACACATTATAAAGAAATCACATTAGGATTCTCTTTTTAAGCTCTTCCTTAAAACACTAGTGCTTAGGAAATCTATTGGAGGCAGAAGCAGTCAAGGGTAGCCTAGGGTTAGGGTTAGGCTTAGGGTTAGGCTTAGGGTACGGCTTAGGGTACGGGTTCGGGGAGGGCTTCGGGTATGGCGTAGGGTATGGGTTAGGGTTAGGGTTAGGGTTAGTGTTAGGGTTAGGGCTCGGTATAGGGTACGGGTTAGGATTACGGTACGTGTTAGGTTTAGGATAGCAGTTAGCGTTAGGGTACGCGTTAGGGTTAGGGTAGTTATTAAACCTATCCCACTCTCTAGTTACCCCTTAGCACGTAAAGGAATATTATTTGGTGGTCCAGCCATGGAGAAGAGTTTAGACACTAGGATAAGATAAGGAACACACCCATTATAAAGAAATCACATTAGGATTCTCTTTTTAAGCTGTTCCTTAAAACACTAGTGCTTAGGAAATCTGTTGGAGGCAGAAGCAGTCAAGGGTAGCCTAGGGTTAGGGTTAGGCTTAGGGTTAGGCTTAGGGTATGGCTTAGGGTACGGGTTCGGGGAGGGCTTCGGGTATGGCGTAGGGTATGGGTTAGGGTTAGGGTTAGGGTTAGTGTTAGGGTTAGGGCTCGGTTTAGGGTACGGGTTAGGATTAGGGTACGTGTTAGGGTTAGGGTAGGGTTTAGGGTTAGGGTACGCGTTAGGGTTAGGGTAGTTATTAAACATATCCCACTCTCTAGATACCCCTTAGCACGTAAAGGAATATTATTTGGGGGTCCAGCCATGGAGAAGAGTTTAGACACTAGGATCAGATAAGGAACACACCCATTATAAAGAAATCACATTAGGATTCTCTTTTTAAGCTGTTCTTTAAAACTCTAGTGCTTAGGAAATATATTGGAGGCAGAAGCAGTCAAGGGTAGCCTAGGGTTAGGGTTAGGCTTAGGGTACGGCTTAGGGTACGGGTTCGGGGAGGGTTTCTGGTACGGCGTAGGGTATGGGTTAGGGTTAGGGTTAGGGTTAGTGTTAGGGTTAGGGCTCGGTTTAGGGTACGGGTTAGGATTAGGGTACGTGTTAGGGTTATGGTAGGGGTTAGGGTTAGGGTACGCGTTAGGGTTAGGGCAGTTATTAAACCTATCCCACTCTCTAGATACCCCTTAGCACGTAAAGGAATATTATTTGGGGGTCCAGCCATGGAGAAGAGTTTAGACACTAAGATAATATAAGGAACACACACATTATAAAGAAATCACATTAGGATTCTCTTTTTAAGCTGTTCCTTAAAACACTAGTGCTTAGGAAATCTATTGGAGGCAGAAGCAGTCAAGGGTAGCCTAGGATTAGGGTTAGGCTTAGGGTTAGGCTTAGGGTACAGCTTAGGGTACGGGTTCGGGGAGGGCTTCGGGTACGGCGTAGGGTATGGGTTAGGGTTAGGGTTAGGGTTAGTGTTAGGGTTAGGGCTCGGTTTAGGTTACGGGTTAGGATTAGGGTACGTGTTAGGGTTAGGGTAGGGGTTAGCGTTATGGTACGCGTTAGGGTTAGGGTAGTTATTAAACCTATCCCACTCTCTAGTTACCCCTTAGCACGTAAAGGAATATTATTTGGGGGTCCAGCCATGGAGAAGTGTTTAGACACTAGGATAAGATAAGGAACACACCCATTATAAAGAAATCACATTAGGATTCTCTTTTTAAGCTGTTCCTTAAAACACTAGTGCTTAGGAAAACTATTGGAGGCAGAAGCAGTCAAGGGTAGCCTAGGGTTAGGGTTAGGCTTAGGGTTAGGCTTAGGGTACGGCTTAGGGTACGGGTTCGGGGAGGGCTTCGGGTACAGCGTAGGGTATGGGTTAGGGTTAGGGTTAGGGTTAGTGTTAGGGTTAGGGCTCGGTTTAGGGTACGGGTTAGGATTAGGGTACGTGTTAGGTTTAGGGTAGCGGTTAGCGTTAGGGTACGCGTTAGGGTTAGGGTAGTTATTAAACCTATCCCACTCTCTAGTTACCCCTTAGCACGTAAAGGAATATTATTTGGGGGTCCAGCCATGGAGAAGAGTTTAGACACTAGGATAAGATAAGGAACACACCCATTATAAAGAAATCACATTAGGATTCTCTTTTTAAGCTGTTCCTTAAAACACTAGTGCTTAGGAAATCTATTGGAGGCAGAAGCAGTCAAGGGTAGCCTAGGGTTAGGGTTAGGCTTAGGGTTAGGCTTAGGGTACGGCTTAGGGTACGGGTTCGGGGAGGGCTTCGGGTATGGCGTAGGGTATGGGTTAGGGTTAGGGTTAGGGTTAGTGTTAGGGTTAGGGCTCGGTTTAGGGTACGGGTTAGGATTAGGGTACGTGTTAGGGTTAGGGTAGGGGTTAGGGTTAGGGTACGTGTTAGGGTTAGGGTAGTTATTAAACATATCCCACTCTCTAGATACCCCTTAGCACGTAAAGGAATATTATTTGGTGGTCCAGCCATGGAGAAGAGTTTAGACACTAGGATCAGATAAGGAACACACCCATTATAAAGAAATCACATTAGGATTCTCTTTTTAAGCTGTTCCTTAAAACACTAGTGCTTAGGAAATATATTGGAGGCAGAAGCAGTCAAGGGTAGCCTAGGGTTAGGGTTAGGCTTAGGGTTAGGCTTAGGGTACGGCTTAGGGTACGGGTTCGGGGAGGGTTTCGGGTATGGCGTAGGGTATGGGTTAGGGTTAGGGTTAGGGTTAGTGTTAGGGTTAGGGCTCGGTTTAGGGTACGGGTTAGGATTAGGGTACGTGTTAGGGTTATGGTAGGGGTTAGCGTTAGGGTACGCGTTAGGGTTAGGGTAGTTATTAAACCTATCCCACTCTCTAGTTACCCCTTAGCACGTAAAGGAATATTATTTGGGGGTCCAGCCATGGAGAAGAGTTTAGACACTAGGATAAGATAAGGAACACACCCATTATAAAGAAATCACATTAGGATTCTCTTTTTAAGCTGTTCCTTAAAACACTAGTGCTTAGGAAATATATTGGAGGCAGAAGCAGTCAAGGGTAGCCTAGGGTTAGGGTTAGGCTTAGGGTTAGGCTTAGGGTACGGCTTAGGGTACGGGTTCGGGGAGGGTTTCGGGTATGGCGTAGGGTATGGGTTAGGGTTAGTGTTAGGGTTAGTGTTAGGGTTAGGGCTCGGTTTAGGGTACGGGTTAGGATTAGGGTACGTGTTAGGGTTATGGTAGGGGTTAGGGTTAGGGTACGCGTTAGGGTTAGGGTAGTTATTAAACCTATCCCACTCTCTAGATACCCCTTAGCACGTAAAGGAATATTATTTGGGGGTCCAGCCATGGAGAAGAGTTTAGACACTAAGATAATATAAGAAACACACACATTATAAAGAAATCACATTAGGATTCTCTTTTTAAGCTCTTCCTTAAAACACTAGTGCTTAGGAAATCTATTGGAGGCAGAAGCAGTCAAGGGTAGCCTAGGGTTAGGGTTAGGCTTAGAGTTAGGCTTAGGGTACGGCTTAGGGTACGGGTTCGGGGAGGGCTTCGGGTACGGCGTAGGGTATGGGTTAGGGTTAGGGTTAGGGTTAGTGTTAGGGTTAGGGCTCGGTATAGGGTAAGGGTTAGGATTACGGTACGTGTTAGGTTTAGGGTAGCGGTTAGCGTTAGGGTACGCGTTAGGGTTAGGGTAGTTATTAAACCTATCCCACTCTCTAGTTACCCCTTAGCACGTAAAGGAATATTATTTGGGGGTCCAGCCATGGAGAAGTGTTTAGACACTAGGATAAGATAAGGAACACACCCATTATAAAGAAATCACATTAGGATTCTCTTTTTAAGCTGTTCCTTAAAACACTAGTGCTTAGGAAATCTATTGGAGGCAGAAGCAGTCAAGGGTAGCCTAGGGTTAGGGTTAGGCTTAGGGTATGGCAAAGGGTACGGGTTCGGGGAGGGCTTCGGGTACGGCGTAGGGTATGGGTTAGGGTTAGGGTTAGGGTTAGTGTTAGGGTTAGGGCTCGGTTTAGGGTACGGGTTAGGATTAGGGTACGTGTTAGGGTTAGGGTAGGGGTTAGGGTTAGGGTACGCGTTAGGGTTAGGGTAGTTATTAAACATATCCCACTCTCTAGATACGCCTTAGCACGTAAAGGAATATTATTTGGGGGTCCAGCCATGGAGAAGAGTTTAGACACTAGGATCAGATAAGGAACACACCCATTATAAAGAAATCACATTAGGATTCTCTTTTTAAGCTGTTCCTTAAAACTCTAGTGGTTAGGAAATATATTGGAGGCAGAAGCAGTCAAGGGTAGCCTAGGGTTAGTGTTAGGCTTATGTTTAGGCTTAGGGTACGGCTTAGGGTACGGGTTCGGGGAGGGTTTCTGGTACGGCGTAGGGTATGGGTAAGGGTTAGGGTTAGGGTTAGTGTTAGGGTTAGGGCTCGGTTTAGGGTACGGGTTAGGATTAGGGTACGTGTTAGGGTTATGGTAGGGGTTAGGGTTAGGGTACGCGTTAGGGTTAGGGTAGTTATTAAACCTATCCCACTCTCTAGATACCCCTTAGCACGTAAAGGAATATTATTTGGGGGTCCAGCCATGGAGAAGAGTTTAGACACTCAGATAATATAAGGAACACACACATTATAAAGAAATCACATTAGGATTCTCTTTTTAAGCTGTTCCTTAAAACACTAGTGCTTAGGAAATCTATTGGAGGCAGAAGCAGTCAAGGGTAGCCTAGGGTTAGGGTTAGGCTTAGGGTTAGGCTTAGGGTCCGGCTTAGGGTACGGGTTCGGGGAGGGCTTCGGGTACGGCGTAGGGTATGGGTTAGGTTTAGGGTTAGGGTTAGTGTTAGGGTTAGGGCTCGGTTTAGGGTACGGGTTAGGATTAGGGTACGTGTTAGGGTTATGGTAGGGGTTAGGGTTAGGGTACGCGTTAGGGTTAGGGTAGTTATTAAACCTATCCCACTCTCTAGATACCCCTTAGCACGTAAAGGAATATTATTTGGGGGTCCAGCCATGGAGAAGAGTTTAGACACTAAGATAATATAAGGAACACACACATTATAAAGAAATCACATTAGGATTCTCTTTTTAAGCTGTTCCTTAAAACACTAGTGCTTAGGAAATCTATTGGAGGCAGAAGCAGTCAAGGGTAGCCTAGGGTTAGGGTTAGGCTTAGGGTTAGGCTTAGGGTCCGGCTTAGGGTACGGGTTCGGGGAGGGCTTCGGGTACGGCGTAGGGTATGGGTTAGGGTTAGGGTTAGGGTTAGTGTTAGGGTTAGGGCTCGGTTTAGGGTACGGGTTAGGTTTAGGGTACGTGTTAGGGTTATGGTAGGGGTTAGGGTTAGGGTACGCGTTAGGGTTAGGGTAGTTATTAAACCTATCCCACTCTCTAGATACCCCTTAGCACGTAAAGGAATATTATTTGGGGGTCCAGCCATGGAGAAGAGTTTAGACACTAAGATAATATAAGGAACACACACATTATAAAGAAATCACATTAGGATTCTCTTTTTAAGCTGTTCCTTAAAACACTAGTGCTTAGGAAATCTATTGGAGGCAGAAGCAGTCAAGGGTAGCCTAGGGTTAGGGTTAGGCTTAGGGTTAGGCTTAGGGTACAGCTTAGGGTACGGGTTCGGGGAGGGCTTCGGGTACGGCGTAGGGTATGGGTTAGGGTTAGGGTTAGGGTTAGTGTTAGGGTTAGGGCTAGGTTTAGGTTACGGGTTAGGATTAGGGTACGTGTTAGGGTTAGGATAGGGGTTAGCGTTAGGGTACGCGTTAGGGTTAGGGTAGTTATTAAACCTATCCCACTCTCTAGTTACCCCTTAGCACGTAAAGGAATATTATTTGGGGGTCCAGCCATGGAGAAGTGTTTAGACACTAGGATAAGATAAGGAACACACCCATTATAAAGAAATCACATTAGGATTCTCTTTTTAAGCTGTTCCTTAAAACACTAGTGCTTAGGAAATCTATTGGAGGCAGAAGCAGTCAAGGGTAGCCTAGGGTTAGGGTTAGGCTTAGGGTTAGGCTTAGGGTACGGCTTAGGGTACGGGTTCAGGGAGGGCTTCGGGTACGGCGTAGGGTATGGGTTAGGGTTAGGGTTAGGGTTAGTGTTAGGGTTAGGGCTCGGTTTAGGGTACGGGTTAGGATTAGGGTACGTGTTAGGTTTAGGGTAGCGGTTAGCGTTAGGGTACGCGTTAGGGTTAGGGTAGTTATTAAACCTATCCCACTCTCTAGTTACCCCTTAGCACGTAAAGGAATATTATTTGGGGGTCCAGCCATGGAGAAGAGTTTAGACACTAGGATAAGATAAGGAACACACCCATTATAAAGAAATAACATTAGGATTCTCTTTTTAAGCTGTTCCTTAAAACACTACTGCTTAGGAAATCTGTTGGAGGCAGAAGCAGTCAAGGGTAGCCTAGGGTTAGGGTTAGGCTTAGGGTTAGGCTTAGGGTACGGCTTAGGGTACGGGTTCGGGGAGGGCTTCGGGTACGGCGTAGGGTATGGGTTAGGGTTAGGGTTAGGGTTAGTGTTAGGGTTAGGGCTCGGTTTAGGGTACGGGTTAGGATTAGGGTACGTGTTAGGGTTAGGGTAGGGGTTAGGGTTAGGGTACGCGTTAGGGTTAGGGTAGTTATTAAACATATCCCACTCTCTAGATACCCCTTAGCACGTAAAGGAATATTATTTGGGGGTCCAGCCATGGAGAAGAGTTTAGACACTAGGATCAGATAAGGAACACACCCATTATAAAGAAATCACATTAGGATTCTCTTTTTAAGCTGTTCCTTAAAACTCTAGTGGTTAGGAAATATATTGGAGGCAGAAGCAGTCAAGGGTAGCCTAGGGTTAGGGTTAGGCTTATGTTTAGGCTTAGGGTACGGCTTAGGGTACGGGTTCGGGGAGGGTTTCTGGTACGGCGTAGGGTATGGGTTAGGGTTAGGGTTAGGGTTAGTGTTAGGGTTAGGGCTCGGTTTAGGGTACGGGTTAGGATTAGGGTACGTGTTAGGGTTATGGTAGGGGTTAGGGTTAGGGTACGCGTTAGGGTTAGGGTAGTTATTAAACCTATCCCACTCTCTAGATACCCCTTAGCACGTAAAGGAATATTATTTGGGGGTCCAGCCATGGAGAAGAGTTTAGACACTAAGATAATATAAGGAACACACACATTATAAAGAAATCACATTACGATTCTCTTTTTAAGCTGTTCCTTAAAACACTAGTGCTTAGGAAATCTATTGGAGGCAGAAGCAGTCAAGGGTAGCCTAGGGTTAGGGTTAGGCTTAGGGTTAGGCTTAGGGTCCGGCTTAGGGTACGGGTTCGGGGAGGGCTTCGGGTACGGCGTAGGGTATGGGTTAGGGTTAGGGTTAGGGTTAGTGTTAGGGTTAGGGCTCGGTTTAGGGAACGGGTTAGGATTAGGGTACGTGTTAGGGTTATGGTAGGGGTTAGGGTTAGGGTACGCGTTAGGGTTAGGGTAGTTATTAAACCTATCCCACTCTCTAGATACCCCTTAGCACGTAAAGGAATATTATTTGGGGGTCCAGCCATGGAGAAGAGTTTAGACACTAAGATAATATAAGGAACACACACATTATAAAGAAATCACATTAGGATTCTCTTTTTAAGCTGTTCCTTAAAACACTAGTGCTTAGGAAATCTATTGGAGGCAGAAGCAGTCAAGGGTAGCCTAGGGTTAGGGTTAGGCTTAGGGTTAGGCTTAGGGTCCGGCTTAGGGTACGGGTTCGGGGAGGGCTTCGGGTACGGCGTAGGGTATGGGTTAGGGTTAGGGTTAGGGTTAGTGTTAGGGTTAGGGCTCGGTTTAGGGTACGGGTTAGGATTAGGGTACGTGTTAGGGTTATGGTAGGGGTTAGGGTTAGGGTACGCGTTAGGGTTAGGGTAGTTATTAAACCTATCCCACTCTCTAGTTACCCCTTAGCACGTAAAGGAATATTATTTGGGGGTCCAGCCATGGAGAAGAGTTTAGACACTAGCATAAGATAAGGAACACACCCATTATAAAGAAATAACATTAGGATTCTCTTTTTAAGCTGTTCCTTAAAACACTAGTGCTTAGGAAATCTGTTGGAGGCAGAAGCAGTCAAGGGTAGCCTAGGGTTAGGGTTAGGCTTAGGGTTAGGCTTAGGGTACGGCTTAGGGTACGGGTTCGGGGAGGGCTTCGGGTACGGCGTAGGGTATGGGTTAGGGTTAGGGTTAGGGTTAGTGTTAGGGTTAGGGCTCGGTTTAGGGTATGGGTTAGGATTAGGGTACGTGTTAGGGTTAGGGTAGGGGTTAGGGTTAGGGTACGTGTTAGGGTTAGGGTAGTTATTAAACATATCCCACTCTCTAGATACCCCTTAGCACGTAAAGGAATATTATTTGGTGGTCCAGCCATGGAGAAGAGTTTAGACACTAGGATAAGATAAGGAACACACCCATTATAAAGAAATCACATTAGGATTCTCTTTTTAAGCTGTTCCTTAAAACACTAGTGCTGAGGAAATCTGTTGGAGGCAGAAGCAGTCAAGGGTAGCCTAGGGTTAGGGTTAGGCTTAGGGTTAGGCTTAGGGTCCGGCTTAGGGTACGGGTTCGGGGAGGGCTTCGGGTACGGCGTAGGGTATGGGTTAGGGTTAGGGTTAGGGTTAGTGTTAGGTTTAGGGCTCGGTTTAGGGTACGGGTTAGGATTAGGGTACGTGTTAGGGTTATGGTAGGGGTTAGGGTTAGGGTACGCGTTAGGGTTAGGGTAGTTATTAAACCTATCCCACTCTCTAGATACCCCTTAGCACGTATAGGAATATTATTTGGGGGTCCAGCCATGGAGAAGAGTTTAGACACTAAGATAATATAAGGAACACACACATTATAAAGAAATCACATTAGGATTCTCTTTTTAAGCTGTTCCTTAAAACACTAGTGCTTAGGAAATCTATTGGAGGCAGAAGCAGTCAAGGGTAGCCTAGGGTTAGGGTTAGGCTTAGGGTTAGGCTTAGGGTACAGCTTAGGGTACGGGTTCGGGGAGGGCTTCGGGTACGGCGTAGGGTATGGGTTAGGGTTAGGGTTAGGGTTAGTGTTAGGGTTAGGGCTAGGTTTAGGTTACGGGTTAGGATTAGGGTACGTGTTAGGGTTAGGATAGGGGTTAGCGTTAGGGTACGCGTTAGGGTTAGGGTAGTTATTAAACCTATCCCACTCTCTAGTTACCCCTTAGCACGTAAAGGAATATTATTTGGGGGTCCAGCCATGGAGAAGTGTTTAGACACTAGGATAAGATAAGGAACACACCCATTATAAAGAAATCACATTAGGATTCTCTTTTTAAGCTGTTCCTTAAAACACTAGTGCTTAGGAAATCTATTGGAGGCAGAAGCAGTCAAGGGTAGCCTAGGGTTAGGGTTAGGCTTAGGGTTAGGCTTAGGGTACGGCTTAGGGTACGGGTTCGGGGAGGGCTTCGGGTACGGCGTAGGGTATGGGTTAGGGTTAGGGTTAGGGTTAGTGTTAGGGTTAGGGCTCGGTTTAGGGTACGGGTTAGGATTAGGGTACGTGTTAGGTTTAGGGTAGCGGTTAGCGTTAGGGTACGCGTTAGGGTTAGGGTACTTATTAAACCTATCCCACTCTCTAGTTACCCCTTAGCACGTAAAGGAATATTATTTGGGGGTCCAGCCATGGAGAAGAGTTTAGACACTAGGATAAGATAAGGAACACACCCATTATAAAGAAATAACATTAGGATTCTCTTTTTAAGCTGTTCCTTAAAACACTAGTGCTTAGGAAATCTGTTGGAGGCAGAAGCAGTCAAGGGTAGCCTAGGGTTGGGGTTAGGCTTAGAGTTAGGCTTAGGGTACGGCTTAGGGTACGGGTTCGGGGAGGGCTTCGGGTACGGCGTAGGGTATGGGTTAGGGTTAGGGTTAGGGTTAGTGTTAGGGTTAGGGCTCGGTTTAGGGTACGGGTTAGGATTAGGGTACGTGTTAGGGTTAGGGTAGGGGTTAGGGTTAGGGTACGTGTTAGGGTTAGGGTAGTTATTAAACATATCCCACTCTCTAGATACCCCTTAGCACGTAAAGGAATATTATTTGGTGGTCCAGCCATGGAGAAGAGTTTAGACACTAGGATAAGATAAGGAACACACCCATTATAAAGAAATCACATTAGGATTCTCTTTTTAAGCTGTTCCTTAAAACACTAGTGCTGAGGAAATCTGTTGGAGGCAGAAGCAGTCAAGGGTAGCCTAGGGTTAGGGTTAGGCTTAGGGTATGGCTTAGGGTACGGGTTCGGGGAGGGCTTCGGGTACGGCGTAGGGTATGGGTTAGGGTTAGGGTTAGGGTTAGGGCTCGGTTTAGGGTACGGGTTAGGATTAGGGTACGTGTTAGGGTTATGGTAGGGGTTAGGGTTAGGGTACGCGTTAGGGTTAGGGTAGTTATTAAACCTATCCCACTCTCTAGATACCCCTTAGCACGTAAAGGAATATTATTTGGGGGTCCAGCCATGGAGAAGAGTTTAGACACTAAGATAATATAAGGAACACACACATTATAAAGAAATCACATTAGGATTCTCTTTTTAAGCTGTTCCTTAAAACACTAGTGCTTAGGAAATCTATTGGAGGCAGAAGCAGTCAAGGGTAGCCTAGGGTTAGGGTTAGGCTTAGGGTTAGGCTTAGGGTCCGGCTTAGGGTACGGGTTCGGGGAGGGCTTCGGGTACGGCGTAGGGTATGGGTAAGGGTTAGGGTTAGGGTTAGTGTTAGGGTTAGGGCTCGGTTTAGGGTACGGGTTAGGATTAGGGTACGTGTTAGGGTTATGGTAGGGGTTAGGGTTAGGGTACGCGTTAGGGTTAGGGTAGTTATTAAACCTATCCCACTCTCTAGATACCCCTTAGCACGTAAAGGAATATTATTTGGGGGTCCAGCCATGGAGAAGAGTTTAGACACTAAGATAATATAAGGAACACACACATTATAAAGAAATCACATTAGGATTCTCTTTTTAAGCTGTTCCTTAAAACACTAGTGCTTAGGAAATCTATTGGAGGCAGAAGCAGTCAAGGGTAGCCTAGGGTTAGGGTTAGGCTTAGGGTTAGGCTTAGGGTCCGGCTTAGGGTACGGGTTCGGGGAGGGCTTCGGGTACGGCGTAGGGTATGGGTTAGGGTTAGGGTTAGGGTTAGTGTTAGGGTTGGGGCTCGGTTTAGGGTACGGGTTAGGATTAGGGTACGTGTTAGGGTTATGGTAGGGGTTAGGGTTAGGGTACGCGTTAGGGTTAGGGTAGTTATTAAACCTATCCCACTCTCTAGATACCCCTTAGCACGTAAAGGAATATTATTTGGGGGTCCAGCCATGGAGAAGAGTTTAGACACTAAGATAATATAAGGAACACACACATTATAAAGAAATCACATTAGGATTCTCTTTTTAAGCTGTTCCTTAAAACACTAGTGCTTAGGAAATCTATTGGAGGCAGAAGCAGTCAAGGGTAGCCTAGGGTTAGGGTTAGGCTTAGGGTTAGGCTTAGGGTACAGCTTAGGGTACGGGTTCGGGGAGGGCTTCGGGTACGGCGTAGGGTATGGGTTAGGGTTAGGGTTAGGGTTAGTGTTAGGGTTAGGGCTAGGTTTAGGTTACGGGTTAGGATTAGGGTACGTGTTAGGGTTAGGATAGGGGTTAGCGTTAGGGTACGCGTTAGGGTTAGGGTAGTTATTAAACCTATCCCACTCTCTAGTTACCCCTTAGCACGTAAAGGAATATTATTTGGGGGTCCAGCCATGGAGAAGTGTTTAGACACTAGGATAAGATAAGGAACACACCCATTATAAAGAAATCACATTAGGATTCTCTTTTCAAGCTGTTCCTTAAAACACTAGTGCTTAGGAAATCTATTGGAGGCAGAAGCAGTCAAGGGTAGCCTAGGGTTAGGGTTAGGCTTAGGGTTAGGCTTAGGGTACGGCTTAGGGTACGGGTTCGGGGAGGGCTTCGGGTACGGCGTAGGGTATGGGTTAGGGTTAGGGTTAGGGTTAGTGTTAGGGTTAGGGCTCGGTTTAGGGTACGGGTTAGGATTAGTGTACGTGTTAGGTTTAGGGTAGCGGTTAGCGTTAGGGTACGCGTTAGGGTTAGGGTAGTTATTAAACCTATCCCACTCTCTAGTTACCCCTTAGAACGTAAAGGAATATTATTTGGGGGTCCAGCCATGGAGAAGAGTTTAGACACTAGGATAAGATAAGGAACACACCCATTATAAAGAAATAACATTAGGATTCTCTTTTTAAGCTGTTCCTTAAAACACTAGTGCTTAGGAAATCTGTTGGAGGCAGAAGCAGTCAAGGGTAGCCTAGGGTTAGGGTTAGGCTTAGGGTTAGGCTTAGGGTACGGCTTAGGGTACGGGTTCGGGGAGGGCTTCGGGTACGGCGTAGGGTATGGGTTAGGGTTAGGGTTAGGGTTAGTGTTAGGGTTAGGGCTCAGTTTAGGGTACGGGTTAGGATTAGGGTACGTGTTAGGGTTAGGGTAGGGGTTAGGGTTAGGGTACGTGTTAGGGTTAGGGTAGTTATTAAACATATCCCACTCTCTAGATACCCCTTAGCACGTAAAGGAATATTATTTGGTGGTCCAGCCATGGAGAAGAGTTTAGACACTAGGATAAGATAAGGAACACACCCATTATAAAGAAATCACATTAGGATTCTCTTTTTAAGCTGTTCCTTAAAACACTAGTGCTGAGGAAATCTGTTGGAGGCAGAAGCAGTCAAGGGTAGCCTAGGGTTAGGGTTATGCTTAGGGTATGGCTTAGGGTTCGGGTTCGGGGAGGGCTTCGGGTACGGCGTAGGGTATGGGTTAGGGTTAGGGTTAGGGTTAGTGTTAGGGTTAGGGCTCGGTTTAGGGTACGGGTTAGGATTAGGGTACGTGTTAGGGTTAGGGTAGGGGTTAGGGTTAGGGTACGCGTTAGGGTTAGGGTAGTTATTAAACCTATCCCACTCTCTAGATACCCCTTAGCACGTAAAGGAATATTATTTGGGGGTCCAGCCATGGAGAAGAGTTTAGACACTACGATAATATAAGGAACACACACATTATAAAGAAATCACATTAGGATTCTCTTTTTAAGCTGTTCCTTAAAACACTAGTGCTTAGGAAATCTATTGGAGGCAGAAGCAGTCAAGGGTAGCCTAGGGTTAGGGTTAGGCTTAGGGTTAGGCTTAGGGTCCGGCTTAGGGTACGGGTTCGGGGTGGGCTTCGGGTACGGCGTAGGGTATGGGTTAGGGTTAGGGTTAGGGTTAGTGTTAGGGTTAGGGCTCGGTTTAGGGTACGGGTTAGGATTAGGGTACGTGTTAGGGTTATGGTAGGGGTTAGGGTTAGGGTACGCGTTAGGGTTAGGGTAGTTATTAAACCTATCCCACTCTCTAGATACCCCTTAGCACGTAAAGGAATATTATTTGGGGGTCCAGCCATGGAGAAGAGTTTAGACACTAAGATAATATAAGGAACACACACATTATAAAGAAATCACATTAGGATTCTCTTTTTAAGCTGTTCCTTAAAACACTAGTGCTTAGGAAATCTATTGGAGGCAGAAGCAGTCAAGGGTAGCCTAGGGTTAGGGTTAGGCTTAGGGTTAGGCTTAGGGTCCGGCTTAGGGTACGGGTTCGGGGAGGGCTTCGGGTACGGCGTAGGGTATGGGTTAGGGTTAGGGTTAGGGTTAGTGTTAGGGTTAGGGCTCGGTTTAGGGTACGGGTTAGGATTAGGGTACGTGTTAGGGTTATGGTAGGGGTTAGGGTTAGGGTACGCGTTAGGGTTAGGGTAGTAATTAAACCTATCCCACTCTCTAGATACCCCTTAGCACGTAAAGGAATATTATTTGGGGGTCCAGCCATGGAGAAGAGTTTAGACACTAAGATAATATAAGGAACACACACATTATAAAGAAATCACATTAGGATTCTCTTTTTAAGCTGTTCCTTAAAACACTAGTGCTTAGGAAATCTATTGGAGGCAGAAGCAGTCAAGGGTAGCCTAGGGTTAGGGTTAGGCTTAGGGTTAGGCTTAGGGTACAGCTTAGGGTACGGGTTCGGGGAGGGCTTCGGGTACGGCGTAGGGTATGGGTTAGGGTTAGGGTTAGGGTTAGTGTTAGGGTTAGGGCTCGGTTTAGGTTACGGGTTAGGATTAGGGTACGTGTTAGTGTTAGGGTAGGGGTTAGCGTTAGGGTACGCGTTAGGGTTAGGGTAGTTATTAAACCTATCCCACTCTCTAGTTACCCCTTAGCACGTAAAGGAATATTATTTGGGGGTCCAGCCATGGAGAAGTGTTTAGACACTAGGATAACATAAGGAACACACCCATTATAAAGAAATCACATTAGGATTCTCTTTTTAAGCTGTTCCTTAAAACACTAGTGCTTAGGAAATCTATTGGAGGCAGAAGCAGTCAAGGGTAGCCTAGGGTTAGGGTTAGGCTTAGGGTTAGGCTTAGGGTACGGCTTAGGGTACGGGTTCGGGGAGGGTTTCGGGTATGGCGTAGGGTATGGGTTAGGGTTAGTGTTAGGGTTAGTGTTAGGGTTAGGGCTCGGTTTAGGGTACGGGTTAGGATTAGGGTACGTGTTAGGGTTATGGTAGGGGTTAGGGTTAGGGTACGCGTTAGGGTTAGGGTAGTTATTAAACCTATCCCACTCTCTAGATACCCCTTAGCACGTAAAGGAATATTATTTGGGGGTCCAGCCATGGAGAAGAGTTTAGACACTAAGATAATATAAGGAACACACACATTATAAAGAAATCACATTAGGATTCACTTTTTAAGCTGTTCCTTAAAACACTAGTGCTTAGGAAATGTATTGGAGGCAGAAGCAGTCAAGGCTAGCCTAGGGTTAGGGTTAGGCTTAGGGTTAGGCTTAGGGTACGGCTTAGGGTATGGGTTCGGGGAGGGCTTCGGGTACGGCGTAGGGTATGGGTTAGGGTTAGGGTTAGTGTTAGTGTTAGGGCTCGGTTTAGGGTACGGGTTAGGATTAGGGTACGTGTTAGGGTTAGGGTAGGGGTTAGGTTTAGAGTACGCGTTAGGGTTAGGGTAGTTATTAAACCTATCCCACTCTCTAGATACCCCTTAGCACGTAAAGGAATATTATTTGGTGGTCCAGCCATGGAGAAGAGTTTAGACACTAGGATAAGATAAGGAACACACCCATTATAAAGAAATCACATTAGGATTCTCTTTTTAAGCTGTTCCTTAAAACACTAGTGCTTAGGAAATCTGTTGGAGGCAGAAGCAGTCAAGGGTAGCCTAGGGTTAGGGTTAGGCTTAGGGTTAGGCTTAGGGTATGGCTTAGGGTACGGGTTCGGGGAGGGCTTCGGGTGCGGCGTAGGGTATGGGTTAGGGTTAGGGTTAGGGTTAGTGTTAGGGTTAGGGCTCGGTATAGGGTACGGGTTAGGATTACGGTACGTGTTAGGTTTAGGGTAGCGGTTAGCGTTAGGGTACGCGTTAGGGTTAGGGTAGTTATTAAACCTATCCCACTCTCTAGTTACCCCTTAGCACGTAAAGGAATATTATTTGGTGGTCCAGCCATGGAGAAGAGTTTAGACACTAGGATAAAATAAGGAACACACCCATTATAAAGAAATCACATTAGGATTCTCTTTTTAAGCTGTTCCTTAAAACACTAGTGCTTAGGAAATCTGTTGGAGGCAGAAGCAGTCAAGGGTAGCCTAGGGTTAGGGTTAGGCTTAGGGTTAGGCTTAGGGTACAGCTTAGGTTACGGGTTCGGGGAGGGCTTCGGGTACGGCGTAGGGTATGGGTTAGGGTTAGGGTTAGGGTTAGTGTTAGGGTTAGGGCTCGGTTTAGGGTACGGGTTAGGATTAGGGTACGTGTTAGGGTTAGGGTAGGGGTTAGGGTTAGGGTACGCGTTAGGGTTAGGGTAGTTATTAAACATATCCCACTCTCTAGATACCCCTTAGCACGTAAAGGAATATTATTTGGGGGTCCAGCCATGGAGAAGAGTTTAGACACTAGGATCAGATAAGGAACACACCCATTATAAAGAAATCACATTAGGATTCTCTTTTTAAGCTGTTCCTTAAAACTCTAGTGCTTAGGAAATATATTGGAGGCAGAAGCAGTCAAGGGTAGCCTAGGGTTAGGGTTAGTCTTATGGTTAGGTTTAGGGTACGGCTTAGGGTACGGGTTCGGGGAGGGTTTCTGGTACGGCGTAGGGTATGGGTTAGGGTTAGGGTTAGGGTTAGTGTTAGGGTTAGGGCTCGGTTTAGGGTACGGGTTAGGATTAGGGTACGTGTTAGGGTTATGGTAGGGGTTAGGGTTAGGGTACGCGTTAGGGTTAGGGTAGTTATTAAACCTATCCCACTCTCTAGATACCCCTTAGCACGTAAAGGAATATTATTTGGGGGTCCAGCCATGGAGAAGAGTTTAGACACTAAGATAATATAAGGAACACACACATTATAAAGAAATCACATTAGGATTCTCTTTTTTAGCTGTTCCTTAAAACACTAGTGCTTAGGAAATCTATTGGAGGCAGAAGCAGTCAAGGGTAGCCTAGGGTTAGGGTTAGGCTTAGGGTTAGGCTTAGGGTACAGCTTAGGGTACGGGTTCGGGGAGGGCTTCGGGTACGGCGTAGGGTATGGGTTAGGGTTAGGGTTAGGGTTAGTGTTAGGGTTAGGGCTCGGTTTAGGTTACGGGTTAGGATTAGGGTACGTGTTAGGGTTAGGGTAGGGGTTAGCGTTAGGGTACGCGTTAGGGTTAGGGTAGTTATTAAACCTATCCCACTCTCTAGTTACCCCTTAGCACGTAAAGGAATATTATTTCGGGGTCCAGCCATGGAGAAGTGTTTAGACACTAGGATAAGATAAGGAACACACCCATTATAAAGAAATCACATTAGGATTCTCTTTTTAAGCTGTTCCTTAAAACACTAGTGCTTAGGAAATCTATTGGAGGCAGAAGCAGTCAAGGGTAGCCTAGGGTTAGGGTTAGGCTTAGGTTTAGGCTTAGGGTACAGCTTAGGGTACGGGTTCGGGGAGGGCTTCGGGTACGGCGTAGGGTATGGGTTAGGGTTAGGGTTAGGGTTAGTGTTAGGGTTAGGGCTCGGTTTAGGGTACGGGTTAGGATTAGGGTACGTGTTAGGGTTAGGGTAGGGGTTAGCGTTAGGGTACGCGTTAGGGTTAGGGTAGTTATTAAACCTATCCCACTCTCTAGTTACCCCTTAGCACGTAAAGGAATATTATTTGGGGGTCCAGCCATGGAGAAGAGTTTAGACACTAGGATAAGATAAGGAACACACCCATTATAAAGAAATCACATTAGGATTCTCTTTTTAAGCTGTTCCTTAAAACACTAGTGCTTAGGAAATCTATTGGACGCAGAAGCACTCAAGGGTAGCCTACGGTTAGGGTTAGGCTTAGGGTTAGGCTTAGGGTACGGCTTAGGGTACGGGTTCTGGGAGGGTTTCGGGTATGGCGTAGGGTATGGGTTAGGGTTAGGGTTAGGGTTAGTGTTAGTGTTAGGGCTCGGTTTAGGGTACGGGTTAGGATTAGGGTACGTGTTAGGGTTAGGGTAGGGGTTAGGGTTAGAGTACGCGTTAGGGTTAGGGTAGTTATTAAACCTATCCCACTCTCTAGATACCTCATAGCACGTAAAGGAATATTATTAGGGGGTCCAGCCATGGAGAAGAATTTAGACACTAAGATAATATAAGAAACACACACATTATAAAGAAATCACATTAGGATTCTCTTTTTAAGCTCTTCCTTAAAACACTAGTGCTTAGGAAATCTATTGGAGGCAGAAGCAGTCAAGGGTAGCGTAGGATTAGGGTTAGGCTTAGCGTTAGGCTTAGGGTACGCCTTAGGGTACGGGTTCGGGGAGCGCTTCGGGTACGGCGTATGGTATGGGTTAGGGTTAGGGTTAGGGTTAGTGTTAGGGTTAGGGCTCGGTATAGGGTACGGGTTAGGATTATGGTACGTGTTAGGTTTAGGGTAGCGGTTAGCGTTAGGGTACGCGTTAGGGTTAGGGTAGTTATTAAACCTATCCCACTCTCTAGTTACCCCTTAGCACGTAAAGGAATATTATTTGGTGGTCCAGCCATGGAGAAGAGTTTAGACACTAGGATAAGATAAGGAACACACCCATTATAAAGAAATCACATTAGGATACTCTTTTTAAGCTGTTCCTTAAAACACTAGTGCTTAGGAAATCTGTTGGAGGCAGAAGCAGTCAAGGGTAGCCTAGGGTTAGGGTTAGGCTTAGGGGTAGGCTTAGGGTATGGCTTAGGGTACGGGTTCGGGGAGGGCTTCGGGTACGGCGTAGGGTATGGGTTAGCTTTAGGGTTAGGGTTAGTGTTAGGGTTAGGGCTCGGTTTAGGGTACGGGTTAGGATTAGGGTACGTGTTAGGGTTAGGGTAGGGGTTAGGGTTAGGGTACGCGTTAGGGTTAGGGTAGTTATTAAACATATCCCACTCTCTAGATACCCCTTAGCACGTAAAGGAATATTATTTGGGGGTCCAGCCATGGAGAAGAGTTTAGACACTAGGATCAGATAAGGAACACACCCATTATAAAGAAATCACATTAGGATTCTCTTTTTAAGCTGTTCCTTAAAACTCTAGTGCTTAGGAAATATATTGGAGGCAGAAGCAGTCAAGGGTAGCCTAGGGTTAGGGTTAGGCTTATGGTTAGGCTTAGGGTACGGCTTAGGGTACGGGTTCGGGGAGGGTTTCTGGTACGGAGTAGGGTATGGGTTAGGGTTAGCGTTAGGGTTAGTGTTAGGGTTAGGCCTCGGTTTAGGTTACGGGTTAGGATTAGGGTACGTGTTAGGGTTATGGTAGGGGTTAGGGTTAGGGTACGCGTTAGGGTTAGGGTAGTTATTAAACCTATCCCACTCTCTAGATACCCCTTAGCACGTAAAGGAATATTATTTGGGGGTCCAGCCATGGAGAAGAGTTTAGACACTAAGATAATATAAGGAACACACACATTATAAAGAAATCACATTAGGATTCTCTTTTTAAGCTGTTCCTTAAAACACTAGTGCTTAGGAAATCTATTGGAGGCAGAAGCAGTCAAGGGTAGCCTAGGGTTAGGGTTAGGCTTAGGGTTAGGATTAGGGTACAGCTTAGGGTACGGGTTCGGGGAGGGCTTCGGGTACGGCGTAGGGTATGGGTTAGGGTTAGGGTTAGGGTTAGTGTTAGGGTTAGGGCTCGGTTTAGGTTACGGGTTAGGATTAGGGTACGTGTTAGGGTTAGGGTAGGGGTTAGCGTTAGGGTACGCGTTAGGGTTAGGGTAGTTATTAAACCTATCCCACTCTCTAGTTACCCCTTAGCACGTAAAGGAATATTATTTGGGGGTCCAGCCATGGAGAAGTGTTTAGACACTAGGATAAGATAAGGAACACACCCATTATAAAGAAATCACATTAGGATTCTCTTTTTAAGCTGTTCCTTAAAACACTAGTGCTTAGGAAATCTATTGGAGGCAGGAGCAGTCAAGGGTAGCCTAGGGTTAGTGTTAGGCTTAGGGTTAGGCTTAGGGTACGGCTTAGGGTACGGGTTCGGGTTGGCCTTCGGGTACGGCGTAGGGTATGGGTTAGGGTTAGGGGTAGGGTTAGTGTTAGGGTTAGGGCTCGGTTTAGGGTACGGGTTAGGATTAGGGTACGTGTTATGTTTAGGGTAGCGGTTAGCGTTAGGGTACGCGTTAGGGTTAGGGTAGTTATTAAACCTATCCCACTCTCTAGTTACCCCTTAGCACGTAAAGGAATATTATTTGGGGGTCCATCCATGGAGAAGAGTTTAGACACTAGGATAAGATAAGGAACACACCCATTATAAAGAAATCACATTAGGATTCTCTTTTTAAGCTGTTCCTTAAAACACTAGTGCTTAGGAAATCTGTTGGAGGCAGAAGCAGTCAAGGGTAGCCTAGGTTTAGGGTTAGGCTTAGGGTTAGGCTTAGGGTACGGCTTAGGGTACGGGTTCGGGGAGGGCTTCGGGTACGGCGTAGGGTATGGGTTAGGGTTAGGGTTAGGGTTAGTGTTAGGGTTAGGGCTCGGTTTAGGGTACGGGTTAGGATTAGGGTACGTGTTAGGGTTAGGGTAGTTATTAAACATATCCCACTCTCTAGATACCCCTTAGCACGTAAAGGAATATTATTTGGGGGTCCAGCCATGGAGAAGAGTTTAGACACTAGGATCAGATAAGGAACACACCCATTATAAAGAAATCACATTAGGATTCTCTTTTTAAGCTGTTCCTTAAAACTCTAGTGCTTAGGAAATATATTGGAGGCAGAAGCAGTCAAGGGTAGCCTAGGGTTAGGGTTAGGCTTAGGGTTAGGCTTAGGGTACGGCCTAGGGTACGGGTTCGGGGAGGGTTTCTGGTACGGCGTAGGGTATGGGTTAGGGTTAGGGTTAGGGTTAGTGTTAGGGTTAGGGCTCGGTTTAGGGTACGGGTTAGGATTAGGGTACGTGTTAGGGTTATGGTAGGGGTTGGGGTTAGGGTACGCGTTAGGGTTAGGGTAGTTATTAAACCTATCCCACTCTCTAGATACCCCTTAGCACGTAAAGGAATATTATTTGGGGGTCCAGCCATGGAGAAGAGTTTAGACACTAAGATAATATAAGGAACACACACATTATAAAGAAATCACATTAGGATTCTCTTTTTAAGCTGTTCCTTAAAACACTAGTGCTTAGGAAATCTATTGGAGGCAGAAGCAGTCAAGGGTAGCCTAGGGTTAGGGTTAGGCTTAGGGTTAGGCTTAGGGTACAGCTTAGGGTACGGGTTCGGGGAGGGCTTCGGGTACGGCGTAGGGCATGGGTTAGGGTTAGGGTTAGGGTTAGTGTTAGGGTTAGGGCTCGGTTTAGGTTACGGGTTAGGATTAGGGTACGTGTTAGGGTTAGGGTAGGGGTTAGGGTTAGGGTACGCGTTAGGGTTAGGGTAGTTATTAAACCTATCCCACTCTCTAGTTACCCCTTAGCACGTAAAGGAATATTATTTGGGGGTCCAGCCATGGAGAAGTGTTTAGACACTAGGATAAGATAAGGAACACACCCATTATAAAGAAATCACATTAGGATTCTCTTTTTAAGCTGTTCCTTAAAACACTAGTGCTTAGGAAATCTATTGGAGGCAAAAGCAGTCAAGGGTAGCCTAGGGTTAGGGTTAGGCTTAGGGTTAGGCTTAGGGTACGGCTTAGGGTACGGGTTCCGGGAGGGCTTCGGGTACGGCGTAGGGTATGGGTTAGGGTTAGGGTTATGGTTAGTGTTAGGGTTAGGGCTCGGTTTAGGGTACGGGTTAGGATTAGGGTACGTGTTAGGTTTAGGGTAGCGGTTAGCGTTAGTGTACGAGTTAGGGTTAGGGTAGTTATTAAACCTATCCCACTCTCTAGTTACCCCTTAGCACGTAAAGGAATATTATTTGGGGGTCCAGCCATGGAGAAGAGTTTAGACACTAGGATAAGATAAGGAACACACCCATTATAAAGAAATAACATTAGGATTCTCTTTTTAAGCTGTTCCTTAAAACACTAGTGCTTAGGAAATCTGTTGGAGGCAGAAGCAGTCAAGGGTAGCCTAGCGTTAGGGTTAGGCTTAGGGTTAGGCTTAGGGTACGGCTTAGGGTACGGGTTCGGGGAGGGCTTCGGGTACGGCGTAGGGTATGGGTTAGGGTTAGGGTTAGGGTTAGTGTTAGGGTTAGGGCTCGGTTTAGGGTACGGGTTAGGATTAGGGTACGTGTTAGGGTTAGGGTAGGGGTTAGGGTTAGGGTACGTGTTAGGGTTAGGGTAGTTATTAAACATATCCCACTCTCTAGATACCCCTTAGCACGTAAAGGAATATTATTTGGGGGTCCAGCCATGGAGAAGAGTTTAGACACTAGGATCAGATAAGGAACACACCCATTATAAAGAAATCACATTAGGATTCTCTTTTTAAGCTGTTCCTTAAAACTCTAGTGCTTAGGAAATATATTGGAGGCAGAAGCAGTCAAGGGTAGCCTAGGGTTAGGGTTAGGCTTATGTTTAGGCTTAGGGTACGGCTTAGGGTACGGGTTCGGGGAGGGTTTCTGGTACGGCGTAGGGTATGGGTTAGGGTTAGGGTTAGGGTTAGTGTTAGGGTTAGGGCTCGGTTTAGGGTACGGGTTAGGATTAGGGTACGTGTTAGGGTTATGGTAGGGGTTAGGGTTAGGGTACGCGTTAGGGTTAGGGTAGTTATTAAACCTATCCCACTCTCTAGATACCCCTTAGCACGTAAAGGAATATTATTTGGGGGTCCAGCCATGGAGAAGAGTTTAGACACTACGATAATATAAGGAACACACACATTATAAAGAAATCACATTAGGATTCTCTTTTTAAGCTGTTCCTTAAAACACTAGTGCTTAGGAAATCTGTTGGAGGCAGAAGCAGTCAAGGGTAGCCTAGGGTTAGGGTTAGGCTTAGGGTTAGGCTTAGGGTATGGCTTAGGGTACGGGTTCGGGGAGGGCTTCGGGTGCGGCGTAGGGTATGGGTTAGGGTTAGGGATAGGGTTAGTGTTAGGGTTAGGGCTCGGTTTAGGGTACGGTTTAGGATTAGGGTACGTGTTATGGTTAGGGTAGGGGTTAGGGTTAGGGTACGCGTTAGGGTTAGGGTAGTTATTAAACATATCCCACTCTCTAGATACCCCTTAGCACGTAAAGGAATATTATTTGGGGGTCCAGCCATGGAGAAGAGTTTAGACACTAGGATCAGATAAGGAACACACCCATTATAAAGAAATCACATTAGGATTCTCTTTTTAAGCTGTTCCTTAAAACTCTAGTGCTTAGGAAATATATTGGAGGCAGAAGCAGTCAAGGGTAGCCTAGGGTTAGGGTTAGGCTTAGGGTTAGGCTTAGGGTACGGCCTAGGGTACGGGTTCGGGGAGGGTTTCTGGTACGGCGTAGGGTATGGGTTAGGGTTAGGGTTAGGGTTAGTGTTAGGGTTAGGGCTCGGTTTAGGGTACGGGTTAGGATTAGGGTACGTGTTAGTGTTAGGGTAGGGGTTAGGGTTAGGGTACGCGTTAGGGTTAGGGTAGTTATTAAACCTATCCCACTCTCTAGATACCCCTTAGCACGTAAAGGAATATTATTTGGGGGTCCAGCCATGGAGAAGAGTTTAGACACTAAGATAATATAAGGAACACACACATTATAAAGAAATCCCATTAGGATTCTCTTTTTAAGCTGTTCCTTAAAACACTAGTGCTTAGGAAATCTATTGGAGGCAGAAGCAGTCAAGGGTAGCCTAGGGTTAGGGTTAGGCTTAGGGTTAGGCTTAGGGTACGGCTTAGGGTACGGGTTCGGGGAGGGTTTCTGGTACGGCGTAGGGTATGGGTTAGGGTTAGGGTTAGGGTTAGTGTTAGGGTTAGGGCTCGGTTTAGGTTAAGGGTTAGGATTAGGGTACGTGTTAGGGTTAGGGTAGGGGTTAGCGTTAGGGTACGCGTTAGGGTTAGGGTAGTAATTAAACCTATCCCACTCTCTAGATACCCCTTAGCACATAAAGGAATATTATTTGGGGGTCCAGCCATGGAGAAGAGTTTAGACACTAGGATTAGATAAGGAACACACCCATTATAAAGAAATCACATTAGGATTCTCTTTTTAAGCTGTTCCTTAAAACACTTGTGCTTAGGAAATCTATTGGAGGCAGAAGCAGTCAAGGGTAGCCTAGGGTTAGGGTTAGGCTTAGGGTTAGGCTTAGGGTACGGCTTAGGGTACGGGTTCGGGGAGGGTTTCGGGTACGGCGTAGGGTATGGGTTAGGGTTAGGGTTAGGGTTAGTGTTAGGGTTAGGGCTCGGTTTAGGGTACGGGTTAGGATTAGGGTACGTGTTAGGGTTATGGTAGGGGTTGGGGTTAGGGTACGCGTTAGGGTTAGGGTAGTTATTAAACCTATCCCACTCTCTAGATACCCCTTAGCACGTAAAGGAATATTATTTGGGGGTCCAGCCATGGAGAAGAGTTTAGACACTAAGATAATATAAGGAACACACACATTATAAAGAAATCACATTAGGATTCTCTTTTTAAGCTGTTCCTTAAAACACTAGTGCTTAGGAAATCTATTGGAGGCAGAAGCAGTCAAGGGTAGCCTAGGGTTAGGGTTAGGCTTAGGGTTAGGCTTAGGGTACAGCTTAGGGTACGGGTTCGGGGAGGGCTTCGGGTACGGCGTAGGGCATGGGTTAGGGTTAGGGTTAGGGTTAGTGTTAGGGTTAGGGCTCGGTTTAGGTTACGGGTTAGGATTAGGGTACGTGTTAGGGTTAGGGTAGGGGTTAGGGTTAGGGTACGCGTTAGGGTTAGGGTAGTTATTAAACCTATCCCACTCTCTAGTTACCCCTTAGCACGTAAAGGAATATTATTTGGGGGTCCAGCCATGGAGAAGTGTTTAGACACTAGGATAAGATAAGGAACACACCCATTATAAAGAAATCACATTAGGATTCTCTTTTTAAGCTGTTCCTTAAAACACTAGTGCTTAGGAAATCTATTGGAGGCAAAAGCAGTCAAGGGTAGCCTAGGGTTAGGGTTAGGCTTAGGGTTAGGCTTAGGGTACGGCTTAGGGTACGGGTTCCGGGAGGGCTTCGGGTACGGCGTAGGGTATGGGTTAGGGTTAGGGTTATGGTTAGTGTTAGGGTTAGGGCTCGGTTTAGGGTACGGGTTAGGATTAGGGTACGTGTTAGGTTTAGGGTAGCGGTTAGCGTTAGTGTACGAGTTAGGGTTAGGGTAGTTATTAAACCTATCCCACTCTCTAGTTACCCCTTAGCACGTAAAGGAATATTATTTGGGGGTCCAGCCATGGAGAAGAGTTTAGACACTAGGATAAGATAAGGAACACACCCATTATAAAGAAATAACATTAGGATTCTCTTTTTAAGCTGTTCCTTAAAACACTAGTGCTTAGGAAATCTGTTGGAGGCAGAAGCAGTCAAGGGTAGCCTAGCGTTAGGGTTAGGCTTAGGGTTAGGCTTAGGGTACGGCTTAGGGTACGGGTTCGGGGAGGGCTTCGGGTACGGCGTAGGGTATGGGTTAGGGTTAGGGTTAGGGTTAGTGTTAGGGTTAGGGCTCGGTTTAGGGTACGGGTTAGGATTAGGGTACGTGTTAGGGTTAGGGTAGGGGTTAGGGTTAGGGTACGTGTTAGGGTTAGGGTAGTTATTAAACATATCCCACTCTCTAGATACCCCTTAGCACGTAAAGGAATATTATTTGGGGGTCCAGCCATGGAGAAGAGTTTAGACACTAGGATCAGATAAGGAACACACCCATTATAAAGAAATCACATTAGGATTCTCTTTTTAAGCTGTTCCTTAAAACTCTAGTGCTTAGGAAATATATTGGAGGCAGAAGCAGTCAAGGGTAGCCTAGGGTTAGGGTTAGGCTTATGTTTAGGCTTAGGGTACGGCTTAGGGTACGGGTTCGGGGAGGGTTTCTGGTACGGCGTAGGGTATGGGTTAGGGTTAGGGTTAGGGTTAGTGTTAGGGTTAGGGCTCGGTTTAGGGTACGGGTTAGGATTAGGGTACGTGTTAGGGTTATGGTAGGGGTTAGGGTTAGGGTACGCGTTAGGGTTAGGGTAGTTATTAAACCTATCCCACTCTCTAGATACCCCTTAGCACGTAAAGGAATATTATTTGGGGGTCCAGCCATGGAGAAGAGTTTAGACACTACGATAATATAAGGAACACACACATTATAAAGAAATCACATTAGGATTCTCTTTTTAAGCTGTTCCTTAAAACACTAGTGCTTAGGAAATCTGTTGGAGGCAGAAGCAGTCAAGGGTAGCCTAGGGTTAGGGTTAGGCTTAGGGTTAGGCTTAGGGTATGGCTTAGGGTACGGGTTCGGGGAGGGCTTCGGGTGCGGCGTAGGGTATGGGTTAGGGTTAGGGTTAGGGTTAGTGTTAGGGTTAGGGCTCGGTTTAGGGTACGGTTTAGGATTAGGGTACGTGTTATGGTTAGGGTAGGGGTTAGGGTTAGGGTACGCGTTAGGGTTAGGGTAGTTATTAAACATATCCCACTCTCTAGATACCCCTTAGCACGTAAAGGAATATTATTTGGGGGTCCAGCCATGGAGAAGAGTTTAGACACTAGGATAAGATAAGGAACACACCCATTATAAAGAAATCACATTAGGATTCTCTTTTTAAGCTGTTCCTTAAAACTCTAGTGCTTAGGAAATATATTGGAGGCAGAAGCAGTCAAGGGTAGCCTAGGGTTAGGGTTAGGCTTAGGGTTAGGCTTAGGGTATGGCTTAGGGTACGGGTTCGGGGAGGGCTTCGGGTACGGCGTAGGGTATGGGTTAGGGTTAGGGTTAGGGTTAGTGTTAGGGTTAGGGCTCGGTTTAGGGTACGGGTTAGGATTAGGGTACGTGTTAGGGTTAGGGTAGGGGTTAGCGTTAGGGTACGCGTTAGGGTTAGGGTAGTTATTAAACCTATCCCACTCTCTAGTTACCCCTTAGCACGTAAAGGAATATTATTTGGGGGTCCAGCCATGGAGAAGTGTTTAGACACTAGGATAAGATAAGGAACACACCCATTATAAAGAAATCACATTAGGATTCTCTTTTTAAGCTGTTCCTTAAAACACTAGTGCTTAGGAAATCTATTGGAGGCAGAAGCAGTCAAGGGTAGCCTAGGGTTAGGGTTAGGCTTAGGGTTAGGCTTAGGGTACGGCTTAGGGTACGGGTTCGGGGAGGGCTTCGGGTACGGCGTAGGGTATGGGTTAGGGTTAGGGTTAGGGTTAGTGTTAGGGTTAAGGCTCGGTTTAGGGTACGGGTTAGGATTAGGGTACGTGTTAGGTTTAGGGTAGCGGTTAGCGTTAGGGTACGCGTTAGGGTTAGGGTAGTTATTAAACCTATCCCACTCTCTAGTTACCCCTTAGCACGTAAAGGAATATTATTTGGGGGTCCAGCCATGGAGAAGAGTTTAGACACTAGGATAAGATAAGGAACACACCCATTATAAAGAAATCACATTAGGATTCTCTTTTTAAGCTGTTCCTTAAAACACTAGTGCTTAGGAAATCTGTTGGAGGCAGAAGCAGTCAAGGGTACCCTAGGGTTAGGGTTAGGCTTAGGGTTAGGCTTAGGGTACGGCTTAGGGTACGGGTTCGGGGAGGGCTTCGGGTACGGCGTAGGGTATGGGTTAGGGTTAGGGTTAGGGTTAGTGTTAGGGTTAGGGCTCAGTTTAGGGTACGGGTTAGGATTAGGGTACGTGTTAGGGTTAGGGTAGGGGTTAGGGTTAGAGTACGCGTTAGGGTTAGGGTAGTTATTAAACCTATCCCACTCTCTAGATACCCCTTAGCACGTAAAGGAATATTATTAGGGGGTCCAGCCATGGAGAAGAGTTTAGACACTAAGATAATATAAGAAACACACCCATTATAAAGAAATCACATTAGGATTCTCTTTTTAAGCTGTTCCTTAAAACACTAGTGCTTAGGAAATATATTGGAAGCAGAAGCAGTCAAGGGTAGCCTAGGGTTAGGGTTAGGCTTATGGTTAGGCTCAGGGTACGGCTTAGGGTACGGGTTCGGGGAGGGTTTCTGGTACGGCGTAGGGTATGGGTTAGGGTTAGGGTTAGGGTTAGTGTTAGGGTTAGGGCTCGGTTTAGGGTACGGGTTAGGATTAGGGTACGTGTTACAGTTATGGTAGGGGTTAGGGTTAGGGTACGCGTTAGGGTTAGGGTAGTTATTAAACCTATCCCACTCTCTAGATACCCCTTAGCACGTAAAGGAATATTATTTGGGGGTCCAGCCATGGAGAAGAGTTTAGACACTAAGATAATATAAGGAACACACACATTATAAAGAAATCACATTAGGATTCTCTTTTTAAGCTGTTCCTTAAAACACTAGTGCTTAGGAAATCTATTGGAGGCAGAAGCAGTCAAGGGTAGCCTAGGGTTAGGGTTAGGCTTAGGGTTAGGCTTAGGGTACAGCTTAGGGTACGGGTTCGGGGAGGGCTTCGGGTACGGCGTAGGGTATGGGTTAGGGTTAGGGTTAGGGTTAGTGTTAGGGTTAGGGCTCGGTTTAGGTTACGGGTTAGGATTAGGGTACGTGTTAGGGTTAGGGTAGGGGTTAGCGTTAGGGTACGCGTTAGGGTTAGGGTAGTTATTAAACCTATCCCACTCTCTAGTTACCCCTTAGCACGTAAAGGAATATTATTTGGGGGTCCAGCCATGGAGAAGTGTTTAGACACTAGGATAAGATAAGGAACACACCCATTATAAAGAAATCACATTAGGATTCTCTTTTTAAGCTGTTCCTTAAAACACTAGTGCTTAGGAAATCTATTGGAGGCAGAAGCAGTCAAGGGTAGCCTAGGGTTAGGGTTAGGCTTAGGGTTAGGCTTAGGGTACGGCTTAGGGTACAGGTTCGGGGAGGGCTTCGGGTACGGCGTAGGGTATGGGTTAGGGTTAGGGTTAGGGTTAGTGTTAGGGTTAGGGCTCGGTTTAGGGTACGGGTTAGGATTACGGTACGTGTTAGGTTTAGGGTAGCGGTTAGCGTTAGGGTACGCGTTAGGGTTAGGATAGTTATTAAACCTATCCCACTCTTTAGTTACCCCTTAGCACGTAAAGGAATATTATTTGGGGGTCCAGCCATGGAGAAGAGTTTAGACACTAGGATAAGATAAGGAACACACCCATTAAAAGAAATCACATTAGGATTCTCTTTTTAAGCTGTTCCTTAAAACACTAGTGCTTAGGAAATCTGTTGGAGGCAGAAGCAGTCAAGGGTAGCCTAGGGTTAGGGTTAGGCTTAGGGTTAGGCTTAGGGTATGGCTTAGGGTACGGGTTCGGGGAGGGCTTCGGGTACGGCGTAGGGTATGGGTTAGGGTTAGGGTTAGGGTTAGTGTTAGGGTTAGGGCTCGGTTTAGGGTACGTTTTAGGATTAGGGTACGTGTTAGGGTTAGGGTAGGGGTTAGGGTTAGGGTACGCGTTAGGGTTAGGGTAGTTATTAAACATATCCCACTCTCTAGATACCCCTTAGCACGTAAAGGAATATTATTTGGGGGTCCAGCCATGGAGAAGAGTTTAGACACTAGGATCAGATAAGGAACACACCAATTATAAAGAAATCACATTAAGATTCTCTTTTTAGGCTGTTCCTTAAAACTCTAGTGCTTAGGAAATATATTGGAGGCAGAAGCAGTCAAGGGTAGCCTAGGGTTAGGGTTAGGCTTATGGTTAGGCTTAGGGTACGGCTTAGGGTACGGGTTCGGGGAGGGTTTCTGGTACGGAGTAGGGTATGGGTTAGGGTTAGGGTTAGGGTTAGTGTTAGGGTTAGGGCTCGGTTTAGGGTACGGGTTAGGATTAGGGTACATGTTAGGGTTATGGTAGGGGTTAGGGTTAGGGTACGCGTTAGGTTTAGGGTAGTTATTAAACCTATCCCACTCTCTAGATACCCCTTAGCACGTAAAGGAATATTATTTGCGGGTCCAGCCATGGAGAAGAGTTTAGACACTAAGATAATATAAGGAACACACACATTATAAAGAAATCACATTAGGATTCTCTTTTTAAGCTGTTCCTTAAAACACTAGTGCTTAGGAAATCTATTGGAGGCAGAAGCAGTCAAGGGTAGCCTAGGGTTAGGGTTAGGCTTAGGGTTAGGCTTAGGGTACAGCTTAGGGTACGGGTTCGGGGAGGGCTTCGGGTACGGCGTAGGGTATGGGTTAGGGTTAGGGTTAGGGTTAGTGTTAGGGTTAGGGCTCGGTTTAGGTTACGGGTTAGGATTAGGGTACGTGTTAGGGTTAGGGTAGGGGTTAGGGTTAGGGTACGCGTTAGGGTTAGGGTAGTTATTAAACCTATCCCACTCTCTAGTTACCCCTTAGCACGTAAAGGAATATTATTTGGGGGTCCAGCCATGGAGAAGTGTTTAGACACTAGGATAAGATAAGGAACACACCCATTATAAAGAAATCACATTAGGATTCTCTTTTTAAGCTGTTCCTTAAAACACTAGTGCTTAGGAAATCTATTGGAGGCAAAAGCAGTCAAGGGTAGCCTAGGGTTAGGGTTAGGCTTAGGGTTAGGCTTAGGGTACGGCTTAGGGTACGGGTTCCGGGAGGGCTTCGGGTACGGCGTAGGGTATGGGTTAGGGTTAGGGTTATGGTTAGTGTTAGGGTTAGGGCTCGGTTTAGGGTACGGGTTAGGATTAGGGTACGTGTTAGGTTTAGGGTAGCGGTTAGCGTTAGTGTACGAGTTAGGGTTAGGGTAGTTATTAAACCTATCCCACTCTCTAGTTACCCCTTAGCACGTAAAGGAATATTATTTGGGGGTCCAGCCATGGAGAAGAGTTTAGACACTAGGATAAGATAAGGAACACACCCATTATAAAGAAATAACATTAGGATTCTCTTTTTAAGCTGTTCCTTAAAACACTAGTGCTTAGGAAATCTGTTGGAGGCAGAAGCAGTCAAGGGTAGCCTAGCGTTAGGGTTAGGCTTAGGGTTAGGCTTAGGGTACGGCTTAGGGTACGGGTTCGGGGAGGGCTTCGGGTACGGCGTAGGGTATGGGTTCGGGTTAGGGTTAGGGTTAGTGTTAGGGTTAGGGCTCGGTTTAGGGTACGGGTTAGGATTAGGGTACGTGTTAGGGTTAGGGTAGGGGTTAGGGTTAGGGTACGTGTTAGGGTTAGGGTAGTTATTAAACATATCCCACTCTCTAGATACCCCTTAGCACGTAAAGGAATATTATTTGGGGGTCCAGCCATGGAGAAGAGTTTAGACACTAGGATCAGATAAGGAACACACCCATTATAAAGAAATCACATTAGGATTCTCTTTTTAAGCTGTTCCTTAAAACTCTAGTGCTTAGGAAATATATTGGAGGCAGAAGCAGTCAAGGGTAGCCTAGGGTTAGGGTTAGGCTTATGTTTAGGCTTAGGGTACGGCTTAGGGTACGGGTTCGGGGAGGGTTTCTGGTACGGCGTAGGGTATGGGTTAGGGTTAGGGTTAGGGTTAGTGTTAGGGTTAGGGCTCGGTTTAGGGTACGGGTTAGGATTAGGGTACGTGTTAGGGTTATGGTAGGGGTTAGGGTTAGGGTACGCGTTAGGGTTAGGGTAGTTATTAAACCTATCCCACTCTCTAGATACCCCTTAGCACGTAAAGGAATATTATTTGGGGGTCCAGCCATGGAGAAGAGTTTAGACACTACGATAATATAAGGAACACACACATTATAAAGAAATCACATTAGGATTCTCTTTTTAAGCTGTTCCTTAAAACACTAGTGCTTAGGAAATCTGTTGGAGGCAGAAGCAGTCAAGGGTAGCCTAGGGTTAGGGTTAGGCTTAGGGTTAGGCTTAGGGTATGGCTTAGGGTACGGGTTCGGGGAGGGCTTCGGGTGCGGCGTAGGGTATGGGTTAGGGTTAGGGTTAGGGTTAGTGTTAGGGTTAGGGCTCGGTTTAGGGTACGGTTTAGGATTAGGGTACGTGTTATGGTTAGGGTAGGGGTTAGGGTTAGGGTACGCGTTAGGGTTAGGGTAGTTATTAAACATATCCCACTCTCTAGATACCCCTTAGCACGTAAAGGAATATTATTTGGGGGTCCAGCCATGGAGAAGAGTTTAGACACTAGGATAAGATAAGGAACACACCCATTATAAAGAAATCACATTAGGATTCTCTTTTTAAGCTGTTCCTTAAAACTCTAGTGCTTAGGAAATATATTGGAGGCAGAAGCAGTCAAGGGTAGCCTAGGGTTAGGGTTAGGCTTAGGGTTAGGCTTAGGGTATGGCTTAGGGTACGGGTTCGGGGAGGGCTTCGGGTACGGCGTAGGGTATGGGTTAGGGTTAGGGTTAGGGTTAGTGTTAGGGTTAGGGCTCGGTTTAGGGTACGGGTTAGGATTAGGGTACGTGTTAGGGTTAGGGTAGGGGTTAGCGTTAGGGTACGCGTTAGGGTTAGGGTAGTTATTAAACCTATCCCACTCTCTAGTTACCCCTTAGCACGTAAAGGAATATTATTTGGGGGTCCAGCCATGGAGAAGTGTTTAGACACTAGGATAAGATAAGGAACACACCCATTATAAAGAAATCACATTAGGATTCTCTTTTTAAGCTGTTCCTTAAAACACTAGTGCTTAGGAAATCTATTGGAGGCAGAAGCAGTCAAGGGTAGCCTAGGGTTAGGGTTAGGCTTAGGGTTAGGCTTAGGGTACGGCTTAGGGTACGGGTTCGGGGAGGGCTTCGGGTACGGCGTAGGGTATGGGTTAGGGTTAGGGTTAGGGTTAGTGTTAGGGTTAAGGCTCGGTTTAGGGTACGGGTTAGGATTAGGGTACGTGTTAGGTTTAGGGTAGCGGTTAGCGTTAGGGTACGCGTTAGGGTTAGGGTAGTTATTAAACCTATCCCACTCTCTAGTTACCCCTTAGCACGTAAAGGAATATTATTTGGGGGTCCAGCCATGGAGAAGAGTTTAGACACTAGGATAAGATAAGGAACACACCCATTATAAAGAAATCACATTAGGATTCTCTTTTTAAGCTGTTCCTTAAAACACTAGTGCTTAGGAAATCTGTTGGAGGCAGAAGCAGTCAAGGGTACCCTAGGGTTAGGGTTAGGCTTAGGGTTAGGCTTAGGGTACGGCTTAGGGTACGGGTTCGGGGAGGGCTTCGGGTACGGCGTAGGGTATGGGTTAGGGTTAGGGTTAGGGTTAGTGTTAGGGTTAGGGCTCAGTTTAGGGTACGGGTTAGGATTAGGGTACGTGTTAGGGTTAGGGTAGGGGTTAGGGTTAGAGTACGCGTTAGGGTTAGGGTAGTTATTAAACCTATCCCACTCTCTAGATACCCCTTAGCACGTAAAGGAATATTATTAGGGGGTCCAGCCATGGAGAAGAGTTTAGACACTAAGATAATATAAGAAACACACCCATTATAAAGAAATCACATTAGGATTCTCTTTTTAAGCTGTTCCTTAAAACACTAGTGCTTAGGAAATATATTGGAGGCAGAAGCAGTCAAGGGTAGCCTAGGGTTAGGGTTAGGCTTATGGTTAGGCTCAGGGTACGGCTTAGGGTACGGGTTCGGGGAGGGTTTCTGGTACGGCGTAGGGTATGGGTTAGGGTTAGGGTTAGGGTTAGTGTTAGGGTTAGGGCTCGGTTTAGGGTACGGGTTAGGATTAGGGTACGTGTTACAGTTATGGTAGGGGTTAGGGTTAGGGTACGCGTTAGGGTTAGGGTAGTTATTAAACCTATCCCACTCTGTAGATACCCCTTAGCACGTAAAGGAATATTATTTGGGGGTCCAGCCATGGAGAAGAGTTTAGACACTAAGATAATATAAGGAACACACACATTATAAAGAAATCACATTAGGATTCTCTTTTTAAGCTGTTCCTTAAAACACTAGTGCTTAGGAAATCTATTGGAGGCAGAAGCAGTCAAGGGTAGCCTAGGGTTAGGGTTAGGCTTAGGGTTAGGCTTAGGGTACAGCTTAGGGTACGGGTTCGGGGAGGGCTTCGGGTACGGCGTAGGGTATGGGTTAGGGTTAGGGTTAGGGTTAGTGTTAGGGTTAGGGCTCGGTTTAGGTTACGGGTTAGGATTAGGGTACGTGTTAGGGTTAGGGTAGGGGTTAGCGTTAGGGTACGCGTTAGGGTTAGGGTAGTTATTAAACCTATCCCACTCTCTAGTTACCCCTTAGCACGTAAAGGAATATTATTTGGGGGTCCAGCCATGGAGAAGTGTTTAGACACTAGGATAAGATAAGGAACACACCCATTATAAAGAAATCACATTAGGATTCTCTTTTTAAGCTGTTCCTTAAAACACTAGTGCTTAGGAAATCTATTGGAGGCAGAAGCAGTCAAGGGTAGCCTAGGGTTAGGGTTAGGCTTAGGGTTAGGCTTAGGGTACGGCTTAGGGTACAGGTTCGGGGAGGGCTTCGGGTACGGCGTAGGGTATGGGTTAGGGTTAGGGTTAGGGTTAGTGTTAGGGTTAGGGCTCGGTTTAGGGTACGGGTTAGGATTACGGTACGTGTTAGGTTTAGGGTAGCGGTTAGCGTTAGGGTACGCGTTAGGGTTAGGATAGTTATTAAACCTATCCCACTCTTTAGTTACCCCTTAGCACGTAAAGGAATATTATTTGGGGGTCCAGCCATGGAGAAGAGTTTAGACACTAGGATAAGATAAGGAACACACCCATTATAAAGAAATCACATTAGGATTCTCTTTTTAAGCTGTTCCTTAAAACACTAGTGCTTAGGAAATCTGTTGGAGGCAGAAGCAGTCAAGGGTAGCCTAGGGTTAGGGTTAGGCTTAGGGTTAGGCTTAGGGTATGGCTTAGGGTACGGGTTCGGGGAGGGCTTCGGGTACGGCGTAGGGTATGGGTTAGGGTTAGGGTTAGGGTTAGTGTTAGGGTTAGGGCTCGGTTTAGGGTACGTTTTAGGATTAGGGTACGTGTTAGGGTTAGGGTAGGGGTTAGGGTTAGGGTACGCGTTAGGGTTAGGGTAGTTATTAAACATATCCCACTCTCTAGATACCCCTTAGCACGTAAAGGAATATTATTTGGGGGTCCAGCCATGGAGAAGAGTTTAGACACTAGGATCAGATAAGGAACACACCCATTATAAAGAAATCACATTAAGATTCTCTTTTTAGGCTGTTCCTTAAAACTCTAGTGCTTAGGAAATATATTGGAGGCAGAAGCAGTCAAGGGTAGCCTAGGGTTAGGGTTAGGCTTATGGTTAGGCTTAGGGTACGGCTTAGGGTACGGGTTCGGGGAGGGTTTCTGGTACGGAGTAGGGTATGGGTTAGGGTTAGGGTTAGGGTTAGTGTTAGGGTTAGGGCTCGGTTTAGGGTACGGGTTAGGATTAGGGTACATGTTAGGGTTATGGTAGGGGTTAGGGTTAGGGTACGCGTTAGGTTTAGGGTAGTTATTAAACCTATCCCACTCTCTAGATACCCCTTAGCACGTAAAGGAATATTATTTGCGGGTCCAGCCATGGAGAAGAGTTTAGACACTAAGATAATATAAGGAACACACACATTATAAAGAAATCACATTAGGATTCTCTTTTTAAGCTGTTCCTTAAAACACTAGTGCTTAGGAAATCTATTGGAGGCAGAAGCAGTCAAGGGTAGCCTAGGGTTAGGGTTAGGCTTAGGGTTAGGCTTAGGGTACAGCTTAGGGTACGGGTTCGGGGAGGGCTTCGGGTACGGCGTAGGGTATGGGTTAGGGTTAGGGTTAGGGTTAGTGTTAGGGTTAGGGCTCGGTTTAGGTTACGGGTTAGGATTAGGGTACGTGTTAGGGTTAGGGTAGGGGTTAGCGTTAGGGTACGCGTTAGGGTTAGGGTAGTTATTAAACCTATCCCACTCTCTAGTTACCCCTTAGCACGTAAAGGAATATTATTTGGGGGTCCAGCCATGGAGAAGTGTTTAGACACTAGGATAAGATAAGGAACACACCCATTATAAAGAAATCACATTAGGATTCTCTTTTTAAGCTGTTCCTTAAAACACTAGTGCTTAGGAAATCTATTGGAGGCAGAAGCAGTCAAGGGTAGCCTAGGGTTAGGGTTAGGCTTAGGGTTAGGCTTAGGGTACGGCTTAGGGTACGGGTTCGGGGAGGGCTTCGGGTACGGCGTAGGGTATGGGTTAGGGTTAGGGTTAGGGTTAGTGTTAGGGTTAGGGCTCGGTTTAGGGTACGTGTTAGGATTAGGGTACGTGTTAGGTTTAGGGTAGCGGTTAGCGTTAGGGTACGCGTTAGGGTTAGGGTAGTTATTAAACCTATCCCACTCTCTAGTTACCCCTTAGCACGTAAAGGAATATTATTTGGGGGTCCAGCCATGGAGAAGAGTTTAGACACTAGGATAAGATAAGGAACACACCCATTATAAAAAAATCACATTAGGATTCTCTTTTTAAGCTGTTCCTTAAAACACTAGTGCTTAGGAAATCTGTTGGAGGCAGAAGCAGTCAAGGGTACCCTAGGGTTAGGGTTAGGCTTAGGGTTAGGCTTAGGGTACGGCTTAGGGTACGGGTTCGGGGAGGGCTTCGGGTACGGCGTAGAGTATGGGTTAGGGTTAGGGTTAGGGTTAGTGTTAGGGTTAGGGCTCGGTTTAGGGTACGGGTTAGGATTAGGGTACGTGTTAGGGTTAGGGTAGGGGTTAGGGTTAGGGTACGTGTTAGGGTTAGGGTAGTTATTAAACATATCCCACTCTCTAGATACCCCTTAGCACGTAAAGTAATATTATTTGGGGGTCCAGCCATGGAGAAGAGTTTAGACACTAGGATCAGATAAGGAACACACCCATTATAAAGAAATCACATTAGGATTCTCTTTTTAAGCTGTTCCTTAAAACTCTAGTGCTTAGGAAATATATTGGAGGCAGAAGCAGTCAAGGGTAGCCTAGGGTTAGGGTTAGGCTTAGGGTTAGGCTTAGGGTACGGCTTAGGGTACGAGTTCGGGGAGGGTTTCTGGTACGGCGTAGGGTATGGGTTAGGGTTAGGGTTAGGGTTAGTGTTAGGGTTAGGGCTCGGTTTAGGGTACGGGTTAGGATTAGGGTACGTGTTAGTGTTAGGGTAGGGGTTAGGGTTAGGGTACGCGTTAGGGTTAGGGTAGTTATTAAACCTATCCCACTCTCTAGGTACCCCTTAGCACGTAAAGGAATATTATTTGGGGGTCCAGCCATGGAGAAGAGTTTAGACACTAAGATAATATAAGGAACACACACATTATAAAGAAATCACATTAGGATTCTCTTTTTAAGCTGTTCCTTAAAACACTAGTGCTTAGGAAATCTATTGGAGGCAGAAGCAGTCAAGGGTAGCCTAGGGTTAGGGTTAGGCTTAGGGTTAGGCTTAGGGTACGGCTTAGGGTACGGGTTCGGGGAGGGCTTCGGGTACGGCGTAGGGTATGGGTTAGGGTTAGGGTTAGGGTTAGTGTTAGTGTTAGGGCTCGGTTTAGGGTACGGGTTAGGATTAGGGTACGTGTTAGGGATAGGGTAGGGGTTAGGGTTAGAGTACGCGTTAGGGTTAGGGTAGTTATTAAACCTATCCCACTCTCTAGATACCCCTTAGCACGTAAAGGAATATTATTAGGGGGTCCAGCCATGGAGAAGAATTTAGACACTAAGATAATATAAGAAACACACACATTATAAAGAAATCACATTAGGATTCTCTTTTTAAGCTGTTCCTTAAAACACTAGTGCTTAGGAAATATATTGGAGGCAGAAGCAGTCAAGGGTAGCCTAGGGTTAGGGTTAGGCTTACGGTTAGGCTTAGGGTACGGCTTAGGGTACGTGTTTGGGGAGGGCTTCGGGTACGGCGTAGGGTATGGGATAGGGTTAGGGTTAGTGTTAGGGTTAGGGCTCGGTTTAGGGTACGGGTTAGGATTAGGGTACATGTTAGGGTTAGGGTAGGGGTTAGGGTTAGGGTACACGTTACAGTTAGGGTAGTTATTAAACCTATCCCACTCTCTAGATACCCCTTAGCACGTAAAGGAATATTATTTGGGGGTCCAGCCATGGAGAAGAGTTTAGACACTAAGATAATATAAGGAACACACACATTATAAAGAAATAACATTAGGATTCTCTTTTTAAGCTCTTCCTTAAAACACTAGTGCTTAGGAAATCTATTGGAGGCAGAAGCAGTCAAGGGTAGCCTAGGGTTAGGGTTAGGCTTATGGTTAGGCTTAAGGTACGGCTTAGGGTACGGGTTCGGGGAGGGCTTCGGGTACGGCATAGGGTATGGGTTAGGGTTAGGGTTAGGGTTAGTGTTAGGGTTAGGGCTCGGTTTAGGGTACGGGTTAGGATTAGGATACGTGTTAGGGTTAGGGTAGGGGTTAGCGTTAGGGTACGCGTTAGGGTTAGTGTAGTGATTAAACCTATCCCACTCTCTAGATACCCCTTAGCACATAAAGGAATATTATTTGGGGGTCCAGCCATGGAGAAGAGTTTAGACACTAGGATTAGATAAGGAACACACCCATTATAAAGAAATCACATTAGGATTCTCTTTTTAAGCTGTTCCTTAAAACACTAGTGCTTAGGAAATCTATTGGAGGCAGAAGCAGTCAAGGGTAGCCTAGGGTTAGGGTTAGGCTTAGGGTTAGGCTTAGGGTACGGCTTAGGGTACGGGTTCGGGGACGGCTTCGGGTACGGCGTAGGGTATGGGTTAGGGTTAGCGTTAGGGTTAGTGTTAGGGTTAGGCCTCGGTTTAGGTTACGGGTTAGGATTAGGGTACGTGTTAGGGTTATGGTAGGGGTTAGGGTTAGGGTACGCGTTAGGGTTAGGGTAGTTATTAAACCTATCCCACTCTCTTGATACCCCTTAGCACGTAAAGGAATATTATTTGGGGGTCCAGCCATGGAGAAGAGTTTAGACACTAAGATAATATAAGGAACACACACATTATAAAGAAATCACATTAGGATTCTCTTTTTAAGCTGTTCCTTAAAACACTAGTGCTTAGGAAATCTATTGGAGGCAGAAGCAGTCAAGGGTAGCCTAGGGTTAGGGTTAGGCTTAGGGTTAGGCTTAGGGTACAGCTTAGGGTACGGGTTCGGGGAGGGCTTCGGGTACGGCGTAGGGTATGGGTTAGGGTTAGGGTTAGGGTTAGTGTTAGGGTTAGGGCTCGGTTTAGGTTACGGGTTAGGATTAGGGTACGTGTTAGGGTTAGGGTAGGGGTTAGCGTTAGGGTACGCGTTAGGGTTAGGGTAGTTATTAAACCTATCCCACTCTCTAGTTACCCCTTAGCACGTAAAGGAATATTATTTGGGGGTCCAGCCATGGAGAAGTGTTTAGACACTAGGATAAGATAAGGAACACACCCATTATAAAGAAATCACATTAGGATTCTCTTTTTAAGCTGTTCCTTAAAACACTAGTGCTTAGGAAATCTATTGGAGGCAGAAGCAGTCAAGGGTAGCCTAGGGTTAGTGTTAGGCTTAGGGTTAGGCTTAGGGTACGGCTTAGGGTACGGGTTCGGGGAGGCCTTCGGGTACGGCGTAGGGTATGGGTTAGGGTTAGGGTTAGGGTTAATGTTAGGGTTAGGGCTCGGTTTAGGGTACGGGTTAGGATTAGGGTACGTGTTAGGTTTAGGGTAGCGGTTAGCGTTAGGGTACGCGTTAGGGTTAGGGTAGTTATTAAACCTATCCCACTCTCTAGTTACCCCTTAGCACGTAAAGGAATATTATTTGGGGGTCCATCCATGGAGAAGAGTTTAGACACTAGGATAAGATAAGGAACACACCCATTATAAAGAAATCACATTAGGATTCTCTTTTTAAGCTGTTCCTTAAAACACTAGTGCTTAGGAAATCTGTTGGAGGCAGAAGCAGTCAAGGGTAGCCTAGGGTTAGGGTTAGGCTTAGGGTTAGGCTTAGGGTACGGCTTAGGGTACGGGTTCGGGGAGGGCTTCGGGTACGGCGTAGGGTATGGGTTAGGGTTAGGGTTAGTGTTAGGGTTAGGGCTCGGTTTAGGGTACGGGTTAGGATTAGGGTACGTGTTAGTGTTAGGGTAGGGGTTAGGGTTAGGGTACGCGTTAGGGTTAGGGTAGTTATTAAACCTATCCCACTCTCTAGATACCCCTTAGCACGTAAAGGAATATTATTTGGGGGTCCAGCCATGGAGAAGAGTTTAGACACTAAGATAATATAAGGAACACACACATTATAAAGAAATCACATTAGGATTCTCTTTTTAAGCTGTTCCTTAAAACACTAGTGCTTAGGAAATCTATTGGAGGCAGAAGCAGTCAAGGGTAGCCTAGGGTTAGGGTTAGGCTTAGGGTTAGGCTTAGGGTACGGCTTAGGGTACGGGTTCGGGGAGGGTTTCTGGTACGGCGTAGGGTATGGGTTAGGGTTAGGGTTAGGGTTAGTGTTAGGGTTAGTGCTCGGTTTAGGGTAAGGGTTAGGATTAGGGTACGTGTTATGGTTAGGGTAGGGGTTAGCGTTAGGGTACGCGTTAGGGTTAGGGTAGTAATTAAACCTATCCCACTCTCTAGATACCCCTTAGCACATAAAGGAATATTATTTGGGGGTCCAGCCATGGAGAAGAGTTTAGACACTAGGATTAGATAAGGAACACACCCATTATAAAGAAATCACATTAGGATTCTCTTTTTAAGCTGTTCCTTAAAACACTAGTGCTTAGGAAATCTATAGGAGGCAGAAGCAGTCAAGGGTAGCCTAGGGTTAGGGTTAGGCTTAGGGTTAGGCTTAGGGTACGGCTTAGGGTACGGGTTCGGGGAGGGTTTCGGGTACGGCGTAGGGTATGGGTTAGGGTTAGGGTTAGGGTTAGTGTTAGTGTTAGGGCTCGGTTTAGGGTACGGGTTAGGATTAGGGTACGTGTTAGGGTTAGGGTAGGGGTTAGGGTTAGAGTACGCGTTAGGGTTAGGGTAGTTATTAAACCTATCCCACTCTCTAGATACCTCATAGCACGTAAAGGAATATTATTAGGGGGTCCAGCCATGGAGAAGAATTTAGACACTAAGATAATATAAGAAACACACACATTATAAAGAAATCACATTAGGATTCTCTTTTTAAGCTCTTCCTTAAAACACTAGTGCTTAGGAAATCTATTGGAGGCAGAAGCAGTCAAGGGTAGCGTAGGATTAGGGTTAGGCTTAGCGTTAGGCTTAGGGTACGCCTTAGGGTACGGGTTCGGGGAGCGCTTCGGGTACGGCGTATGGTATGGGTTAGGGTTAGGGTTAGGGTTAGTGTTAGGGTTAGGGCTCGGTATAGGGTACGGGTTAGGATTACGGTACGTGTTAGGTTTAGGGTAGCGGTTAGCGTTAGGGTACGCGTTAGGGTTAGGGTAGTTATTAAACCTATCCCACTCTCTAGTTACCCCTTAGCACGTAAAGGAATATTATTTGGTGGTCCAGCCATGGAGAAGAGTTTAGACACTAGGATAAAATAAGGAACACACCCATTATAAAGAAATCACATTAGGATTCTCTTTTTAAGCTGTTCCTTAAAACACTAGTGCTTAGGAAATCTGTTGGAGGCAGAAGCAGTCAAGGGTAGCCTAGGGTTAGGGTTAGGCTTAGGGTTAGGCTTAGGGTACAGCTTAGGGTACGGGTTCGGGGAGGGCTTCGGGTACGGCGTAGGGTATGGGTTAGGGTTAGGGTTAGGGTTAGTGTTAGGGTTAGGGCTCGGTTTAGGGTACGGGTTAGGATTAGGGTACGTGTTAGGGTTAGGGTAGGGGTTAGGGTTAGGGTACACGTTAGGGTTAGGGTAGTTATTAAACATATCCCACTCTCTAGATACCCCTTAGCACGTAAAGGAATATTATTTGGGGGTCCAGCCATGGAGAAGAGTTTAGACACTAGGATCAGATAAGGAACACACCCATTATAAAGAAATCACATTAGGATTCTCTTTTTAAGCTGTTCCTTAAAACTCTAGTGCTTAGGAAATATATTGGAGGCAGAAGCAGTCAAGGGTAGCCTAGGGTTAGGGTTAGGCTTATGGTAAGGTTTAGGGTACGGCTTAGGGTACGGGTTCGGGGAGGGTTTCTGGTACGGCGTAGGGTATGGGTTAGGGTTAGGGTTAGGGTTAGTGTTAGGGTTAGGGCTCGGTTTAGGGTACGGGTTAGGATTAGGGTACGTGTTAGGGTTATGGTAGGGGTTAGGGTTAGGGTACGCGTTAGGGTTAGGGTAGTTATTAAACCTATCCCACTCTCTAGATACCCCTTAGCACGTAAAGGAATATTATTTCGGGGTCCAGCCATGGAGAAGAGTTTAGACACTAAGATAATATAAGGAACACACCCATTATAAAGAAATCACATTAGGATTCTCTTTTTAAGCTGTTCCTTAAAACACTAGTGCTTAGGAAATCTATTGGAGGCAGAAGCAGTCAAGGGTAGCCTAGGGTTAGGGTTAGGCTTAGGGTTAGGCTTAGGGTACGGCTTAGGGTACGGGTTCGGGGAGGGCTTCGGGTACGGCGTAGGGTATGGGTTAGGGTTAGGGTTAGGGTTAGTGTTAGGGTTAGGGCTCGGTTTAGGTTACGGGTTAGGATTAGGGTACGTGTTAGGGTTAGGGTAGGGGTTAGGGTTAGGGTACGTGTTAGGGTTAGGGTAGTTATTAAACATATCCCACTCTCTAGATACCCCTTAGCACGTAAAGGAATATTATTTGGTGGTCCAGCCATGGAGAAGAGTTTAGACACTAGGATAAGATAAGGAACACACCCATTATAAAGAAATCACATTAGGATTCTCTTTTTAAGCTGTTCCTTAAAACACTAGTGCTTAGGAAATCTGTTGGAGGCAGAAGCAGTCAAGGGTAGCCTAGGGTTAGGGTTAGGCTTAGGGGTAGGCTTAGGGTATGGCTTAGGGTACGGGTTCGGGGAAGGCTTCGGGTACGGCGTAGGGTATGGGTTAGCGTTAGGGTTACGGTTAGTGTTAGGGTTAGGGCTCGGTTTAGGGTACGGGTTAGGATTAGGGTACGTGTTAGGGTTAGGGTAGGGGTTAGGGTTAGGGTACGCGTTAGGGTTAGGGTAGTTATTAAACATATCCCACTCTCTAGATACCCCTTAGCACGTAAAGGAATATTATTTGGGGGTCCAGCCATGGAGAAGAGTTTAGACACTAGGATCAGATAAGGAACACACCCATTATAAAGAAATCACATTAGGATTCTCTTTTTAAGCTGTTCCTTAAAACTCTAGTGCTTAGGAAATATATTGGAGGCAGAAGCAGTCAAGGGTAGCCTAGGGTTAGGGTTAGGCTTATGGTTAGGCTTAGGGTACGGCTTAGGGTACGGGTTCGGGGAGGGTTTCTGGTACGGAGTAGGGTATGGGTTAGGGTTAGCGTTAGGGTTAGTGTTAGGGTTAGGCCTCGGTTTAGGTTACGGGTTAGGATTAGGGTACGTGTTAGGGTTATGGTAGGGGTTAGGGTTAGGGTACGCGTTAGGGTTAGGGTAGTTATTAAACCTATCCCACTCTCTAGATACCCCTTAGCACGTAAAGGAATATTATTTGGGGGTCCAGCCATGGAGAAGAGTTTAGACACTAAGATAATATAAGGAACACACACATTATAAAGAAATCACATTAGGATTCTCTTTTTAAGCTGTTCCTTAAAACACTAGTGCTTAGGAAATCTATTGGAGGCAGAAGCAGTCAAGGGTAGCCTAGGGTTAGGGTTAGGCTTAGGGTTAGGATTAGGGTACAGCTTAGGGTACGGGTTCGGGGAGGGCTTCGGGTACGGCGTAGGGTATGGGTTAGGGTTAGGGTTAGGGTTAGTGTTAGGGTTAGGGCTCGGTTTAGGTTACGGGTTAGGATTAGGGTACGTGTTAGGGTTAGGGTAGGGGTTAGCGTTAGGGTACGCGTTAGGGTTAGGGTAGTTATTAAACCTATCCCACTCTCTAGTTACCCCTTAGCACGTAAAGGAATATTATTTGGGGGTCCAGCCATGGAGAAGTGTTTAGACACTAGGATAAGATAAGGAACACACCCATTATAAAGAAATCACATTAGGATTCTCTTTTTAAGCTGTTCCTTAAAACACTAGTGCTTAGGAAATCTATTGGAGGCAGGAGCAGTCAAGGGTAGCCTAGGGTTAGTGTTAGGCTTAGGGTTAGGCTTAGGGTACGGCTTAGGGTACGGGTTCGGGTTGGCCTTCGGGTACGGCGTAGGGTATGGGTTAGGTTTAGGGGTAGGGTTAGTGTTAGGGTTAGGGCTCGGTTTAGGGTACGGGTTAGGATTAGGGTACGTGTTATGTTTAGGGTAGCGGTTAGCGTTAAGGTACGCGTTAGGGTTAGGGTAGTTATTAAACCTATCCCACTCTCTAGTTACCCCTTAGCACGTAAAGGAATATTATTTGGGGGTCCATCCATGGAGAAGAGTTTAGACACTAGGATAAGATAAGGAACACACCCATTATAAAGAAATCACATTAGGATTCTCTTTTTAAGCTGTTCCTTAAAACACTAGTGCTTAGGAAATCTGTTGGAGGCAGAAGCAGTCAAGGGTAGCCTAGGTTTAGGGTTAGGCTTAGGGTTAGGCTTAGGGTACGGCTTAGGGTACGGGTTCGGGGAGGGCTTCGGGTACGGCGTAGGGTATGGGTTAGGGTTAGGGTTAGGGTTAGTGTTAGGGTTAGGGCTCGGTTTAGGGTACGGGTTAGGATTAGGGTACGTGTTAGGGTTAGGGTAGTTATTAAACATATCCCACTCTCTAGATACCCCTTAGCACGTAAAGGAATATTATTTGGGGGTCCAGCCATGGAGAAGAGTTTAGACACTAGGATCAGATAAGGAACACACCCATTATAAAGAAATCACATTAGGATTCTCTTTTTAAGCTGTTCCTTAAAACTCTAGTGCTTAGGAAATATATTGGAGGCAGAAGCAGTCAAGGGTAGCCTAGGGTTAGGGTTAGGCTTATGGTTAGGCTTAGGGTACGGCTTAGGGTACGGGTTCGGGGAGGGTTTCTGGTACGGCGTAGGGTATGGGTTAGGGTTAGGGTTAGGGTTAGTGTTAGGGTTAGGGCTCGGTTTAGGGTACGGGTTAGGATTAGGGTACGTGTTACGGTTATGGTAGGGGTTAGGGTTAGGGTACGCGTTAGGGTTAGGTTAGTTATTAAACCTATCCCACTCTCTAGATACCCCTTAGCACGTAAAGGAATATTATTTGGGGGTCCAGCCATGGAGAAGAGTTTAGACACTAAGATAATATAAGGAACACACACATTATAAAGAAATCACATTAGGATTCTCTTTTTAAGCTGTTCCTTAAAACACTAGTGCTTAGGAAATCTATTGGAGGCAGAAGCAGTCAAGGGTAGCCTAGGGTTAGGGTTAGGCTTAGGGTTAGGCTTAGGGTACAGCTTAGGGTACGGGTTCGGGGAGGGCTTCGGGTACGGCGTAGGGTATGGGTTAGGGTTAGGGTTAGGGTTAGTGTTAGGGTTAGGGCTCGGTTTAGGTTACGGGTTAGGATTAGGGTACGTGTTAGGGTTAGGGTAGGGGTTAGCGTTAGGGTACGCGTTAGGGTTAGGGTAGTTATTAAACCTATCCCACTCTCTAGTTACCCCTTAGCACGTAAAGGAATATTATTTGGGGGTCCAGCCATGGAGAAGTGTTTAGACACTAGGATAAGATAAGGAACACACCCATTATAAAGAAATCACATTAGGATTCTCTTTTTAAGCTGTTCCTTAAAACACTAGTGCTTAGGAAATCTATTGGAGGCAGAAGCAGTCAAGGGTAGCCTAGGGTTAGGGTTAGGCTTAGGGTTAGGCTTAGGGTACGGCTTAGGGTACAGGTTCGGGGAGGGCTTCGGGTACGGCGTAGGGTATGGGTTAGGGTTAGGGTTAGGGTTAGTGTTAGGGTTAGGGCTCGGTTTAGGGTACGGGTTAGGATTACGGTACGTGTTAGGTTTAGGGTAGCGGTTAGCGTTAGGGTACGCGTTAGGGTTAGGATAGTTATTAAACCTATCCCACTCTTTAGTTACCCCTTAGCACGTAAAGGAATATTATTTGGGGGTCCAGCCATGGAGAAGAGTTTAGACACTAGGATAAGATAAGGAACACACCCATTATAAAGAAATCACATTAGGATTCTCTTTTTAAGCTGTTCCTTAAAACACTAGTGCTTAGGAAATCTGTTGGAGGCAGAAGCAGTCAAGGGTAGCCTAGGGTTAGGGTTAGGCTTAGGGTTAGGCTTAGGGTATGGCTTAGGGTACGGGTTCGGGGAGGGCTTCGGGTACGGCGTAGGGTATGGGTTAGGGTTAGGGTTAGGGTTAGTGTTAGGGTTAGGGCTCGGTTTAGGGTACGTTTTAGGATTAGGGTACGTGTTAGGGTTAGGGTAGGGGTTAGGGTTAGGGTACGCGTTAGGGTTAGGGTAGTTATTAAACATATCCCACTCTCTAGATACCCCTTAGCACGTAAAGGAATATTATTTGGGGGTCCAGCCATGGAGAAGAGTTTAGACACTAGGATCAGATAAGGAACACACCCATTATAAAGAAATCACATTAAGATTCTCTTTTTAGGCTGTTCCTTAAATCTCTAGTGCTTAGGAAATATATTGGAGGCAGAAGCAGTCAAGGGTAGCCTAGGGTTAGGGTTAGGCTTATGGTTAGGCTTAGGGTACGGCTTAGGGTACGGGTTCGGGGAGGGTTTCTGGTACGGAGTAGGGTATGGGTTAGGGTTAGGGTTAGGGTTAGTGTTAGGGTTAGGGCTCGGTTTAGGGTACGGGTTAGGATTAGGGTACATGTTAGGGTTATGGTAGGGGTTAGGGTTAGGGTACGCGTTAGGTTTAGGGTAGTTATTAAACCTATCCCACTCTCTAGATACCCCTTAGCACGTAAAGGAATATTATTTGCGGGTCCAGCCATGGAGAAGAGTTTAGACACTAAGATAATATAAGGAACACACACATTATAAAGAAATCACATTAGGATTCTCTTTTTAAGCTGTTCCTTAAAACACTAGTGCTTAGGAAATCTATTGGAGGCAGAAGCAGTCAAGGGTAGCCTAGGGTTAGGGTTAGGCTTAGGGTTAGGCTTAGGGTACAGCTTATGGTACGGGTTCGGGGAGGGCTTCGGGTACGGCGTAGGGTATGGGTTAGGGTTAGGGTTAGGGTTAGTGTTAGGGTTAGGGCTCGGTTTAGGTTACGGGTTAGGATTAGGGTACGTGTTAGGGTTAGGGTAGGGGTTAGCGTTAGGGTACGCGTTAGGGTTAGGGTAGTTATTAAACCTATCCCACTCTCTAGTTACCCCTTAGCACGTAAAGGAATATTATTTGGGGGTCCAGCCATGGAGAAGTGTTTAGACACTAGGATAAGATAAGGAACACACCCATTATAAAGAAATCACATTAGGATTCTCTTTTTAAGCTGTTCCTTAAAACACTAGTGCTTAGGAAATCTATTGGAGGCAGAAGCAGTCAAGGGTAGCCTAGGGTTAGGGTTAGGCTTAGGGTTAGGCTTAGGGTACGGCTTAGGGTACAGGTTCGGGGAGGGCTTCGGGTACGGCGTAGGGTATGGGTTAGGGTTAGGGTTAGGGTTAGTGTTAGGGTTAGGGCTCGGTTTAGGGTACGGGTTAGGATTACGGTACGTGTTAGGTTTAGGGTAGCGGTTAGCGTTAGGGTACGCGTTAGGGTTAGGATAGTTATTAAACCTATCCCACTCTTTAGTTACCCCTTAGCACGTAAAGGAATATTATTTGGGGGTCCAGCCATGGAGAAGAGTTTAGACACTAGGATAAGATAAGGAACACACCCATTATAAAGAAATCACATTAGGATTCTCTTTTTAAGCTGTTCCTTAAAACACTAGTGCTTAGGAAATCTGTTGGAGGCAGAAGCAGTCAAGGGTAGCCTAGGGTTAGGGTTAGGCTTAGGGTTAGGCTTAGGGTATGGCTTAGGGTACGGGTTCGGGGAGGGCTTCGGGTACGGCGTAGGGTATGGGTTAGGGTTAGGGTTAGGGTTAGTGTTAGGGTTAGGGCTCGGTTTAGGGTACGTTTTAGGATTAGGGTACGTGTTAGGGTTAGGGTAGGGGTTAGGGTTAGGGTACGCGTTAGGGTTAGGGTAGTTATTAAACATATCCCACTCTCTAGATACCCCTTAGCACGTAAAGGAATATTATTTGGGGGTCCAGCCATGGAGAAGAGTTTAGACACTAGGATCAGATAAGGAACACACCCATTATAAAGAAATCACATTAAGATTCTCTTTTTAGGCTGTTCCTTAAAACTCTAGTGCTTAGGAAATATATTGGAGGCAGAAGCAGTCAAGGGTAGCCTAGGGTTAGGGTTAGGCTTATGGTTAGGCTTAGGGTACGGCTTAGGGTACGGGTTCGGGGAGGGTTTCTGGTACGGAGTAGGGTATGGGTTAGGGTTAGGGTTAGGGTTAGTGTTAGGGTTAGGGCTCGGTTTAGGGTACGGGTTAGGATTAGGGTACATGTTAGGGTTATGGTAGGGGTTAGGGTTAGGGTACGCGTTAGGTTTAGGGTAGTTATTAAACCTATCCCACTCTCTAGATACCCCTTAGCACGTAAAGGAATATTATTTGCGGGTCCAGCCATGGAGAAGAGTTTAGACACTAAGATAATATAAGGAACACACACATTATAAAGAAATCACATTAGGATTCTCTTTTTAAGCTGTTCCTTAAAACACTAGTGCTTAGGAAATCTATTGGAGGCAGAAGCAGTCAAGGGTAGCCTAGGGTTAGGGTTAGGCTTAGGGTTAGGCTTAGGGTACAGCTTAGGGTACGGGTTCGGGGAGGGCTTCGGGTACGGCGTAGGGTATGGGTTAGGGTTAGGGTTAGGGTTAGTGTTAGGGTTAGGGCTCGGTTTAGGTTACGGGTTAGGATTAGGGTACGTGTTAGGGTTAGGGTAGGGGTTAGCGTTAGGGTACGCGTTAGGGTTAGGGTAGTTATTAAACCTATCCCACTCTCTAGTTACCCCTTAGCACGTAAAGGAATATTATTTGGGGGTCCAGCCATGGAGAAGTGTTTAGACACTAGGATAAGATAAGGAACACACCCATTATAAAGAAATCACATTAGGATTCTCTTTTTAAGCTGTTCCTTAAAACACTAGTGCTTAGGAAATCTATTGGAGGCAGAAGCAGTCAAGGGTAGCCTAGGGTTAGGGTTAGGCTTAGGGTTAGGCTTAGGGTACGGCTTAGGGTACGGGTTCGGGGAGGGCTTCGGGTACGGCGTAGGGTATGGGTTAGGGTTAGGGTTAGGGTTAGTGTTAGGGTTAGGGCTCGGTTTAGGGTACGTGTTAGGATTAGGGTACGTGTTAGGTTTAGGGTAGCGGTTAGCGTTAGGGTACGCGTTAGGGTTAGGGTAGTTATTAAACCTATCCCACTCTCTAGTTACCCCTTAGCACGTAAAGGAATATTATTTGGGGGTCCAGCCATGGAGAAGAGTTTAGACACTAGGATCAGATAAGGAACACACCCATTATAAAGAAATCACATTAGGATTCTCTTTTTAAGCTGTTCCTTAAAACTCTAGTGCTTAGGAAATATATTGGAGGCAGAAGCAGTCAAGGGTAGCCTAGGGTTAGGGTTAGGCTTAGGGTTAGGCTTAGGGTACGGCTTAGGGTACGAGTTCGGGGAGGGTTTCTGGTACGGCGTAGGGTATGGGTTAGGGTTAGGGTTAGGGTTAGTGTTAGGGTTAGGGCTCGGTTTAGGGTACGGGTTAGGATTAGGGTACGTGTTAGTGTTAGGGTAGGGGTTAGGGTTAGGGTACGCGTTAGGGTTAGGGTAGTTATTAAACCTATCCCACTCTCTAGGTACCCCTTAGCACGTAAAGGAATATTATTTGGGGGTCCAGCCATGGAGAAGAGTTTAGACACTAAGATAATATAAGGAACACACACATTATAAAGAAATCACATTAGGATTCTCTTTTTAAGCTGTTCCTTAAAACACTAGTGCTTAGGAAATCTATTGGAGGCAGAAGCAGTCAAGGGTAGCCTAGGGTTAGGGTTAGGCTTAGGGTTAGGCTTAGGGTACGGCTTAGGGTACGGGTTCGGGGAGGGCTTCGGGTACGGCGTAGGGTATGGGTTAGGGTTAGGGTTAGGGTTAGTGTTAGTGTTAGGGCTCGGTTTAGGGTACGGGTTAGGATTAGGGTACGTGTTAGGGTTAGGGTAGTTATTAAACCTATCCCACTCTCTAGATACCCCTTAGCACGTAAAGGAATATTATTAGGGGGTCCAGCCATGGAGAAGAATTTAGACACTAAGATAATATAAGAAACACACACATTATAAAGAAATCACATTAGGATTCTCTTTTTAAGCTGTTCCTTAAAACACTAGTGCTTAGGAAATATATTGGAGGCAGAAGCAGTCAAGGGTAGCCTAGGGTTAGGGTTAGGCTTACGGTTAGGCTTAGGGTACGGCTTAGGGTACGTGTTTGGGGAGGGCTTCGGGTACGGCGTAGGGTATGGGATAGGGTTAGGGTTAGTGTTAGGGTTAGGGCTCGGTTTAGGGTACGGGTTAGGATTAGGGTACATGTTAGGGTTAGGGTAGGGGTTAGGGTTAGGGTACACGTTACAGTTAGGGTAGTTATTAAACCTATCCCACTCTCTAGATACCCCTTAGCACGTAAAGGAATATTATTTGGGGGTCCAGCCATGGAGAAGAGTTTAGACACTAAGATAATATAAGGAACACACACATTATAAAGAAATAACATTAGGATTCTCTTTTTAAGCTCTTCCTTAAAACACTAGTGCTTAGGAAATCTATTGGAGGCAGAAGCAGTCAAGGGTAGCCTAGGGTTAGGGTTAGGCTTATGGTTAGGCTTAAGGTACGGCTTAGGGTACGGGTTCGGGGAGGGCTTCGGGTACGGCATAGGGTATGGGTTAGGGTTAGGGTTAGGGTTAGTGTTAGGGTTAGGGCTCGGTTTAGGGTACGGGTTAGGATTAGGATACGTGTTAGGGTTAGGGTAGGGGTTAGCGTTAGGGTACGCGTTAGGGTTAGTGTAGTGATTAAACCTATCCCACTCTCTAGATACCCCTTAGCACATAAAGGAATATTATTTGGGGGTCCAGCCATGGAGAAGAGTTTAGACACTAGGATTAGATAAGGAACACACCCATTATAAAGAAATCACATTAGGATTCTCTTTTTAAGCTGTTCCTTAAAACACTAGTGCTTAGGAAATCTATTGGAGGCAGAAGCAGTCAAGGGTAGCCTAGGGTTAGGGTTAGGCTTAGGGTTAGGCTTAGGGTACGGCTTAGGGTACGGGTTCGGGGACGGCTTCGGGTACGGCGTAGGGTATGGGTTAGGGTTAGGGTTAGGGTTAGTGTTAGGGTTAGGGCTCGGTATAGGGTACGGGTTAGGATTACGGTACGTGTTAGGTTTAGGGTAGCGGTTAGCGTTAGGGTACGCGTTAGGGTTAGGGTAGTTATTAAACCTATCCCACTCTCTAGTTACCCCTTAGCACGTAAAGGAATATTATTTGGTGGTCCAGCCATGGAGAAGAGTTTAGACACTAGGATAAGATAAGGAACACACCCATTATAAAGAAATCACATTAGGATTCCCTTTTTAAGCTGTTCCTTAAAACTCTAGTGCTTAGGAAATATATTGGAGGCAGAAGCAGTCAAGGGTAGCCTAGGGTTAGGGTTAGGCTTATGGTTAGGCTTAGGGTACGGCTTAGGGTACGGGTTCGGGGAGGGTTTCTGGTACGGAGTAGGGTATGGGTTAGGGTTAGCGTTAGGGTTAGTGTTAGGGTTAGGCCTCGGTTTAGGTTACGGGTTAGGATTAGGGTACGTGTTAGGGTTATGGTAGGGGTTAGGGTTAGGGTACGCGTTAGGGTTAGGGTAGTTATTAAACCTATCCCACTCTCTTGATACCCCTTAGCACGTAAAGGAATATTATTTGGGGGTCCAGCCATGGAGAAGAGTTTAGACACTAAGATAATATAAGGAACACACACATTATAAAGAAATCACATTAGGATTCTCTTTTTAAGCTGTTCCTTAAAACACTAGTGCTTAGGAAATCTATTGGAGGCAGAAGCAGTCAAGGGTAGCCTAGGGTTAGGGTTAGGCTTAGGGTTAGGCTTAGGGTACAGCTTAGGGTACGGGTTCGGGGAGGGCTTCGGGTACGGCGTAGGGTATGGGTTAGGGTTAGGGTTAGGGTTAGTGTTAGGGTTAGGGCTCGGTTTAGGTTACGGGTTAGGATTAGGGTACGTGTTAGGGTTAGGGTAGGGGTTAGCGTTAGGGTACGCGTTAGGGTTAGGGTAGTTATTAAACCTATCCCACTCTCTAGTTACCCCTTAGCACGTAAAGGAATATTATTTGGGGGTCCAGCCATGGAGAAGTGTTTAGACACTAGGATAAGATAAGGAACACACCCATTATAAAGAAATCACATTAGGATTCTCTTTTTAAGCTGTTCCTTAAAACACTAGTGCTTAGGAAATCTATTGGAGGCAGAAGCAGTCAAGGGTAGCCTAGGGTTAGTGTTAGGCTTAGGGTTAGGCTTAGGGTACGGCTTAGGGTACGGGTTCGGGGAGGCCTTCGGGTACGGCGTAGGGTATGGGTTAGGGTTAGGGTTAGGGTTAATGTTAGGGTTAGGGCTCGGTTTAGGGTACGGGTTAGGATTAGGGTACGTGTTAGGTTTAGGGTAGCGGTTAGCGTTAGGGTACGCGTTAGGGTTAGGGTAGTTATTAAACCTATCCCACTCTCTAGTTACCCCTTAGCACGTAAAGGAATATTATTTGGGGGTCCATCCATGGAGAAGAGTTTAGACACTAGGATAAGATAAGGAACACACCCATTATAAAGAAATCACATTAGGATTCTCTTTTTAAGCTGTTCCTTAAAACACTAGTGCTTAGGAAATCTGTTGGAGGCAGAAGCAGTCAAGGGTAGCCTAGGGTTAGGGTTAGGCTTAGGGTTAGGCTTAGGGTACGGCTTAGGGTACGGGTTCGGGGAGGGCTTCGGGTACGGCGTAGGGTATGGGTTAGGGTTAGGGTTAGTGTTAGGGTTAGGGCTCGGTTTAGGGTACGGGTTAGGATTAGGGTACGTGTTAGTGTTAGGGTAGGGGTTAGGGTTAGGGTACGCGTTAGGGTTAGGGTAGTTATTAAACCTATCCCACTCTCTAGATACCCCTTAGCACGTAAAGGAATATTATTTGGGGGTCCAGCCATGGAGAAGAGTTTAGACACTAAGATAATATAAGGAACACACACATTATAAAGAAATCACATTAGGATTCTCTTTTTAAGCTGTTCCTTAAAACACTAGTGCTTAGGAAATCTATTGGAGGCAGAAGCAGTCAAGGGTAGCCTAGGGTTAGGGTTAGGCTTAGGGTTAGGCTTAGGGTACGGCTTAGGGTACGGGTTCGGGGAGGGTTTCTGGTACGGCGTAGGGTATGGGTTAGGGTTAGGGTTAGGGTTAGTGTTAGGGTTAGTGCTCGGTTTAGGGTAAGGGTTAGGATTAGGGTACGTGTTATGGTTAGGGTAGGGGTTAGCGTTAGGGTACGCGTTAGGGTTAGGGTAGTAATTAAACCTATCCCACTCTCTAGATACCCCTTAGCACATAAAGGAATATTATTTGGGGGTCCAGCCATGGAGAAGAGTTTAGACACTAGGATTAGATAAGGAACACACCCATTATAAAGAAATCACATTAGGATTCTCTTTTTAAGCTGTTCCTTAAAACACTAGTGCTTAGGAAATCTATAGGAGGCAGAAGCAGTCAAGGGTAGCCTAGGGTTAGGGTTAGGCTTAGGGTTAGGCTTAGGGTACGGCTTAGGGTACGGGTTCGGGGAGGGTTTCGGGTACGGCGTAGGGTATGGGTTAGGGTTAGGGTTAGGGTTAGTGTTAGGGTTAGGGCTCGGTTTAGGGTACGGGTTAGGATTAGGGTACGTGTTAGGGTTATGGTAGGGGTTAGGGTTAGGGTACGCGTTAGGGTTAGGGTAGTTATTAAACCTATCCCACTCTCTAGATACCCCTTAGCACGTAAAGGAATATTATTTGGGGGTCCAGCCATGGAGAAGAGTTTAGACACTAAGATAATATAAGGAACACACACATTATAAAGAAATCACATTAGGATTCTCTTTTTAAGCTGTTCCTTAAAACACTAGTGCTTAGGAAATCTATTGGAGGCAGAAGCAGTCAAGGGTAGCCTAGGGTTAGGGTTAGGCTTAGGGTTAGGCTTAGGGTACAGCTTAGGGTACGGGTTCGGGGAGGGCTTCGGGTACGGCGTAGGGTATGGGTTAGGGTTAGGGTTAGGGTTAGTGTTAGGGTTAGGGCTCGGTTTAGGTTACGGGTTAGGATTAGGGTACGTGTTAGGGTTAGGGTAGGGGTTAGCGTTAGGGTACGCGTTAGGGTTAGGGTAGTTATTAAACCTATCCCACTCTCTAGTTACCCCTTAGCACGTAAAGGAATATTATTTGGGGGTCCAGCCATGGAGAAGAGTTTAGACACTAGGATAAGATAAGGAACACACCCATTATAAAGAAATCACATTAGGATTCTCTTTTTAAGCTGTTCCTTAAAACACTAGTGCTTAGGAAATCTGTTGGAGGCAGAAGCAGTCAAGGGTAGCCTAGGGTTAGGGTTAGGCTTAGGGGTAGGCTTAGGGTATGGCTTAGGGTACGGGTTCGGGGAGGGCTTCGGGTACGGCGTAGGGTATGGGTTAGCGTTAGGGTTAGGGTTAGTGTTAGGGTTAGGGCTCGGTTTAGGGTACGGGTTAGGATTAGGGTACGTGTTAGGGTTAGGGTAGGGGTTAGGGTTAGGGTACGCGTTAGGGTTAGGGTAGTTATTAAACATATCCCACTCTCTAGATACCCCTTAGCACGTAAAGGAATATTATTTGGGGGTCCAGCCATGGAGAAGAGTTTAGACACTAGGATCAGATAAGGAACACACCCATTATAAAGAAATCACATTAGGATTCTCTTTTTAAGCTGTTCCTTAAAACTCTAGTGCTTAGGAAATATATTGGAGGCAGAAGCAGTCAAGGGTAGCCTAGGGTTAGGGTTAGGCTTATGGTTAGGCTTAGGGTACGGCTTAGGGTACGGGTTCGGGGAGGGTTTCTGGTACGGAGTAGGGTATGGGTTAGGGTTAGCGTTAGGGTTAGTGTTAGGGTTAGGCCTCGGTTTAGGTTACGGGTTAGGATTAGGGTACGTGTTAGGGTTATGGTAGGGGTTAGGGTTAGGGTACGCGTTAGGGTTAGGGTAGTTATTAAACCTATCCCACTCTCTAGATACCCCTTAGCACGTAAAGGAATATTATTTGGGGGTCCAGCCATGGAGAAGAGTTTAGACACTAAGATAATATAAGGAACACACACATTATAAAGAAATCACATTAGGATTCTCTTTTTAAGCTGTTCCTTAAAACACTAGTGCTTAGGAAATCTATTGGAGGCAGAAGCAGTCAAGGGTAGCCTAGGGTTAGGGTTAGGCTTAGGGTTAGGATTAGGGTACAGCTTAGGGTACGGGTTCGGGGAGGGCTTCGGGTACGGCGTAGGGTATGGGTTAGGGTTAGGGTTAGGGTTAGTGTTAGGGTTAGGGCTCGGTTTAGGTTACGGGTTAGGATTAGGGTACGTGTTAGGGTTAGGGTAGGGGTTAGCGTTAGGGTACGCGTTAGGGTTAGGGTAGTTATTAAACCTATCCCACTCTCTAGTTACCCCTTAGCACGTAAAGGAATATTATTTGGGGGTCCAGCCATGGAGAAGTGTTTAGACACTAGGATAAGATAAGGAACACACCCATTATAAAGAAATCACATTAGGATTCTCTTTTTAAGCTGTTCCTTAAAACACTAGTGCTTAGGAAATCTATTGGAGGCAGGAGCAGTCAAGGGTAGCCTAGGGTTAGTGTTAGGCTTAGGGTTAGGCTTAGGGTACGGCTTAGGGTACGGGTTCGGGTTGGCCTTCGGGTACGGCGTAGGGTATGGGTTAGGGTTAGGGGTAGGGTTAGTGTTAGGGTTAGGGCTCGGTTTAGGGTACGGGTTAGGATTAGGGTACGTGTTATGTTTAGGGTAGCGGTTAGCGTTAGGGTACACGTTAGGGTTAGGGTAGTTATTAAACCTATCCCACTCTCTAGTTACCCCTTAGCACGTAAAGGAATATTATTTGGGGGTCCATCCATGGAGAAGAGTTTAGACACTAGGATAAGATAAGGAACACACCCATTATAAAGAAATCACATTAGGATTCTCTTTTTAAGCTGTTCCTTAAAACACTAGTGCTTAGGAAATCTGTTGGAGGCAGAAGCAGTCAAGGGTAGCCTAGGTTTAGGGTTAGGCTTAGGGTTAGGCTTAGGGTACGGCTTAGGGTACGGGTTCGGGGAGGGCTTCGGGTACGGCGTAGGGTATGGGTTAGGGTTAGGGTTAGGGTTAGTGTTAGGGTTAGGGCTCGGTTTAGGGTACGGGTTAGGATTAGGGTACGTGTTAGGGTTAGGGTAGTTATTAAACATATCCCACTCTCTAGATACCCCTTAGCACGTAAAGGAATATTATTTGGGGGTCCAGCCATGGAGAAGAGTTTAGACACTAGGATCAGATAAGGAACACACCCATTATAAAGAAATCACATTAGGATTCTCTTTTTAAGCTGTTCCTTAAAACTCTAGTGCTTAGGAAATATATTGGAGGCAGAAGCAGTCAAGGGTAGCCTAGGGTTAGGGTTAGGCTTATGGTTAGGCTTAGGGTACGGCTTAGGGTACGGGTTCGGGGAGGGTTTCTGGTACGGCGTAGGGTATGGGTTAGGGTTAGGGTTAGGGTTAGTGTTAGGGTTAGGGCTCGGTTTAGGGTACGGGTTAGGATTAGGGTACGTGTTACGGTTATGGTAGGGGTTAGGGTTAGGGTACGCGTTAGGGTTAGGTTAGTTATTAAACCTATCCCACTCTCTAGATACCCCTTAGCACGTAAAGGAATATTATTTGGGGGTCCAGCCATGGAGAAGAGTTTAGACACTAAGATAATATAAGGAACACACACATTATAAAGAAATCACATTAGGATTCTCTTTTTAAGCTGTTCCTTAAAACACTAGTGCTTAGGAAATCTATTGGAGGCAGAAGCAGTCAAGGGTAGCCTAGGGTTAGGGTTAGGCTTAGGGTTAGGCTTAGGGTACAGCTTAGGGTACGGGTTCGGGGAGGGCTTCGGGTACGGCGTAGGGTATGGGTTAGGGTTAGGGTTAGGGTTAGTGTTAGGGTTAGGGCTCGGTTTAGGTTACGGGTTAGGATTAGGGTACGTGTTAGGGTTAGGGTAGGGGTTAGCGTTAGGGTACGCGTTAGGGTTAGGGTAGTTATTAAACCTATCCCACTCTCTAGTTACCCCTTAGCACGTAAAGGAATATTATTTGGGGGTCCAGCCATGGAGAAGTGTTTAGACACTAGGATAAGATAAGGAACACACCCATTATAAAGAAATCACATTAGGATTCTCTTTTTAAGCTGTTCCTTAAAACACTAGTGCTTAGGAAATCTATTGGAGGCAGAAGCAGTCAAGGGTAGCCTAGGGTTAGGGTTAGGCTTAGGGTTAGGCTTAGGGTACGGCTTAGGGTACAGGTTCGGGGAGGGCTTCGGGTACGGCGTAGGGTATGGGTTAGGGTTAGGGTTAGGGTTAGTGTTAGGGTTAGGGCTCGGTTTAGGGTACGGGTTAGGATTACGGTACGTGTTAGGTTTAGGGTAGCGGTTAGCGTTAGGGTACGCGTTAGGGTTAGGATAGTTATTAAACCTATCCCACTCTTTAGTTACCCCTTAGCACGTAAAGGAATATTATTTGGGGGTCCAGCCATGGAGAAGAGTTTAGACACTAGGATAAGATAAGGAACACACCCATTATAAAGAAATCACATTAGGATTCTCTTTTTAAGCTGTTCCTTAAAACACTAGTGCTTAGGAAATCTGTTGGAGGCAGAAGCAGTCAAGGGTAGCCTAGGGTTAGGGTTAGGCTTAGGGTTAGGCTTAGGGTATGGCTTAGGGTACGGGTTCGGGGAGGGCTTCGGGTACGGCGTAGGGTATGGGTTAGGGTTAGGGTTAGGGTTAGTGTTAGGGTTAGGGCTCGGTTTAGGGTACGTTTTAGGATTAGGGTACGTGTTAGGGTTAGGGTAGGGGTTAGGGTTAGGGTACGCGTTAGGGTTAGGGTAGTTATTAAACATATCCCACTCTCTAGATACCCCTTAGCACGTAAAGGAATATTATTTGGGGGTCCAGCCATGGAGAAGAGTTTAGACACTAGGATCAGATAAGGAACACACCCATTATAAAGAAATCACATTAAGATTCTCTTTTTAGGCTGTTCCTTAAAACTCTAGTGCTTAGGAAATATATTGGAGGCAGAAGCAGTCAAGGGTAGCCTAGGGTTAGGGTTAGGCTTATGGTTAGGCTTAGGGTACGGCTTAGGGTACGGGTTCGGGGAGGGTTTCTGGTACGGAGTAGGGTATGGGTTAGGGTTAGGGTTAGGGTTAGTGTTAGGGTTAGGGCTCGGTTTAGGGTACGGGTTAGGATTAGGGTACATGTTAGGGTTATGGTAGGGGTTAGGGTTAGGGTACGCGTTAGGTTTAGGGTAGTTATTAAACCTATCCCACTCTCTAGATACCCCTTAGCACGTAAAGGAATATTATTTGCGGGTCCAGCCATGGAGAAGAGTTTAGACACTAAGATAATATAAGGAACACACACATTATAAAGAAATCACATTAGGATTCTCTTTTTAAGCTGTTCCTTAAAACACTAGTGCTTAGGAAATCTATTGGAGGCAGAAGCAGTCAAGGGTAGCCTAGGGTTAGGGTTAGGCTTAGGGTTAGGCTTAGGGTACAGCTTAGGGTACGGGTTCGGGGAGGGCTTCGGGTACGGCGTAGGGTATGGGTTAGGGTTAGGGTTAGGGTTAGTGTTAGGGTTAGGGCTCGGTTTAGGTTACGGGTTAGGATTAGGGTACGTGTTAGGGTTAGGGTAGGGGTTAGCGTTAGGGTACGCGTTAGGGTTAGGGTAGTTATTAAACCTATCCCACTCTCTAGTTACCCCTTAGCACGTAAAGGAATATTATTTGGGGGTCCAGCCATGGAGAAGTGTTTAGACACTAGGATAAGATAAGGAACACACCCATTATAAAGAAATCACATTAGGATTCTCTTTTTAAGCTGTTCCTTAAAACACTAGTGCTTAGGAAATCTATTGGAGGCAGAAGCAGTCAAGGGTAGCCTAGGGTTAGGGTTAGGCTTAGGGTTAGGCTTAGGGTACGGCTTAGGGTACGGGTTCGGGGAGGGCTTCGGGTACGGCGTAGGGTATGGGTTAGGGTTAGGGTTAGGGTTAGTGTTAGGGTTAGGGCTCGGTTTAGGGTACGTGTTAGGATTAGGGTACGTGTTAGGTTTAGGGTAGCGGTTAGCGTTAGGGTACGCGTTAGGGTTAGGGTAGTTATTAAACCTATCCCACTCTCTAGTTACCCCTTAGCACGTAAAGGAATATTATTTGGGGGTCCAGCCATGGAGAAGAGTTTAGACACTAGGATAAGATAAGGAACACACCCATTATAAAAAAATCACATTAGGATTCTCTTTTTAAGCTGTTCCTTAAAACACTAGTGCTTAGGAAATCTGTTGGAGGCAGAAGCAGTCAAGGGTACCCTAGGGTTAGGGTTAGGCTTAGGGTTAGGCTTAGGGTACGGCTTAGGGTACGGGTTCGGGGAGGGCTTCGGGTACGGCGTAGGGTATGGGTTAGGGTTAGGGTTAGGGTTAGTGTTAGGGTTAGGGCTCGGTTTAGGGTACGGGTTAGGATTAGGGTACGTGTTAGGGTTAGGGTAGGGGTTAGGGTTAGGGTACGTGTTAGGGTTAGGGTAGTTATTAAACATATCCCACTCTCTAGATACCCCTTAGCACGTAAAGTAATATTATTTGGGGGTCCAGCCATGGAGAAGAGTTTAGACACTAGGATCAGATAAGGAACACACCCATTATAAAGAAATCACATTAGGATTCTCTTTTTAAGCTGTTCCTTAAAACTCTAGTGCTTAGGAAATATATTGGAGGCAGAAGCAGTCAAGGGTAGCCTAGGGTTAGGGTTAGGCTTAGGGTTAGGCTTAGGGTACGGCTTAGGGTACGAGTTCGGGGAGGGTTTCTGGTACGGCGTAGGGTATGGGTTAGGGTTAGGGTTAGGGTTAGTGTTAGGGTTAGGGCTCGGTTTAGGGTACGGGTTAGGATTAGGGTACGTGTTAGTGTTAGGGTAGGGGTTAGGGTTAGGGTACGCGTTAGGGTTAGGGTAGTTATTAAACCTATCCCACTCTCTAGGTACCCCTTAGCACGTAAAGGAATATTATTTGGGGGTCCAGCCATGGAGAAGAGTTTAGACACTAAGATAATATAAGGAACACACACATTATAAAGAAATCACATTAGGATTCTCTTTTTAAGCTGTTCCTTAAAACACTAGTGCTTAGGAAATCTATTGGAGGCAGAAGCAGTCAAGGGTAGCCTAGGGTTAGGGTTAGGCTTAGGGTTAGGCTTAGGGTACGGCTTAGGGTACGGGTTCGGGGAGGGCTTCGGGTACGGCGTAGGGTATGGGTTAGGGTTAGGGTTAGGGTTAGTGTTAGTGTTAGGGCTCGGTTTAGGGTACGGGTTAGGATTAGGGTACGTGTTAGGGATAGGGTAGGGGTTAGGGTTAGAGTACGCGTTAGGGTTAGGGTAGTTATTAAACCTATCCCACTCTCTAGATACCCCTTAGCACGTAAAGGAATATTATTAGGGGGTCCAGCCATGGAGAAGAATTTAGACACTAAGATAATATAAGAAACACACACATTATAAAGAAATCACATTAGGATTCTCTTTTTAAGCTGTTCCTTAAAACACTAGTGCTTAGGAAATATATTGGAGGCAGAAGCAGTCAAGGGTAGCCTAGGGTTAGGGTTAGGCTTACGGTTAGGCTTAGGGTACGGCTTAGGGTACGTGTTTGGGGAGGGCTTCGGGTACGGCGTAGGGTATGGGATAGGGTTAGGGTTAGTGTTAGGGTTAGGGCTCGGTTTAGGGTACGGGTTAGGATTAGGGTACATGTTAGGGTTAGGGTAGGGGTTAGGGTTAGGGTACACGTTACAGTTAGGGTAGTTATTAAACCTATCCCACTCTCTAGATACCCCTTAGCACGTAAAGGAATATTATTTGGGGGTCCAGCCATGGAGAAGAGTTTAGACACTAAGATAATATAAGGAACACACACATTATAAAGAAATAACATTAGGATTCTCTTTTTAAGCTCTTCCTTAAAACACTAGTGCTTAGGAAATCTATTGGAGGCAGAAGCAGTCAAGGGTAGCCTAGGGTTAGGGTTAGGCTTATGGTTAGGCTTAAGGTACGGCTTAGGGTACGGGTTCGGGGAGGGCTTCGGGTACGGCATAGGGTATGGGTTAGGGTTAGGGTTAGGGTTAGTGTTAGGGTTAGGGCTCGGTTTAGGGTACGGGTTAGGATTAGGATACGTGTTAGGGTTAGGGTAGGGGTTAGCGTTAGGGTACGCGTTAGGGTTAGTGTAGTGATTAAACCTATCCCACTCTCTAGATACCCCTTAGCACATAAAGGAATATTATTTGGGGGTCCAGCCATGGAGAAGAGTTTAGACACTAGGATTAGATAAGGAACACACCCATTATAAAGAAATCACATTAGGATTCTCTTTTTAAGCTGTTCCTTAAAACACTAGTGCTTAGGAAATCTATTGGAGGCAGAATCAGTCAAGGGTAGCCTAGGGTTAGGGTTAGGCTTAGGGTTAGGCTTAGGGTACGGCTTAGGGTACGGGTTCGGGGAGGGCTTCGGGTACGGCGTAGGGTATGGGTTAGGGTTAGGGTTAGGGTTAGTGTTAGGGTTAGGGCTCGGTATAGGGTACGGGTTAGGATTACGGTACGTGTTAGGTTTAGGGTAGCGGTTAGCGTTAGGGTACGCGTTAGGGTTAGGGTAGTTATTAAACCTATCCCACTCTCTAGTTACCCCTTAGCACGTAAAGGAATATTATTTGGTGGTCCAGCCATGGAGAAGAGTTTAGACACTAGGATAAGATAAGGAACACACCCATTATAAAGAAATCACATTAGGATTCCCTTTTTAAGCTGTTCCTTAAAACTCTAGTGCTTAGGAAATATATTGGAGGCAGAAGCAGTCAAGGGTAGCCTAGGGTTAGGGTTAGGCTTATGGTTAGGCTTAGGGTACGGCTTAGGGTACGGGTTCGGGGAGGGTTTCTGGTACGGAGTAGGGTATGGGTTAGGGTTAGCGTTAGGGTTAGTGTTAGGGTTAGGCCTCGGTTTAGGTTACGGGTTAGGATTAGGGTACGTGTTAGGGTTATGGTAGGGGTTAGGGTTAGGGTACGCGTTAGGGTTAGGGTAGTTATTAAACCTATCCCACTCTCTTGATACCCCTTAGCACGTAAAGGAATATTATTTGGGGGTCCAGCCATGGAGAAGAGTTTAGACACTAAGATAATATAAGGAACACACACATTATAAAGAAATCACATTAGGATTCTCTTTTTAAGCTGTTCCTTAAAACACTAGTGCTTAGGAAATCTATTGGAGGCAGAAGCAGTCAAGGGTAGCCTAGGGTTAGGGTTAGGCTTAGGGTTAGGCTTAGGGTACAGCTTAGGGTACGGGTTCGGGGAGGGCTTCGGGTACGGCGTAGGGTATGGGTTAGGGTTAGGGTTAGGGTTAGTGTTAGGGTTAGGGCTCGGTTTAGGTTACGGGTTAGGATTAGGGTACGTGTTAGGGTTAGGGTAGGGGTTAGCGTTAGGGTACGCGTTAGGGTTAGGGTAGTTATTAAACCTATCCCACTCTCTAGTTACCCCTTAGCACGTAAAGGAATATTATTTGGGGGTCCAGCCATGGAGAAGTGTTTAGACACTAGGATAAGATAAGGAACACACCCATTATAAAGAAATCACATTAGGATTCTCTTTTTAAGCTGTTCCTTAAAACACTAGTGCTTAGGAAATCTATTGGAGGCAGAAGCAGTCAAGGGTAGCCTAGGGTTAGTGTTAGGCTTAGGGTTAGGCTTAGGGTACGGCTTAGGGTACGGGTTCGGGGAGGCCTTCGGGTACGGCGTAGGGTATGGGTTAGGGTTAGGGTTAGGGTTAATGTTAGGGTTAGGGCTCGGTTTAGGGTACGGGTTAGGATTAGGGTACGTGTTAGGTTTAGGGTAGCGGTTAGCGTTAGGGTACGCGTTAGGGTTAGGGTAGTTATTAAACCTATCCCACTCTCTAGTTACCCCTTAGCACGTAAAGGAATATTATTTGGGGGTCCATCCATGGAGAAGAGTTTAGACACTAGGATAAGATAAGGAACACACCCATTATAAAGAAATCACATTAGGATTCTCTTTTTAAGCTGTTCCTTAAAACACTAGTGCTTAGGAAATCTGTTGGAGGCAGAAGCAGTCAAGGGTAGCCTAGGGTTAGGGTTAGGCTTAGGGTTAGGCTTAGGGTACGGCTTAGGGTACGGGTTCGGGGAGGGCTTCGGGTACGGCGTAGGGTATGGGTTAGGGTTAGGGTTAGTGTTAGGGTTAGGGCTCGGTTTAGGGTACGGGTTAGGATTAGGGTACGTGTTAGTGTTAGGGTAGGGGTTAGGGTTAGGGTGCGCGTTAGGGTTAGGGTAGTTATTAAACCTATCCCACTCTCTAGATACCCCTTAGCACGTAAAGGAATATTATTTGGGGGTCCAGCCATGGAGAAGAGTTTAGACACTAAGATAATATAAGGAACACACACATTATAAAGAAATCACATTAGGATTCTCTTTTTAAGCTGTTCCTTAAAACACTAGTGCTTAGGAAATCTATTGGAGGCAGAAGCAGTCAAGGGTAGCCTAGGGTTAGGGTTAGGCTTAGGGTTAGGCTTAGGGTACGGCTTAGGGTACGGGTTCGGGGAGGGTTTCTGGTACGGCGTAGGGTATGGGTTAGGGTTAGGGTTAGGGTTAGTGTTAGGGTTAGTGCTCGGTTTAGGGTAAGGGTTAGGATTAGGGTACGTGTTATGGTTAGGGTAGGGGTTAGCGTTAGGGTACGCGTTAGGGTTAGGGTAGTAATTAAACCTATCCCACTCTCTAGATACCCCTTAGCACATAAAGGAATATTATTTGGGGGTCCAGCCATGGAGAAGAGTTTAGACACTAGGATTAGATAAGGAACACACCCATTATAAAGAAATCACATTAGGATTCTCTTTTTAAGCTGTTCCTTAAAACACTAGTGCTTAGGAAATCTATAGGAGGCAGAAGCAGTCAAGGGTAGCCTAGGGTTAGGGTTAGGCTTAGGGTTAGGCTTAGGGTACGGCTTAGGGTACGGGTTCGGGGAGGGTTTCGGGTACGGCGTAGGGTATGGGTTAGGGTTAGGGTTAGGGTTAGTGTTAGGGTTAGGGCTCGGTTTAGGGTACGGGTTAGGATTAGGGTACGTGTTAGGGTTATGGTAGGGGTTAGGGTTAGGGTACGCGTTAGGGTTAGGGTAGTTATTAAACCTATCCCACTCTCTAGATACCCCTTAGCACGTAAAGGAATATTATTTGGGGGTCCAGCCATGGAGAAGAGTTTAGACACTAAGATAATATAAGGAACACACACATTATAAAGAAATCACATTAGGATTCTCTTTTTAAGCTGTTCCTTAAAACACTAGTGCTTAGGAAATCTATTGGAGGCAGAAGCAGTCAAGGGTAGCCTAGGGTTAGGGTTAGGCTTAGGGTTAGGCTTAGGGTACAGCTTAGGGTACGGGTTCGGGGAGGGCTTCGGGTACGGCGTAGGGTATGGGTTAGGGTTAGGGTTAGGGTTAGTGTTAGGGTTAGGGCTCGGTTTAGGTTACGGGTTAGGATTAGGGTACGTGTTAGGGTTAGGGTAGGGGTTAGCGTTAGGGTACGCGTTAGGGTTAGGGTAGTTATTAAACCTATCCCACTCTCTAGTTACCCCTTAGCACGTAAAGGAATATTATTTGGGGGTCCAGCCATGGAGAAGAGTTTAGACACTAGGATAAGATAAGGAACACACCCATTATAAAGAAATCACATTAGGATTCTCTTTTTAAGCTGTTCCTTAAAACACTAGTGCTTAGGAAATCTATTGGACGCAGAAGCACTCAAGGGTAGCCTACGGTTAGGGTTAGGCTTAGGGTTAGGCTTAGGGTACGGCTTAGGGTACGGGTTCTGGGAGAGTTTCGGGTATGGCGTAGGGTATGGGTTAGGGTTAGGGTTAGGGTTAGTGTTAGTGTTAGGGCTCGGTTTAGGGTACGGGTTAGGATTAGGGTACGTGTTAGGGTTAGGGTAGGGGTTAGGGTTAGAGTACGCGTTAGGGTTAGGGTAGTTATTAAACCTATCCCACTCTCTAGATACCTCATAGCACGTAAAGGAATATTATTAGGGGGTCCAGCCATGGAGAAGAATTTAGACACTAAGATAATATAAGAAACACACACATTATAAAGAAATCACATTAGGATTCTCTTTTTAAGCTCTTCCTTAAAACACTAGTGCTTAGGAAATCTATTGGAGGCAGAAGCAGTCAAGGGTAGCGTAGGATTAGGGTTAGGCTTAGCGTTAGGCTTAGGGTACGCCTTAGGGTACGGGTTCGGGGAGCGCTTCGGGTACGGCGTATGGTATGGGTTAGGGTTAGGGTTAGGGTTAGTGTTAGGGTTAGGGCTCGGTATAGGGTACGGGTTAGGATTACGGTACGTGTTAGGTTTAGGGTAGCGGTTAGCGTTAGGGTACGCGTTAGGGTTAGGGTAGTTATTAAACCTATCCCACTCTCTAGTTACCCCTTAGCACGTAAAGGAATATTATTTGGTGGTCCAGCCATGGAGAAGAGTTTAGACACTAGGATAAAATAAGGAACACACCCATTATAAAGAAATCACATTAGGATTCTCTTTTTAAGCTGTTCCTTAAAACACTAGTGCTTAGGAAATCTGTTGGAGGCAGAAGCAGTCAAGGGTAGCCTAGGGTTAGGGTTAGGCTTAGGGTTAGGCTTAGGGTACAGCTTAGGGTACGGGTTCGGGGAGGGCTTCGGGTACGGCGTAGGGTATGGGTTAGGGTTAGGGTTAGGGTTAGTGTTAGGGTTAGGGCTCGGTTTAGGGTACGGGTTAGGATTAGGGTACGTGTTAGGGTTAGGGTAGGGGTTAGGGTTAGGGTACGCGTTAGGGTTAGGGTAGTTATTAAACATATCCCACTCTCTAGATACCCCTTAGCACGTAAAGGAATATTATTTGGGGGTCCAGCCATGGAGAAGAGTTTAGACACTAGGATCAGATAAGGAACACACCCATTATAAAGAAATCACATTAGGATTCTCTTTTTAAGCTGTTCCTTAAAACTCTAGTGCTTAGGAAATATATTGGAGGCAGAAGCAGTCAAGGGTAGCCTAGGGTTAGGGTTAGGCTTATGGTAAGGTTTAGGGTACGGCTTAGGGTACGGGTTCGGGGAGGGTTTCTGGTACGGCGTAGGGTATGGGTTAGGGTTAGGGTTAGGGTTAGTGTTAGGGTTAGGGCTCGGTTTAGGGTACGGGTTAGGATTAGGGTACGTGTTAGGGTTATGGTAGGGGTTAGGGTTAGGGTACGCGTTAGGGTTAGGGTAGTTATTAAACCTATCCCACTCTCTAGATACCCCTTAGCACGTAAAGGAATATTATTTCGGGGTCCAGCCATGGAGAAGAGTTTAGACACTAAGATAATATAAGGAACACACCCATTATAAAGAAATCACATTAGGATTCTCTTTTTAAGCTGTTCCTTAAAACACTAGTGCTTAGGAAATCTATTGGAGGCAGAAGCAGTCAAGGGTAGCCTAGGGTTAGGGTTAGGCTTAGGGGTAGGCTTAGGGTATGGCTTAGGGTACGGGTTCGGGGAGGGCTTCGGGTACGGCGTAGGGTATGGGTTAGCGTTAGGGTTAGGGTTAGTGTTAGGGTTAGGGCTCGGTTTAGGGTACGGGTTAGGATTAGGGTACGTGTTAGGGTTAGGGTAGGGGTTAGGGTTAGGGTACGCGTTAGGGTTAGGGTAGTTATTAAACATATCCCACTCTCTAGATACCCCTTAGCACGTAAAGGAATATTATTTGGGGGTCCAGCCATGGAGAAGAGTTTAGACACTAGGATCAGATAAGGAACACACCCATTATAAAGAAATCACATTAGGATTCTCTTTTTAAGCTGTTCCTTAAAACTCTAGTGCTTAGGAAATATATTGGAGGCAGAAGCAGTCAAGGGTAGCCTAGGGTTAGGGTTAGGCTTATGGTTAGGCTTAGGGTACGGCTTAGGGTACGGGTTCGGGGAGGGTTTCTGGTACGGAGTAGGGTATGGGTTAGGGTTAGCGTTAGGGTTAGTGTTAGGGTTAGGCCTCGGTTTAGGTTACGGGTTAGGATTAGGGTACGTGTTAGGGTTATGGTAGGGGTTAGGGTTAGGGTACGCGTTAGGGTTAGGGTAGTTATTAAACCTATCCCACTCTCTAGATACCCCTTAGCACGTAAAGGAATATTATTTGGGGGTCCAGCCATGGAGAAGAGTTTAGACACTAAGATAATATAAGGAACACACACATTATAAAGAAATCACATTAGGATTCTCTTTTTAAGCTGTTCCTTAAAACACTAGTGCTTAGGAAATCTATTGGAGGCAGAAGCAGTCAAGGGTAGCCTAGGGTTAGGGTTAGGCTTAGGGTTAGGATTAGGGTACAGCTTAGGGTACGGGTTCGGGGAGGGCTTCGGGTACGGCGTAGGGTATGGGTTAGGGTTAGGGTTAGGGTTAGTGTTAGGGTTAGGGCTCGGTTTAGGTTACGGGTTAGGATTAGGGTACGTGTTAGGGTTAGGGTAGGGGTTAGCGTTAGGGTACGCGTTAGGGTTAGGGTAGTTATTAAACCTATCCCACTCTCTAGTTACCCCTTAGCACGTAAAGGAATATTATTTGGGGGTCCAGCCATGGAGAAGTGTTTAGACACTAGGATAAGATAAGGAACACACCCATTATAAAGAAATCACATTAGGATTCTCTTTTTAAGCTGTTCCTTAAAACACTAGTGCTTAGGAAATCTATTGGAGGCAGGAGCAGTCAAGGGTAGCCTAGGGTTAGTGTTAGGCTTAGGGTTAGGCTTAGGGTACGGCTTAGGGTACGGGTTCGGGTTGGCCTTCGGGTACGGCGTAGGGTATGGGTTAGGGTTAGGGGTAGGGTTAGGGCTCGGTTTAGGGTACGGGTTAGGATTAGGGTACGTGTTATGTTTAGGGTAGCGGTTAGCGTTAGGGTACGCGTTAGGGTTAGGGTAGTTATTAAACCTATCCCACTCTCTAGTTACCCCTTAGCACGTAAAGGAATATTATTTGGGGGTCCATCCATGGAGAAGAGTTTAGACACTAGGATAAGATAAGGAACACACCCATTATAAAGAAATCACATTAGGATTCTCTTTTTAAGCTGTTCCTTAAAACACTAGTGCTTAGGAAATCTGTTGGAGGCAGAAGCAGTCAAGGGTAGCCTAGGTTTAGGGTTAGGCTTAGGGTTAGGCTTAGGGTACGGCTTAGGGTACGGGTTCGGGGAGGGCTTCGGGTACGGCGTAGGGTATGGGTTAGGGTTAGGGTTAGGGTTAGTGTTAGGGTTAGGGCTCGGTTTAGGGTACGGGTTAGGATTAGGGTACGTGTTAGGGTTAGGGTAGGGGTTAGGGTTAGGGTACGTGTTAGGGTTAGGGTAGTTATTAAACATATCCCACTCTCTAGATACCCCTTAGCACGTAAAGGAATATTATTTGGGGGTCCAGCCATGGAGAAGAGTTTAGACACTAGGATCAGATAAGGAACACACCCATTATAAAGAAATCACATTAGGATTCTCTTTTTAAGCTGTTCCTTAAAACTCTAGTGCTTAGGAAATATATTGGAGGCAGAAGCAGTCAAGGGTAGCCTAGGGTTAGGGTTAGGCTTAGGGTTAGGCTTAGGGTACGGCTTAGGGTACGGGTTCGGGGAGGGTTTCTGGTACGGCGTAGGGTATGGGTTAGGGTTAGGGTTAGGGTTAGTGTTAGGGTTAGGGCTCGGTTTAGGGTACGGGTTAGGATTAGGGTACGTGTTAGGGTTATGGTAGGGGTTAGGGTTAGGGTACGCGTTAGGGTTAGGGTAGTTATTAAACCTATCCCACTCTCTAGATACCCCTTAGCACGTAAAGGAATATTATTTGGGGGTCCAGCCATGGAGAAGAGTTTAGACACTACGATAATATAAGGAACACACACATTATAAAGAAATCACATTAGGATTCTCTTTTTAAGCTGTTCCTTAAAACACTAGTGCTTAGGAAATCTGTTGGAGGCAGAAGCAGTCAAGGGTAGCCTAGGGTTAGGGTTAGGCTTAGGGTTAGGCTTAGGGTATGGCTTAGGGTACGGGTTCGGGGAGGGCTTCGGGTGCGGCGTAGGGTATGGGTTAGGGTTAGGGTTAGGGTTAGTGTTAGGGTTAGGGCTCGGTTTAGGGTACGGTTTAGAATTAGGGTACGTGTTATGGTTAGGGTAGGGGTTAGGGTTAGGGTACGCGTTAGGGTTAGGGTAGTTATTAAACATATCCCACTCTCTAGATACCCCTTAGCACGTAAAGGAATATTATTTGGGGGTCCAGCCATGGAGAAGAGTTTAGACACTAGGATCAGATAAGGAACACACCCATTATAAAGAAATCACATTAGGATTCTCTTTTTAAGCTGTTCCTTAAAACTCTAGTGCTTAGGAAATATATTGGAGGCAGAAGCAGTCAAGGGTAGCCTAGGGTTAGGGTTAGGCTTATGGTTAGGCTTAGGGTACGGCTTAGGGTACGGGTTCGGGGAGGGTTTCTGGTACGGCGTAGGGTATGGGTTAGGGTTAGGGTTAGGGTTAGTGTTAGGGTTAGGGCTCGGTTTAGGGTACGGGTTAGGATTAGGGTACGTGTTAGGGTTAGGGTAGGGGTTAGCGTTAGGGTACGCGTTAGGGTTAGGGTAGTGATTAAACCTATCCCACTCTCTAGATACCCCTTAGCACATAAAGGAATAGTATTTGGGGGTCCAGCCATGGAGAAGAGTTTAGACACTAGGATTAGATAAGGAACACACCCATTATAAAGAAATCACATTAGGATTCTCTTTTTAAGCTGTTCCTTAAAACACTAGTGCTTAGGAAATCTATTGGAGGCAGAACCAGTCAAGGGTAGCCTAGGGTTAGGGTTAGGCTTAGGGTTAGGCTTAGGGTACGGCTTAGGGTACGGGTTCGGGGAGGGCTTCGGGTACGGCGTAGGGTATGGGTTAGGGTTAGGGTTAGGGTTAGTGTTAGGGTTAGGGCTCGGTTTAGGGTACGGGTTAGGATTAGGGTACGTGTTAGGGTTAGGGTAGCGGTTAGCGTTAGGGTACGCGTTAGGGTTAGGGTAGTTATTAAACCTATCCCACTCTCTAGTTACCCCTTAGCACGTAAAGGAATATTATTTGGGGGTCCAGCCATGGAGAAGAGTTTAGACACTAGGATAAGATAAGGAACACACCCATTATAAAGAAATCACATTAGGATTCTCTTTTTAAGCTGTTCCTTAAAACTCTAGTGCTTAGGAAATATATTGGAGGCAGAAGCAGTCAAGGGTAGCCTAGGGTTAGGGTTAGGCTTAGGGTTAGGCTTAGGGTATGGCTTAGGGTACGGGTTCGGGGAGGGCTTCGGGTACGGCGTAGGGTATGGGTTAGGGTTAGGGTTAGGGTTAGTGTTAGGGTTAGGGCTCGGTTTAGGGTACGGGTTAGGATTAGGGTACGTGTTAGGGTTAGGGTAGGGGTTAGCGTTAGGGTACGCGTTAGGGTTAGGGTAGTTATTAAACCTATCCCACTCTCTAGTTACCCCTTAGCACGTAAAGGAATATTATTTGGGGGTCCAGCCATGGAGAAGTGTTTAGACACTAGGATAAGATAAGGAACACACCCATTATAAAGAAATCACATTAGGATTCTCTTTTTAAGCTGTTCCTTAAAACACTAGTGCTTAGGAAATCTATTGGAGGCAGAAGCAGTCAAGGGTAGCCTAGGGTTAGGGTTAGGCTTAGGGTTAGGCTTAGGGTACGGCTTAGGGTACGGGTTCGGGGAGGGCTTCGGGTACGGCGTAGGGTATGGGTTAGGGTTAGGGTTAGGGTTAGTGTTAGGGTTAAGGCTCGGTTTAGGGTACGGGTTAGGATTAGGGTACGTGTTAGGTTTAGGGTAGCGGTTAGCGTTAGGGTACGCGTTAGGGTTAGGGTAGTTATTAAACCTATCCCACTCTCTAGTTACCCCTTAGCACGTAAAGGAATATTATTTGGGGGTCCAGCCATGGAGAAGAGTTTAGACACTAGGATAAGATAAGGAACACACCCATTATAAAGAAATCACATTAGGATTCTCTTTTTAAGCTGTTCCTTAAAACACTAGTGCTTAGGAAATCTGTTGGAGGCAGAAGCAGTCAAGGGTACCCTAGGGTTAGGGTTAGGCTTAGGGTTAGGCTTAGGGTACGGCTTAGGGTACGGGTTCGGGGAGGGCTTCGGGTACGGCGTAGGGTATGGGTTAGGGTTAGGGTTAGGGTTAGTGTTAGGGTTAGGGCTCAGTTTAGGGTACGGGTTAGGATTAGGGTACGTGTTAGGGTTAGGGTAGGGGTTAGGGTTAGAGTACGCGTTAGGGTTAGGGTAGTTATTAAACCTATCCCACTCTCTAGATACCCCTTAGCACGTAAAGGCATATTATTAGGGGGTCCAGCCATGGAGAAGAATTTAGACACTAAGATAATATAAGAAACACACACATTATAAAGAAATCACATTAGGATTCTCTTTTTAAGCTGTTCCTTAAAACACTAGTGCTTAGGAAATATATTGGAGGCAGAAGTAGTCAAGGGTAGCCTAGGGTTAGGGTTAGGCTTACGGTTAGGCTTAGGGTACGGCTTAGGGTACGTGTTTGGGGAGGGCTTCGGGTACGGCGTAGGGTATGGGATAGGGTTAGGGTTAGTGTTAGGGTTAGGGCTCGGTTTAGGGTACGGGTTAGGATTAGGGTACATGTTAGGGTTAGGGTAGGGGTTAGGGTTAGGGTACGCGTTAGGGTTAGGGTAGTTATTAAACATATCCCACTGTCTAGATACCCCTTAGCACGTAAAGGAATATTATTTGGGGGTCCAGCCATGGAGAAGAGTTTAGACACTAGGATCAGATAAGGAACACACCCATTATAAAGAAATCACATTAGGATTCTCTTTTTAAGCTGTTCCTTAAAACTCTAGTGCTTAGGAAATATATTGGAGGCAGAAGCAGTCAAGGGTAGCCTAGGGTTAGGGTTAGGCTTATGGTTAGGCTTAGGGTACGGCTTAGGGTACGGGTTCGGGGAGGTTTTCTGGTACGGCGTAGAGTATGGGTTAGGGTTAGGGTTAGGGTTAGTGTTAGGGTTAGGGCTCGGTTTAGGGTACGGGTTAGGATTAGGGTACGTGTTAGGGTTAGGGTAGGGGTTAGCGTTAGGGTACGCGTTAGGGTTAGGGTAGTGATTAAACCTATCCCACTCTCTAGATACCCCTTAGCACATAAAGGAATAGTATTTGGGGGTCCAGCCATGGAGAAGAGTTTAGACACTAGGATTAGATAAGGAACACACCCATTATAAAGAAATCACATTAGGATTCTCTTTTTAAGCTGTTCCTTAAAACACTAGTGCTTAGGAAATCTATTGGAGGCAGAAGCAGTCAACGGTAGCCTAGGGTTAGGGTTAGGCTTAGGGTTAGGCTTAGGGTACGGCTTAGGGTACGGGTTCGGGGAGGGCTTCGGGTACGGCGTAGGGGATGGGTTAGGGTTAGGGTTAGGGTTAGTGTTAGGGTTAGGGCTCGGTTTAGGGTACGGGTTAGGATTAGGGTACGTGTTAGGGTTAGGGTAGCGGTTAGCGTTAGGGTACGCGTTAGGGTTAGGGTAGTTATTAAACCTATCCCACTCTCTAGTTACCCCTTAGCACGTAAAGGAATATTATTTGGGGGTCCAGCCATGGAGAAGAGTTTAGACACTAGGATAAGATAAGGAACACACCCATTATAAAGAAATCACATTAGGATTCTCTTTTTAAGCTGTTCCTTAAAACTCTAGTGCTTAGGAAATATATTGGAGGCAGAAGCAGTCAAGGGTAGCCTAGGGTTAGGGTTAGGCTTAGGGTTAGGCTTAGGGTATGGCTTAGGGTACGGGTTCGGGGAGGGCTTCGGGAACGGCGTAGGGTATGGGTTAGGGTTAGGGTTAGGGTTAGTGTTAGGGTTAGGGCTCGGTTTAGGGTACGGGTTAGGATTAGGGTACGTGTTAGGGTTAAGGTAGGGGTTAGGGTTAGGGTACGCGTTAGGGTTAGGGTAGTTATTAAACATATCCCACTCTCTAGATACCCCTTAGCACGTAAAGGAATATTATTTGGGGGTCCAGCCATGGAGAAGAGTTTAGACACTAGGATCAGATAAGGAACACACCCATTATAAAGAAATCACATTAGGATTCTCTTTTTAAGCTGTTCCTTAAAACTCTAGTGCTTAGGAAATATATTGGAGGCAGAAGCAGTCAAGGGTAGCCTAGGGTTAGGGTTAGGCTTATGGTTAGGCTTAGGGTACGGCTTAGGGTACGGGTTCGGGGAGGGTTTCTGGTACGGCGTAGGGTATGGGTTAGGGTTAGGGTTAGGGTTAGTGTTAGGGTTAGGGCTCGGTTTAGGGTACGGGTTAGGATTAGGGTACGTGTTAGGGTTATGGTAGGGGTTAGGGTTAGGGTACGCGTTAGGGTTAGGGTAATTATTAAACCTATCCCACTCTCTAGATACCCCTTAGCACGTAAAGGAATATTATTTGGGGGTCCAGCCATGGAGAAGAGTTTAGACACTAAGATAATATAAGGAACACACACATTATAAAGAAATCACATTAGGATTCTCTTTTTAAGCTGTTCCTTAAAACACTAGTGCTTAGGAAATCTATTGGAGGCAGAAGCAGTCAAGGGTAGCCTAGGGTTAGGGTTAGGCTTAGGGTTAGGCTTAGGGTACAGCTTAGGGTACGGGTTCGGGGAGGGCTTCGGGTACGGCGTAGGGTATGGGTTAGGGTTAGGGTTAGGGTTAGTGTTAGGGTTAGGGCTCGGTTTAGGTTACGGGTTAGGATTAGGGTACGTGTTAGGGTTAGGGTAGGGGTTAGCGTTAGGGTACGCGTTAGGGTTAGGGTAGTTATTAAACCTATCCCACTCTCTAGTTACCCCTTAGCACGTAAAGGAATATTATTTGGGGGTCCAGCCATGGAGAAGTGTTTAGACACTAGGATAAGATAAGGAACACACCCATTATAAAGAAATCACATTAGGATTCTCTTTTTAAGCTGTTCCTTAAAACACTAGTGCTTAGGAAATCTATTGGAGGCAGAAGCAGTCAAGGGTAGCCTAGGGTTAGGGTTAGGCTTAGGGTTAGGCTTAGGGTACGGCTTAGGGTACAGGTTCGGGGAGGGCTTCGGGTACGGCGTAGGGTATGGGTTAGGGTTAGGGTTAGGGTTAGTGTTAGGGTTAGGGCTCGGTTTAGGGTACGGGTTAGGATTACGGTACGTGTTAGGTTTAGGGTAGCGGTTAGCGTTAGGGTACGCGTTAGGGTTAGGATAGTTATTAAACCTATCCCACTCTTTAGTTACCCCTTAGCACGTAAAGGAATATTATTTGGGGATCCAGCCATGGAGAAGAGTTTAGACACTAGGATAAGATAAGGAACACACCCATTATAAAGAAATCACATTAGGATTCTCTTTTTAAGCTGTTCCTTAAAACACTAGTGCTTAGGAAATCTGTTGGAGGCAGAAGCAGTCAAGGGTAGCCTAGGTTTAGGGTTAGGCTTAGGGTTAGGCTTAGGGTACGGCTTAGGGTACGGGTTCGGGGAGGGCTTCGGGTACGGCGTAGGGTATGGGTTAGGTTTAGGGTTAGGGTTAGTGTTAGGGTTAGGGCTCGGTTTAGGGTACGGGTTAGGATTAGGGTACTTGTTAGGGTTAGGGTAGGGGTTAGGGTTAGGGTACGTGTTAGGGTTAGGGTAGTTATTAAACATATCCCACTCTCTAGATACCCCTTAGCACGTAAAGGAATATTATTTGGTGGTCCAGCCATGGAGAAGAGTTTAGACACTAGGATAAGATAAGGAACACACCCATTATAAAGAAATCACATTAGGATTCTCTTTTTAAGCTGTTCCTTAAAACACTAGTGCTTAGGAAATCTGTTGGAGGCAGAAGCAGTCAAGGGTAGCCTAGGGTTAGGGTTAGGCTTAGGGTTAGGCTTAGGGTATGGCTTAGGGTACGGGTTCGGGGAGGGCTTCGGGTACGGCGTAGGGTATGGGTTAGGGTTAGGGTTAGGGTTAGTGTTAGGGTTAGGGCTCGGTTTAGGGTACGTTTTAGGATTAGGGTACGTGTTAGGGTTAGGGTAGGGGTTAGGGTTAGGGTACGCGTTAGGGTTAGGGTAGTTATTAAACATATCCCACTCTCTAGATACCCCTTAGCACGTAAAGGAATATTATTTGGGGGTCCAGCCATGGAGAAGAGTTTAGACACTAGGATCAGATATGGAACACACCCATTATAAAGAAATCACATTAGGATTCTCTTTTTAGGCTGTTCCTTAAAACTCTAGTGCTTAGGAAATATATTGGAGGCAGAAGCAGTCAAGGGTAGCCTAGGGTTAGGGTTAGGCTTATGGTTAGGCTTAGGGTACGGCTTAGGGTACGGGTTCGGGGAGGGTTTCTGGTACGGAGTAGGGTATGGGTTAGGGTTAGGGTTAGGGTTAGGGTTAGGGCTCGGTTTAGGGTACGGGTTAGGATTAGGGTACATGTTAGGGTTAGGGTAGGGGTTAGGGTTAGGGTACACGTTACGGTTAGGGTAGTTATTAAACCTATCCCACTCTCTAGATACCCCTTATCACGTAAAGGAATATTATTTGGGGGTCCAGCCATGGAGAAGAGTTTAGACACTAAGATAATATAAGGAACACACACATTATAAAGAAATAACATTAGGATTCTCTTTTTAAGCTCTTCCTTAAAACACTAGTGCTTAGGAAATCTATTGGAGGCAGAAGCAGTCAAGGGTAGCCTAGGGTTAGGGTTAAGCTTAGGGTTAGGCTTAAGGTACGGCTTAGGGTACGGGTTCGGGGAGGGCTTCGGGTACGGCATAGGGTATGGGTTAGGGTTAGGGTTAGGGTTAGTGTTAGGGTTAGGGCTCGGTTTAGGGTACGGGTTAGGATTAGGATACGTGTTAGGGTTAGGGTAGGGGTTAGCGTTAGGGTACGCGTTAGGGTTAGTGTAGTGATTAAACCTATCCCACTCTCTAGATACCCCTTAGCACATAAAGGAATATTATTTGGGGGTCCAGCCATGGAGAAGAGTTTAGACACTAGGATTAGATAAGGAACACACCCATTATAAAGAAATCACATTAGGATTCTCTTTTTAAGCTGTTCCTTAAAACACTAGTGCTTAGGAAATCTATTGGAGGCAGAAGCAGTCAAGGGTAGCCTAGGGTTAGGGTTAGGCTTAGGGTTAGGCTTAGGGTACGGCTTAGGGTACGGGTTCGGGGACGGCTTCGGGTACGGCGTAGGGTATGGGTTAGGGTTAGGGTTAGGGTTAGTGTTAGGGTTAGGGCTCGGTATAGGGTACGGGTTAGGATTACGGTACGTGTTAGGTTTAGGGTAGCGGTTAGCGTTAGGGTACGCGTTAGGGTTAGGGTAGTTATTAAACCTATCCCACTCTCTAGTTACCCCTTAGCACGTAAAGGAATATTATTTGGTGGTCCAGCCATGGAGAAGAGTTTAGACACTAGGATAAGATAAGGAACACACCCATTATAAAGAAATCACATTAGGATTCTCTTTTTAAGCTGTTCCTTAAAACACTAGTGCTTAGGAAATCTGTTGGAGGCAGAAGCAGTCAAGGGTAGCCTAGGGTTAGGGTTAGGCTTAGGGTTAGGCTTAGGGTATGGCTTAGGGTACGGGTTCGGGGAGGGCTTCGGGTACGGCGTAGGGTATGGGTTAGGGTTAGGGTTAGGGTTAGTGTTAGGGTTAGGGCTCGGTTTAGGGTACGGGTTAGGATTAGGGTACGTGTTAGGGTTAGGGTAGGGGTTAGGGTAAGGGTACGCGTTAGGGTTAGGGTAGTTATTAAACATATCCCACTCTCTAGATAACCCTTAGCACGTAAAGGAATATTATTTGGGGGTCCAGCCATGGAGAAGAGTTTAGACACTAGGATCAGATAAGGAACACACCCATTATAAAGAAATCACATTAGGATTCTCTTTTTAAGCTGTTCCTTAAAACTCTAGTGCTTAGGAAATATATTGGAGGCAGAAGCAGTCAAGGGTAGCCTAGGGTTCGGGTTAGGCTTATGGTTAGGCTTAGGGTACGGCTTAGGGTACGGTTTCGGGGAGGGTTTCTGGTACGGCGTAGGGTATGGGTTAGGGTTAGGGTTAGGGTTAGTGTTAGGGTTAGGGCTCGGTTTAGGGTACGGGTTAGGATTAGGGTACGTGTTAGGGTTATGGTAGGGGTTAGGGTTAGGGTACGCGTTAGGTTTAGGGTAGTTATTAAACCTATCCCACTCTCTAGATACCCCTTAGCACGTAAAGGAATATTATTTGGGGGTCCAGCCATGGAGAAGAGTTTAGACACTAAGATAATATAAGGAACACACACATTATAAAGAAATCACATTAGGATTCTCTTTTTAAGCTGTTCCTTAAAACACTAGTGCTTAGGAAATCTATTGGAGGCAGAAGCAGTCAAGGGTAGCCTAGTGTTAGGGTTAGGCTTAGGGTTAGGCTTAGGGTACAGCTTAGGGTACGGGTTCGGGGAGGGCTTCGGGTACGGCGTAGGGTATGGGTTAGGGTTAGGGTTAGGGTTAGTGTTAGGGTTAGGGCTCGGTTTAGGTTACGGGTTAGGATTAGGGTACGTGTTAGGGTTAGGGTAGGGGTTAGCGTTAGGGTACGCGTTAGGGTTAGGGTAGTGATTAAACCTATCCCACTCTCTAGTTACCCCTTAGCACGTAAAGGAATATTATTTGGGGGTCCAGCCATGGAGAAGTGTTTAGACACTAGGATAAGATAAGGAACACACCCATTATAAAGAAATCACATTAGGATTCTCTTTTTAAGCTGTTCCTTAAAACACTAGTGCTTAGGAAATCTATTGGAGGCAGAAGCAGTCAAGGGTAGCCTAGGGTTAGGGTTAGGCTTAGGGTTAGGCTTAGGGTACGGCTTAGGGTACGGGTTCGGGGAGGGCTTCGGGTACGGCGTAGGGTATGGGTTAGGGTTAGGGTTAGGGTTAGTGTTAGGGTTAGGGCTCGGTTTAGGGTACGGGTTAGGATTAGGGTACGTGTTAGGTTTAGGGTAGCGGTTAGCGTTAGGGTACGCGTTAGGGTTAGGGTAGTTATTAAACCTATCCCACTCTCTAGTTACCCCTTAGCACGTAAAGGAATATTATTTGGGGGTCCAGCCATGGAGAAGAGTTTAGACACTAGGATCAGATAAGGAACACACCCATTATAAAGAAATCACATTAGGATTCTCTTTTTAAGCTGTTCCTTAAAACACTAGTGCTTAGGAAATCTGTTGGAGGCAGAAGCAGTCAAGGGTAGCCTAGGGTTAGGGTTAGGCTTAGGATTAGGCTTAGGGTACGGCTTAGGGTACGGGTTCGGGGAGGGCTTCGGGTACGGCGTAGGGTATGGGTTAGGGTTAGGGTTAGGGTTAGTGTTAGGGTTAGGGCTCGGTTTAGGGTACGGGTTAGAATTAGGGTACGTGTTAGGGTTAGGGTAGGGGTTAGGGTTAGGGTACGCGTTAGGGTTAGGTTAGTTATTAAACATATCCCACTCTCTAGATACCCCTTAGCACGTAAAGGAATATTGTTTGGGGGTACAGCCATGGAGAAGAGTTTAGACACTAGGATCAGATAAGGAACACACCCATTATAAAGAAATCACATTAGGATTCTCTTCTTAAGCTGTTCCTTAAAACTCTAGTGCTTAGGAAATATATTGGAGGCAGAAGCAGTCAAGGGTAGCCTAGGGTTAGGGTTAGGCTTAGGGTTAGGCTTAGGGTACGGCTTAGGGTACGGGTTCGGGGAGGGTTTCTGGTACGGCGTAGGGTATGGGTTAGGGTTAGGGTTAGGGTTAGTGTTAGGGTTAGGGCTCGGTTTAGGGTACGGGTTAGGATTAGGGTACGTGTTAGGGTTATGGTAGGGGTTAGGGTTAGTTTACGCGTTAGGGTTAGGGTAGTTATTAAACCTATCCCACTCTCTAGATACCCATTAGCACGTAAAGGAATATTATTTGGGGGTCCAGCCATGGAGAAGAGTTTAGACACTAAGATAATATAAGGAACACACACATTATAAAGAAATCACATTAGGTTTCTCTTTTTAAGTTGTTCCTTAAAACACTAGTGCTTAGGAAATCTATTGGAGGCAGAAGCAGTGAAGGGTAGCCTAGGGTTAGGGTTAGGCTTAGGGTTAGGCTTAGGGTACGGCTTAGGGTACGGGTTCGGGGAGGCCTTCGGGTACGGCGTAGGGTATGGGTTAGGGTTAGGGTTAGGGTTAGTGTTAGGGTTAGGGCTCGGTTTAGGGTACGGTTTAGGATTAGGGTACGTGTTAGGGTTAGGTTAGGGGTTAGGGTTAGGGTACGCGTTAGGGTTAGGGTAGTTATTAAACCTATCCCACTCTCTAGATACCCCTTAGCACGTAAAGTAATATTATTTGGGGGTCCAGCCATGGAGAAGAGTTTAGACACTAAGATAATATAAGGAACACACACATTATAAAGAAATCACATTAGGATTCTCTTTTTAAGCTGTTCCTTAAAACACTAGTGCTTAGGAAATCTATTGGAGGCAGAAGCAGTCAAGGGTAGCCTAGGGTTAGGGTTAGGCTTAGGGTTAGGCTTAGGGTACGGCTTAGGGTACGGGTTCGTGGAGGGCTTCGGGTACGGCGTAGGGTATGGGTTAGGGTTAGGGTTAGGGTTAGGGCTCGGTTTAGGGTATGGGTTAGGATTAGGGTACGTGTTAGGGATAGGGTAGGGGTTAGGGTTAGGGTACGCGTTAGGGTTAGGGTAGTTATTAAACCTATCCCACTCTCTAGTTACCCCTTAGCACGTAAAGGAATATTATTTGGGGGTCCAGCCATGGAGAAGAGTTTAGACACTAGGATAAGATAAGGAACACACCCATTATAAAGAAATCACTTTAGGATTCTCTTTTTAAGCTGTTCCTTAAAACACTAGTGCTTAGGAAATCTATTGGAGGCAGAAGCAGTCAAGGGTAGCCTAGGGTTAGGGTTAGGCTTAGAGTTAGGCTTAGGGTACGGCTTAGGGTACGGGTTCGGGGAGGGATTCGGGTACGGCGTAGGGTATGGGTTAGGGTTAGGGTTAGGGTTAGTGTTAGGGTTAGGGCTCGGTTTAGGGTACGGTTTAGGATTAGGGTACGTGTTAGGGTTAGGGTAGGGGTTAGCGTTAGGGTATGCGTTAGGGTTAGTGTAGTTATTAAACCTATCCCACTCTCTAGATACCCCTTAGCACGTAAAGGAATATTATTTGGGAGTCCAGCCATGGAGAAGAGTTTAGACACTAAGATAATATAAGGAACACACACATTATAAAGAAATCACATTAGGATTCTCTTTTTAAGCTGTTCCTTAAAACACTAGTGCTTAGTAAATCTATTGGAGGCAGAAGCAGTCAATGGTAGCCTAGGGTTAGGGTTAGGCTTAGGGTTAGGCTTAGGGTACGGCTTAGGGTACGGATTCGGGGAGGGCTTCGGGTACGGCGTAGGGTATGGGTTAGGGTTAGGGTTAGGGTTAGTGTTAGGGTTAGGGCTCGGTTTAGGGTACGGGTTAGGATTAGGGTACGTGTTAGGGTTAGGGTAGGGGTTAGGGTTAGGGTACGCGTTAGGGTTAGGGTAGTTATTAAACATATCCCACTCTCTAGATACCCCTTAGCACGTAAAGGAATATTATTTGGGGGTCCAGCCATGGCGAAGAGTTTAGACACTAGGATCAGATAAGGAACACACCCATTATAAAGAAATCACATTCGGATTCTCTTTTTAAGCTGTTCCTTAAAACTCTAGTGCTTAGGAAATATATTGGAGGCAGAAGCAGTCAAGGGTAGCCTAGGGTTAGGGTTAGGCTTATGGTTAGGCTTAGGGTACGGCTTAGGGTACGAGTTCGGGGAGGGTTTCTGGTACGGCGTAGGGTATGGGTTAGGGTTAGGGTTAGGGTTAGTGTTAGGGTTAGGGCTCGGTTTAGGGTACCGGTTAGGATTAGGGTACGTGTTAGTGTTAGGGTAGGGGTTAGGGTTAGGGTACGCGTTAGGGTTAGGGTAGTTATTAAACCTATCCCACTCTCTAGGTACCCCTTAGCACGTAAAGGAATATTATTTGGGGGTCCAGCCATGGAGAAGAGTTTAGACACTAAGATAATATAAGGAACACACACATTATAAAGAAATCACATTAGGATTCTCTTTTTAAGCTGTTCCTTAAAACACTAGTGCTTAGGAAATCTATTGGAGGCAGAAGCAGTCAAGGGTAGCCTAGGGTTAGGGTTAGGCTTAGGGTTAGGCTTAGGGTACGGCTTAGGGTACGGGTTCGGGGAGGGCTTCGGGTACGGCGTAGGGTATGGGTTAGGGTTAGGGTTAGGGTTAGTGTTAGTGTTAGGGCTCGGTTTAGGGTACGGGTTAGGATTAGGGTACGTGTTAGGGATAGGGTAGGGGTTAGGGTTAGAGTACGCGTTAGGGTTAGGGTAGTTATTAAAACTATCCCACTCTCTAGATACCCCTTAGCACGTAAAGGAATATTATTAGGGGGTCCAGCCATGGAGAAGAATTTAGACACTAAGATAATATAAGAAACACACACATTATAAAGAAATCACATTAGGATTCTCTTTTTAAGCTGTTCCTTAAAACACTAGTGCTTAGGAAATATATTGGAGGCAGAAGCAGTCAAGGGTAGCCTAGGGTTAGGGTTAGGCTTACGGTTAGGCTTAGGGTACGGCTTAGGGTACGTGTTTGGGGAGGGCTTCGGGTACGGCGTAGGGTATGGGATAGGGTTAGGGTTAGTGTTAGGGTTAGGGCTCGGTTTAGGGTACGGGTTAGGATTAGGGTACGTGTTAGGGTTAGGGTAGGGGTTAGCGTTAGGGTACGCGTTAGGGTTAGTGTAGTGATTAAACCTATCCCACTCTCTAGATACCCCTTAGCACATAAAGGAATATTATTTGGGGGTCCAGCCATGGAGAAGAGTTTAGACACTAGGATTAGATAAGGAACACACCCATTATAAAGAAATCACATTAGGATTCTCTTTTTAAGCTGTTCCTTAAAACACTAGTGCTTAGGAAATCTATTGGAGGCAGAAGCAGTCAAGGGTAGCCTAGGGTTAGGGTTAGGCTTAGGGTTAGGCTTAGGGTACGGCTTAGGGTACGGGTTCGGGGACGGCTTCGGGTACGGCGTAGGGTATGGGTTAGGGTTAGGGTTAGGGTTAGTGTTAGGGTTAGGGCTCGGTATAGGGTACGGGTTAGGATTACGGTACGTGTTAGGTTTAGGGTAGCGGTTAGCGTTAGGGTACGCGTTAGGGTTAGGGTAGTTATTAAACCTATCCCACTCTCTAGTTACCCCTTAGCACGTAAAGGAATATTATTTGGTGGTCCAGCCATGGAGAAGAGTTTAGACACTAGGATAAGATAAGGAACACACCCATTATAAAGAAATCACATTAGGATTCTCTTTTTAAGCTGTTCCTTAAAACACTAGTGCTTAGGAAATCTGTTGGAGGCAGAAGCAGTCAAGGGTAGCCTAGGGTTAGGGTTAGGCTTAGGGTTAGGCTTAGGGTATGGCTTAGGGTACGGGTTCGGGGAGGGCTTCGGGTACGGCGTAGGGTATGGGTTAGGGTTAGGGTTAGGGTTAGTGTTAGGGTTAGGGCTCGGTTTAGGGTACGGGTTAGGATTAGGGTACGTGTTAGGGTTAGGGTAGGGGTTAGGGTAAGGGTACGCGTTAGGGTTAGGGTAGTTATTAAACATATCCCACTCTCTAGATAACCCTTAGCACGTAAAGGAATATTATTTGGGGGTCCAGCCATGGAGAAGAGTTTAGACACTAGGATCAGATAAGGAACACACCCATTATAAAGAAATCACATTAGGATTCTCTTTTTAAGCTGTTCCTTAAAACTCTAGTGCTTAGGAAATATATTGGAGGCAGAAGCAGTCAAGGGTAGCCTAGGGTTCGGGTTAGGCTTATGGTTAGGCTTAGGGTACGGCTTAGGGTACGGGTTCGGGGAGGGTTTCTGGTACGGCGTAGGGTATGGGTTAGGGTTAGGGTTAGGGTTAGTGTTAGGGTTAGGGCTCGGTTTAGGGTACGGGTTAGGATTAGGGTACGTGTTAGGGTTATGGTAGGGGTTAGGGTTAGGGTACGCGTTAGGTTTAGGGTAGTTATTAAACCTATCCCACTCTCTAGATACCCCTTAGCACGTAAAGGAATATTATTTGGGGGTCCAGCCATGGAGAAGAGTTTAGACACTAAGATAATATAAGGAACACACACATTATAAAGAAATCACATTAGGATTCTCTTTTTAAGCTGTTCCTTAAAACACTAGTGCTTAGGAAATCTATTGGAGGCAGAAGCAGTCAAGGGTAGCCTAGTGTTAGGGTTAGGCTTAGGGTTAGGCTTAGGGTACAGCTTAGGGTACGGGTTCGGGGAGGGCTTCGGGTACGGCGTAGGGTATGGGTTAGGGTTAGGGTTAGGGTTAGTGTTAGGGTTAGGGCTCGGTTTAGGTTACGGGTTAGGATTAGGGTACGTGTTAGGGTTAGGGTAGGGGTTAGCGTTAGGGTACGCGTTAGGGTTAGGGTAGTGATTAAACCTATCCCACTCTCTAGTTACCCCTTAGCACGTAAAGGAATATTATTTGGGGGTCCAGCCATGGAGAAGTGTTTAGACACTAGGATAAGATAAGGAACACACCCATTATAAAGAAATCACATTAGGATTCTCTTTTTAAGCTGTTCCTTAAAACACTAGTGCTTAGGAAATCTATTGGAGGCAGAAGCAGTCAAGGGTAGCCTAGGGTTAGGGTTAGGCTTAGGGTTAGGCTTAGGGTACGGCTTAGGGTACGGGTTCGGGGAGGGCTTCGGGTACGGCGTAGGGTATGGGTTAGGGTTAGGGTTAGGGTTAGTGTTAGGGTTAGGGCTCGGTTTAGGGTACGGGTTAGGATTAGGGTACGTGTTAGGTTTAGGGTAGCGGTTAGCGTTAGGGTACGCGTTAGGGTTAGGGTAGTTATTAAACCTATCCCACTCTCTAGTTACCCCTTAGCACGTAAAGGAATATTATTTGGGGGTCCAGCCATGGAGAAGAGTTTAGACACTAGGATCAGATAAGGAACACACCCATTATAAAGAAATCACATTAGGATTCTCTTTTTAAGCTGTTCCTTAAAACACTAGTGCTTAGGAAATCTGTTGGAGGCAGAAGCAGTCAAGGGTAGCCTAGGGTTAGGGTTAGGCTTAGGATTAGGCTTAGGGTACGGCTTAGGGTACGGGTTCGGGGAGGGCTTCGGGTACGGCGTAGGGTATGGGTTAGGGTTAGGGTTAGGGTTAGTGTTAGGGTTAGGGCTCGGTTTAGGGTACGGGTTAGGATTAGGGTACGTGTTAGGGTTAGGGTAGGGGTTAGCGTAAGGGTATGCGTTAGGGTTAGGGTAGTTATTAAACCTATCCCACTCTCTAGATACCCCTTAGCACGTAAAGGAATATTATTTGGGAGTCCAGCCATGGAGAAGAGTTTAGACACTAAGATAATATAAGGAACACACACATTATAAAGAAATCACATTAGGATTCTCTTTTTAAGCTGTTCCTTAAAACACTAGTGCTTAGTAAATCTATTGGAGGCAGAAGCAGTCAATGGTAGCCTAGGGTTAGGGTTAGGCTTAGGGTTAGGCTTAGGGTACGGCTTAGGGTACGGATTCGGGGAGGGCTTCGGGTACGGCGTAGGGTATGGGTTAGGGTTAGGGTTAGGGTTAGTGTTAGGGTTAGGGCTCGGTTTAGGGTACGGGTTAGGATTAGGGTACGTGTTAGGGTTAGGGTAGGGGTTAGGGTTAGGGTACGCGTTAGGGTTAGGGTAGTTATTAAACATATCCCACTCTCTAGATACCCCTTAGCACGTAAAGGAATATTATTTGGGGGTCCAGCCATGGCGAAGAGTTTAGACACTAGGATCAGATAAGGAACACACACATTATAAAGAAATCACATTCGGATTCTCTTTTTAAGCTGTTCCTTAAAACTCTAGTGCTTAGGAAATATATTGGAGGCAGAAGCAGTCAAGGGTAGCCTAGGGTTAGGGTTAGGCTTATGGTTAGGCTTAGGGTACGGCTTAGGGTACGGGTTCGGGGAGGGTTTCTGGTACGGAGTAGGGTATGGGTTAGGGTTAGGGTTAGGGTTAGTGTTAGGGTTAGGGCTCGGTTTAGGGTACGGTTTAGGATTAGGGTACGTGTTAGGGTTAGGGTAGGGGTTAGCGTTAGGGTACGCGTTAGGGTTAGGGTAGTTACTAAACCTATCCCACTCTCTAGATACCCCTTAGCACGTAAAGTAATATTATTTGGGGGTCCAGCCATGGAGAAGAGTTTAGACACTAAGATAATATAAGGAACACACACATTATAAAGAAATCACATTAGGATTCTCTTTTTAAGCTGTTCCTTAAAACACTAGTGCTTAGGAAATCTATTGGAGGCAGAAGCAGTCAAGGGTAGCCTAGGGTTAGGGTTAGGCTTAGGGTTAGGCTTAGGGTAAGGCTTAGGGTACGGGTTCGTGGAGGGCTTCGGGTACGGTGTAGGGTATGGGTTAGTGTTAGGGTTAGGGTTAGTGTTAGGGTTAGGGCTCGGTTTAGGGTACGGGTTAGGATTAGGGTACGTGTCAGGGTTAGGGTAGGGGTTAGGGTTAGGGTACGCGTTAGGGTTAGGGTAGTTATTAAACCTATCCCACTCTCTAGATACCCCTTAGCACGTAAAGGAATATTATTTGGGAGTCCAGCCATGGAGAAGAGTTTAGACACTACGATAATATAAGGAACACACACATTATAAAGAAATCACATTAGGATTCTCTTTTTAAGCTGTTCCTTAAAACACTAGTGCTTAGGAAATCTATTGGAGGCAGAAGCAGTCAAGGGTAGCCTAGGGTTAGGGTTAGGCTTAGGGTTAGGCTTAGGGTACGGCTTAGGGTACGGATTCGGGGAGGGCTTCGGGTACGGCGTAGGGTATGGGTTAGGGTTAGGGTTAGGGTTAGTGTTAGGGTTAGGGCTCGGTTTAGGGTACGGGTTAGGATTAGGGTACGTGTTAGGGTTAGGGTAGGGGTTAGGGTTAGGGTACGCGTTAGGGTTAGGGTAGTTATTAAACATATCCCACTCTCTAGATACCCCTTAGCACGTAAAGGAATATTATTTGGGGGTCCAGCCATGGAGAAGAGTTTAGACACTAGGATAAGATAAGGAACACACCCATTATAAAGAAATCACATTAGGATTCTCTTTTTAAGCTGTTCCTTAAAACACTAGTGCTTAGGAAATCTGTTGGAGGCAGAAGCAGTCAAGGGTAGCCTAGGGTTAGGGTTAGGCTTAGGGTTAGGCTTAGGGTACGGCTTAGGGTACGGGTTCGGGGAGGGCTTCGGGTACGGCGTAGGGTATGGGTTAGGGTTAGGGTTAGGGTTAGTGTTAGGTTTAGGGCTCGGTTTAGGGTACGGGTTAGGATTAGGGTACGTGTTAGGGTTAGGGTAGGGGTTAGGGTTAGGGTACGTGTTAGGGTTAGGGTAGTTATTAAACATATCCCACTCTCTAGATACCCCTTAGCACGTAAAGGAATATTATTTGGGGGTCCAGCCATGGAGAAGAGTTTAGACACTAGGATCAGATAAGGAACACACCCATTATAAAGAAATCACATTAGGATTCTCTTTTTAAGCTGTTCCTTAAAACTCTAGTGCTTAGGAAATATATTGGAGGCAGAAGCAGTCAAGGGTAGCCTAGGGTTAGGGTTAGGCTTAGGGTTAGGCTTAGGGTACGGCTTAGGGTACGGGTTCGGGGAGGGTTTCTGATACGGCGTAGGGTATGGGTTAGGGTTAGGGTTAGGGTTAGTGTTAGGGTTAGGGCTCGGTTTAGGGTACGGGTTAGGATTAGGGTACGTGTTAGTGTTAGGGTAGGGGTTAGGGTTAGGGTACGCGTTAGGGTTAGGGTAGTTATTAAACCTATCCCACTCTCTAGATACCCCTTAGCACGTAAAGGAATATTATTTGGGGGTCCAGCCATGGAGAAGAGTTTAGACACTAAGATAATATAAGGAACACACACATTATAAAGAAATCACATTAGGATTCTCTTTTTAAGCTGTTCCTTAAAACACTAGTGCTTAGGAAATCTATTGGAGGCAGAAGCAGTCAAGGGTAGCCTAGGGTTAGGGTTAGGCTTAGGGTTAGGCTTAGGGTACGGCTTAGGGTACGGGTTCGGGGAGGGCTTCGGGTACGGCGTAGGGTATGGGTTAGGGTTAGGGTTAGGGTTAGTGTTAGTGTTAGGGCTCGGTTTAGGGTACGGGTTAGGATTAGGGTACGTGTTAGGGATAGGGTAGGGGTTAGGGTTAGAGTACGCGTTAGGGTTAGGGTAGTTATTAAACCTATCCCACTCTCTAGATACCCCTTAGCACGTAAAGGAATATTATTAGGGGGTCCAGCCATGGAGAAGAATTTAGACACTAAGATAATATAAGAAACACACACATTATAAAGAAATCACATTAGGATTCTCTTTTTAAGCTGTTCCTTAAAACACTAGTGCTTAGGAAATATATTGGAGGCAGAAGCAGTCAAGGGTAGCCTAGGGTTAGGGTTAGGCTTACGGTTAGGCTTAGGGTACGGCTTAGGGTACGTGTTTGGTGAGGGCTTCGGGTACGGCGTAGGGTATGGGATAGGGTTAGGGTTAGTGTTAGGGTTAGGGCTCGGTTTAGGGTACGGGTTAGGATTAGGGTACATGTTAGGGTTAGGGTAGGGGTTAGGGTTAGGGTACACATTACGGTTAGGGTAGTTATTAAACCTATCCCACTCTCTAGATACCCCTTAGCACGTAAAGGAATATTATTTGGGGGTCCAGCCATGGAGAAGAGTTTAGACACTAAGATAATATAAGGAACACACACATTATAAAGAAATAACATTAGGATTCTCTTTTTAAGCTCTTCCTTAAAACACTAGTGCTTAGGAAATCTATTGGAGGCAGAAGCAGTCAAGGGTAGCCTAGGGTTAGGGTTAGGCTTAGGGTTAGGCTTAAGGTACGGCTTAGGGTACGGGTTCGGGGAGGGCTTCGGGTACGGCATAGGGTATGGGTTAGGGTTAGGGTTAGGGTTAGTGTTAGGGTTAGGGCTCGGTTTAGGGTACGGGTTAGGATTAGGGTACGTGTTAGGGTTAGGGTAGGGGTTAGCGTTAGGGTACGCGTTAGGGTTAGGGTAGTGATTAAACCTATCCCACTCTCTAGATACCCCTTAGCACATAAAGGAATATTATTTGGGGTCCAGCCATGGAGAAGAGTTTAGGCACTAGGATTAGATAAGGAACACACCCATTATAAAGAAATCACATTAGGATTCTCTTTTTAAGCTGTTCCTTAAAACACTAGTGCTTAGGAAATCTATTGGAGGCAGAAGCAGTCAAGGGTAGCCTAGGGTTAGGGTTAGGCTTAGGGTTAGGCTTAGGGTACGGCTTAGGGTACGGGTTCGGGGAGGGCTTCGGGTACGGCGTAGGGTATGGGTTAGGGTTAGGGTTAGGGTTAGTGTTAGGGTTAGGGCTCGGTATAGGGTACGGGTTAGGATTACGGTACGTGTTAGGTTTAGGGTAGCGGTTAGCGTTAGGGTACGCGTTAGGGTTAGGGTAGTTATTAAACCTATCCCACTCTCTAGTTACCCCTTAGCACGTAAAGGAATATTATTTGGTGGTCCAGCCATGGAGAAGAGTTTAGACACTAGGATAAGATAAGGAACACACCCATTATAAAGAAATCACATTAGGATTCTCTTTTTAAGCTGTTCCTTAAAACACTAGTGCTTAGGAAATCTGTTGGAGGCAGAAGCAGTCAAGGGTAGCCTAGGGTTAGGGTTAGGCTTAGGGTTAGGCTTAGGGTATGGCTTAGGGTACGGGTTCGGGGAGGGCTTCGGGTACGGCGTAGGGTATGGGTTAGGGTTAGGGATAGGGTTAGTGTTAGGGTTAGGGCTCGGTTTAGGGTACGGGTTAGGATTAGGGTACGTGTTAGGGTTAGGGTAGGGGTTAGGGTTAGGGTACGCGTTAGGGTTAGGGTAGTTATTAAACATATCCCACTCTCTAGATAACCCTTAGCACGTAAAGGAATATTATTTGGGGGTCCAGCCATGGAGAAGAGTTTAGACACTAGGATCAGATAAGGAACACACCCATTATAAAGAAATCACATTAGGATTCTCTTTTTAAGCTGTTCCTTAAAACTCTAGTGCTTAGGAAATATATTGGAGGCAGAAGCAGTCAAGGGTAGCCTAGGGTTAGGGTTAGGCTTATGGTTAGGCTTAGGGTACGGCTTAGGGTACGGGTTCGGGGAGGGTTTCTGGAACGGCGTAGGGTATGGGTTAGTGTTAGGGTTAGGGTTAGTGTTAGGGTTAGGGCTCGGTTTAGGGTACGGGTTAGGATTAGGGTACGTGTTAGGGTTATGGTAGGGGTTAGGGTTAGGGTACGCGTTAGGGTTAGGGTAGTTATTAAACCTATCCCACTCTCTAGATACCCCTTAGCACGTAAAGGAATATTATTTGGGGGTCCAGCCATGGAGAAGAGTTTAGACACTAAGATAATATAAGGAACACACACATTATAAAGAAATCACATTAGGATTCTCTTTTTAAGCTGTTCCTTTAAACACTAGTGCTTAGGAAATCTATTGGAGGCAGAAGCAGTCAAGGGTAGCCTAGGGTTAGGGTTAGGCTTAGGGTTAGGCTTAGGGTACAGCTTACGGTACGGGTTCGGGGAGGGCTTCGGGTACGGCGTAGGGTATGGGTTAGGGTTAGGGTTAGGGTTAGTGTTAGGGTTAGGGCTCGGTTTAGGTTACGGGTTAGGATTAGGGTACGTGTTAGGGTTAGGGTAGGGGTTAGCGTTAGGGTACGCGTTAGGGTTAGGGTAGTGATTAAACCTATCCCACTCTCTAGTTACCCCTTAGCATGTAAAGGAATATTATTTGGGGGTCCAGCCATGGAGAAGTGTTTAGACACTAGGATAAGATAAGGAACACACCCATTATAAAGAAATCACATTAGGATTCTCTTTTTAAGCTGTTCCTTAAAACACTAGTGCTTAGGAAATCTATTGGAGGCAGAAGCAGTCAAGGGTAGCCTAGGGTTAGGGTTAGGCTTAGGGTACGGCTTAGGGTACGGCTTAGGGTACGGGTTCGGGGAGGGCTTCGGGTACGGCGTAGGGTATGGGTTAGGGTTAAGGTTAGGGTTAGTGTTAGGGTTAGGGCTCGGTTTAGGGTACGGGTTAGGATTAGGGTACGTGTTAGGTTTAGGGTAGCGATTAGCGTTAGGGTAAGCGTTAGGGTTAGGGTAGTTATTAAACCTATCCCACTCTCTAGTTACCCCTTAGCACGTAAAGGAATATTATTTGGGGGTCCAGCCATGGAGAAGAGTTTAGACACTAGGATCAGATAAGGAACACACCCATTATAAAGAAATCACATTAGGATTCTCTTTTTAAGCTGTTCCTTAAAACACTAGTGCTTAGGAAATCTGTTGGAGGCAGAAGCAGTCAAGGGTAGCCTAGGGTTAGGGTTAGGCTTAGGGTTAGGCTTAGGGTACGGCTTAGGGTACGGGTTCGGGGAGGGCTTCGGGTACGGCGTAGGGTATGGGTTAGAGTTAGGGTTAGGGTTAGTGTTAGGGTTAGGGCTCGGTTTAGGGTACGGGTTAGGATTAGGGTACGTGTTAGGGTTAGGGTAGGGGTTAGGGTTAGGGTACGCGTTAGGGTTAGGGTAGTTATTAAACATATCCCACTCTCTAGATACCCCTTAGCACGTAAAGGAATATTGTTTGGGGGTCCAGCCATGGAGAAGAGTTTAGACACTAGGATCAGATAAGGAAAACACCCATTATAAAGAAATCACATTAGGATTCTCTTTTTAAGCTGTTCCTTAAAACTCTAGTGCTTAGGAAATATATTGGAGGCAGAAGCAGTCAAGGGTAGCCTAGGGTTAGGGTTAGGCTTAGGGTACGGCTTAGGGTACGGGTTCGGGGAGGGTTTCTGGCACGGCGTAGGGTATGGGTTAGGGTTAGGGTTAGGGTTAGTGTTAGGGTTAGGGCTCGGTTTAGGGTACGGGTTAGGATTAGGGTACGTGTTAGGGTTATGGTAGGGGTTAGGGTTAGGGTACGCGTTAGGGTTAGGGTAGTTATTAAACCTATCCCACTCTCTAGATACCCATTAGCACGTAAAGGAATATTATTTGGGGGTCCAGCCATGGAGAAGAGTTTAGACACTAAGATAATATAAGGAACACACACATTATAAAGAAATCACATTAGGATTCTCTTTTTAAGTTGTTCCTTAAAACACGAGTGCTTAGGAAATCTATTGGAGGCAGAAGCAGTCAAGGGTAGCCTAGGGTTAGGGTTAGGCTTAGGGTTAGGCTTAGGGTACGGCTTAGGGTACGGGTTCGGGGAGGGCTTCGGGTACGGCGTAGGGTATGGGTTAGGGTTAGGGTTAGGGTTAGTGTTAGGGTTAGGGCTCGGTTTAGGGTACGGTTTAGGATTAGGGTACGTGTTAGGGTTAGGTTAGGGGTTAGGGTTAGGGTACGCGTTAGGGTTAGGGTAGTTATTAAACCTATCCCACTCTCTAGATTCCCCTTAGCACGTAAAGTAATATTATTTGGGGGTCCAGCCATGGAGAAGAGTTTAGACACTAAGATAATATAAGGAACACACACATTATAAAGAAATCACATTAGGATTCTCTTTTTAAGCTGTTCCTTAAAACACTAGTGCTTAGGAAATCTATTGGAGGCAGAAGCAGTCAAGGGTAGCCTAGGGTTAGGGTTAGGCTTAGGGTTAGGCTTAGGGTACGGCTTAGGGTACGGGTTCGTGGAGGTCTTCGGGTATGGCGTAGGGTTAGGGTTAGGGTTAGGGCTCGGTTTAGGGTACGGGTTAGGATTAGGGTACGTGTTAGGGATAGGGTAGGGGTTAGGGTTAGGGTACGCGTTAGGGTTAGGGTAGTTATTAAACCTATCCCACTCTCTAGTTACTCCTTAGCACGTAAAGGAATATTATTTGGGGGTCCAGCCATGGAGAAGAGTTTAGACACTAGGATAAGATAAGGAACACACCCATTATAAAGAAATCACTTTAGGATTCTCTTTTTAAGCTGTTCCTTAAAACACTAGTGCTTAGGAAATCTATTGGAGGCAGAAGCAGTCAAGGGTAGCCTAGGGTTAGGGTTAGGCTTAGGGTTAGGCTTAGGGTACGGCTTAGGGTACGGGTTCGGGGAGGGATTCGGGTACGGCGTAGGGTATGGGTTAGGGTTAGGGTTAGGGTTAGTGTTAGGGTTAGGGCTCGGTTTAGGGTACGGTTTAGGATTAGGGTACGTGTTAGGGTTAGGGTAGGGGTTAGCGTTAGGGTACGCGTTAGGGTTAGGGTAGTTATTAAACCTATCCCACTCTCTAGATACCCCTTAGCACGTAAAGTAATATTATTTGGGGGTCCAGCCATGGAGAAGAGTTTAGACACTAAGATAATATAAGGAACACACACATTATAAAGAAATGACATTAGGATTCTCTTTTTAAGCTGATCCTTAAAACACTAGTGCTTAGGAAATCTATTGGAGGCAGAAGCAGTCAAGGGTAGCCTAGGGTTAGGGTTAGGCTTAGGGTTAGGCTTAGGGTAAGGCTTAGGGTACGGGTTTGTGGAGGGCTTCGGGTACGGTGTAGGGTATGGGTTAGTGTTAGGGTTAGGGTTAGTGTTAGGGTTAGGGCTCGGTGTAGGGTACGGGTTAGGATTAGGGTACGTGTTAGGGTTAGGGTAGGGGTTAGGGTTAGGGTACGCGTTAGGGTTAGGGTAGTTATTAAACCTATCCCACTCTCTAGATACCCCTTAGCACGTAAAGGAATATTATTTGGGAGTCCAGCCATGGAGAAGAGTTTAGATACTAAGATAATATAAGGAACACACACATTATAAAGAAATCACATTAGGATTCTCTTTTTAAGCTGTTCCTTAAAACACTAGTGCTTAGGAAATCTATTGGAGGCAGAAGCAGTCAAGGGTAGCCTAGGGTTAGGGTTAGGCTTAGGGTTAGGCTTAGGGTACGGCTTAGGGTACGGATTCGGGGAGGGCTTCGGGTACGGCGTAGGGTATGGGTTAGGGTTAGGGTTAGGGTTAGTGTTAGGGTTAGGGCTCGGTTTAGGGTACGGGTTAGGATTAGGGCACGTGTTAGGGTTAGGGTAGGGGTTAGGGTTAGGGTACGCGTTAGGGTTAGGGTAGTTATTAAACATATCCCACTCTCTAGATACCCCTTAGCACGTAAAGGAATATTATTTGGGGGTCCAGCCATGGAGAAGAGTTTAGACACTAGGATAAGATAAGGAACACACCCATTATAAAGAAATCACATTAGGATTCTCTTTTTAAGCTGTTCCTTAAAACACTAGTGCTTAGGAAATCTGTTGGAGGCAGAAGCAGGCAAGGGTAGCCTAGGGTTAGGGTTAGGCTTAGGGTTAGGCTTAGGGTACGGCTTAGGGTACGGGTTCGGGGAGGGCTTCGGGTACGGCGTAGGGTATGGGTTAGGGTTAGGGTTAGGGTTAGTGTTAGGGTTAGGGCTCGGTTTAGGGTACGGGTTAGGATTAGGGCACGTGTTAGGGTTAGGGTAGGGGTTAGGGTTAGGGTACGCGTTAGGGTTAGGGTAGTTATTAAACATATCCCACTCTCTAGATACCCCTTAGCAGGTAAAGGAATATTATTTGGGGGTCCAGCCATGGAGAAGAGTTTAGACACTAGGATAAGATAAGGAACACACCCATTATAAAGAAATCACATTAGGATTCTCTTTTTAAGCTGTTCCTTAAAACACTAGTGCTTAGGAAATCTGTTGGAGGCAGAAGCAGGCAAGGGTAGCCTAGGGTTAGGGTTAGGCTTAGGGTTAGGCTTAGGGTACGGCTTAGGGTACGGGTTCGGGGAGGGCTTCGGGTACGGCGTAGGGTATGGGTTAGGGTTAGGGTTAGGGTTAGTGTTAGGGTTAGGGCTCGGTTTAGGGTACGGGTTAGGATTAGGGTACGTGTTAGGGTTAGGGTAGGGGTTAGGGTTAGGGTACGTGTTAGGGTTAGGGTAGTTATTAAACATATCCCACTCTCTAGATACCCCTTAGCACGTAAAGGAATATTATTTGGGGGTCCAGCCATGGAGAAGAGTTTAGACACTAGGATCAGATAAGGAACACACCCATTATAAAGAAATCACATTAGGATTCTCTTTTTAAGCTGTTCCTTAAAACTCTAGTGCTTAGGAAATATATTGGAGGCAGAAGCAGTCAAGGGTAGCCTAGGGTTAGGGTTAGGCTTAGGGTTAGGCTTAGGGTACGGCTTAGGGTACGGGTTCGGGGAGGGTTTCTGATACGGCGTAGGGTATGGGTTAGGGTTAGGGTTAGGGTTAGTGTTAGGGTTAGGGCTCGGTTTAGGGTACGGGTTAGGATTAGGGTACGTGTTAATGTTAGGGTAGGGGTTAGGGTTAGGGTACGCATTAGGGTTAGGGTAGTTATTAAACCTATCCCACTCTCTAGATACCCCTTAGCACGTAAAGGAATATTATTTGGGGGTCCAGCCATGGAGAAGAGTTTAGACACTAAGATAATATAAGGAACACACACATTATAAAGAAATCACATTAGGATTCTCTTTTTAAGCTGTTCCTTAAAACACTAGTGCTTAGGAAATCTATTGGAGGCAGAAGCAGTCAAGGGTAGCCTAGGGTTAGGGTTAGGCTTAGGGTTAGGCTTAGGGTACGGCTTAGGGTACGGGTTCGGGGAGGGCTTCGGGTACGGCGTAGGGTATGGGTTAGGGTTAGGGTTAGGGTTAGTGTTAGTGTTAGGGCTCGGTTTAGGGTACGGGTTACGATTAGGGTACGTGTTAGGGATAGGGTAGGGGTTAGGGTTAGAGTACGCGTTAGGGTTAGGGTAGTTATTAAACCTATCCCACTCTCTAGATACCCCTTAGCACGTAAAGGAATATTATTAGGGGGTCCAGCCATGGAGAAGAATTTAGACACTAAGATAATATAAGAAACACACACATTATAAAGAAATCACATTAGGATTCTCTTTTTAAGCTGTTCCTTAAAACACTAGTGCTTAGGAAATATATTGGAGGCAGAAGCAGTCAAGGGTAGCCTAGGGTTAGGGTTAGGCTTACGGTTAGGCTTAGGGTACGGCTTAGGGTACGTGTTTGGGGAGGGCTTCGGGTATGGCGTAGGGTATGGGATAGGGTTAGGGTTAGTGTTAGGGTTAGGGCTCGGTTTAGGGTACGGGTTAGGATTAGGGTACATGTTAGGGTTAGGGTAGGGGTTAGGGTTAGGGTACACGTTACGGTTAGGGTAGTTATTAAACATATCCCACTCTCTAGATACCCCTTAGCACGTAAAGGAATATTATTTGGGGGTCCAGCCATGGAGAAGAGTTTAGACACTAAGATAATATAAGGAACACACACATTATAAAGAAATAACATTAGGATTCTCTTTTTAAGCTCTTCCTTAAAACACTAGTGCTTAGGAAATCTATTGGAGGCAGAAGCAGTCAAGGGTAGCCTAGGGTTAGGGTTAGGCTTAGGGTTAGGCTTAAGGTACGGCTTAGGGTACGGGTTCGGGGAGGGCTTCGGGTACGGCATAGGGTATGGGTTAGGGTTAGGGTTAGGGTTAGTGTTAGGGTTAGGGCTCGGTTTAGGGTACGGGTTAGGATTAGGGTACGTGTTAGGGTTAGGGTAGGGGTTAGCGTTAGGGTACGCGTTAGGGTTAGGGTAGTGATTAAACCTATCCCACTCTCTAGATACCCCTTAGCACATAAAGGAATATTATTTGGGGTCCAGCCATGGAGAAGAGTTTAGACACTAGGATTAGATAAGGAACACACCCATTATAAAGAAATCACATTAGGATTCTCTTTTTAAGCTGTTCCTTAAAACACTAGTGCTTAGGAAATCTATTGGAGGCAGAAGCAGTCAAGGGTAGCCTAGGGTTAGGGTTAGGCTTAGGGTTAGGCTTAGGGTACGGCTTAGGGTACGGGTTCGGGGAGGGCTTCGGGTACGGCGTAGGGTATGGGTTAGGGTTAGGGTTAGGGTTAGTGTTAGGGTTAGGGCTCGGTATAGGGTACGGGTTAGGATTACGGTACGTGTTAGGTTTAGGGTAGCGGTTAGCGTTAGGGTACGCGTTAGGGTTAGGGTAGTTATTAAACCTATCCCACTCTCTAGTTACTCCTTAGCACGTAAAGGAATATTATTTGGGGGTCCAGCCATGGAGAAGAGTATAGACACTAGGATAAGATAAGGAACACACCCATTATAAAGAAATCACTTTAGGATTCTCTTTTTAAGCTGTTCCTTAAAACACTAGTGCTTAGGAAATCTATTGGAGGCAGAAGCAGTCAAGGGTAGCCTAGGGTTAGGGTTAGGCTTAGGGTTAGGCTTAGGGTACGGCTTAGGGTACGGGTTCGGGGAGGGATTCGGGTACGGCGTAGGGTATGGGTTAGGGTTAGGGTTAGGGTTAGTGTTAGGGTTAGGGCTCGGTTTAGGGTACGGTTTAGGATTAGGGTACGTGTTAGGGTTAGGGTAGGGGTTAGCGTTAGGGTACGCGTTAGGGTTAGGGTAGTTATTAAACCTATCCCACTCTCTAGATACCCCTTAGCACGTAAAGTAATATTATTTGGGGGTCCAGCCATGGAGAAGAGTTTAGACACTAAGATAATATAAGGAACACACACATTATAAAGAAATGACATTAGGATTCTCTTTTTAAGCTGATCCTTAAAACACTAGTGCTTAGGAAATCTATTGGAGGCAGAAGCAGTCAAGGGTAGCCTAGGGTTAGGGTTAGGCTTAGGGTTAGGCTTAGGGTAAGGCTTAGGGTACGGGTTTGTGGAGGGCTTCGGGTACGGTGTAGGGTATGGGTTAGTGTTAGGGTTAGGGTTAGTGTTAGGGTTAGGGCTCGGTTTAGGGTACGGGTTAGGATTAGGGTACGTGTTAGGGTTAGGGTAGGGGTTAGGGTTAGGGTACGCGTTAGGGTTAGGGTAGTTATTAAACCTATCCCACTCTCTAGATACCCCTTAGCACGTAAAGGAATATTATTTGGGAGTCCAGCCATGGAGAAGAGTTTAGATACTAAGATAATATAAGGAACACACACATTATAAAGAAATCACATTAGGATTCTCTTTTTAAGCTGTTCCTTAAAACACTAGTGCTTAGGAAATCTATTGGAGGCAGAAGCAGTCAAGGGTAGACTAGGGTTAGGGTTAGGCTTAGGGTTAGGCTTAGGGTACGGCTTAGGGTACGGATTCGGGGAGGGCTTCGGGTACGGCGTAGGGTATGGGTTAGGGTTAGGGTTAGGGTTAGTGTTAGGGTTAGGGCTCGGTTTAGGGTACGGGTTAGGATTAGGGCACGTGTTAGGGTTAGGGTAGGGGTTAGGGTTAGGGTACGCGTTAGGGTTAGGGTAGTTATTAAACATATCCCACTCTCTAGATACCCCTTAGCACGTAAAGGAATATTATTTGGGGGTCCAGCCATGGAGAAGAGTTTAGACACTAGGATAAGATAAGGAACACACCCATTATAAAGAAATCACATTAGGATTCTCTTTTTAAGCTGTTCCTTAAAACACTAGTGCTTAGGAAATCTGTTGGAGGCAGAAGCAGGCAAGGGTAGCCTAGGGTTAGGGTTAGGCTTAGGGTTAGGCTTAGGGTACGGCTTAGGGTACGGGTTCGGGGAGGGCTTCGGGTACGGCGTAGGGTATGGGTTAGGGTTAGGGTTAGGGTTAGTGTTAGGGTTAGGGCTCGGTTTAGGGTACGGGTTAGGATTAGGGTACGTGTTAAGGTTAGGGTAGGGGTTAGGGTTAGGGTACGTGTTAGGGTTAGGGTAGTTATTAAACATATCCCACTCTCTAGATACCCCTTAGCACGTAAAGGAATATTATTTGGGGGTCCAGCCATGGAGAAGAGTTTAGACACTAGGATCAGATAAGGAACACACCCATTATAAAGAAATCACATTAGGATTCTCTTTTTAAGCTGTTCCTTAAAACTCTAGTGCTTAGGAAATATATTGGAGGCAGAAGCAGTCAAGGGTAGCCTAGGGTTAGGGTTAGGCTTAGGGTTAGGCTTAGGGTACGGCTTAGGGTACGGGTTCGGGGAGGGTTTCTGATACGGCGTAGGGTATGGGTTAGGGTTAGGGTTAGGGTTAGTGTTAGGGTTAGGGCTCGGTTTAGGGTACGGGTTAGGATTAGGGTACGTGTTAGGGTTAGGGTAGGGGTTAGCGTTAGGGTACGCGTTAGGGTTAGGGTAGTGATTAAACCTATCCCACTCTCTAGATACCCCTTAGCACATAAAGGAATATTATTTGGGGTCCAGCCATGGAGAAGAGTTTAGACACTAGGATTAGATAAGGAACACACCCATTATAAAGAAATCACATTAGGATTCTCTTTTTAAGCTGTTCCTTAAAACACTAGTGCTTAGGAAATCTATTGGAGGCAGAAGCAGTCAAGGGTAGCCTAGGGTTAGGGTTAGGCTTAGGGTTAGGCTTAGGGTACGGCTTAGGGTACGGGTTCGGGGAGGGCTTCGGGTACGGCGTAGGGTATGGGTTAGGGTTAGGGTTAGGGTTAGTGTTAGGGTTAGGGCTCGGTATAGGGTACGGGTTAGGATTACGGTACGTGTTAGGTTTAGGGTAGCGGTTAGCGTTAGGGTACGCGTTAGGGTTAGGGTAGTTATTAAACCTATCCCACTCTCTAGTTACTCCTTAGCACGTAAAGGAATATTATTTGGGGGTCCAGCCATGGAGAAGAGTATAGACACTAGGATAAGATAAGGAACACACCCATTATAAAGAAATCACTTTAGGATTCTCTTTTTAAGCTGTTCCTTAAAACACTAGTGCTTAGGAAATCTATTGGAGGCAGAAGCAGTCAAGGGTAGCCTAGGGTTAGGGTTAGGCTTAGGGTTAGGCTTAGGGTACGGCTTAGGGTACGGGTTCGGGGAGGGATTCGGGTACGGCGTAGGGTATGGGTTAGGGTTAGGGTTAGGGTTAGTGTTAGGGTTAGGGCTCGGTTTAGGGTACGGTTTAGGATTAGGGTACGTGTTAGGGTTAGGGTAGGGGTTAGCGTTAGGGTACGCGTTAGGGTTAGGGTAGTTATTAAACCTATCCCACTCTCTAGATACCCCTTAGCACGTAAAGTAATATTATTTGGGGGTCCAGCCATGGAGAAGAGTTTAGACACTAAGATAATATAAGGAACACACACATTATAAAGAAATGACATTAGGATTCTCTTTTTAAGCTGATCCTTAAAACACTAGTGCTTAGGAAATCTATTGGAGGCAGAAGCAGTCAAGGGTAGCCTAGGGTTAGGGTTAGGCTTAGGGTTAGGCTTAGGGTAAGGCTTAGGGTACGGGTTTGTGGAGGGCTTCGGGTACGGTGTAGGGTATGGGTTAGTGTTAGGGTTAGGGTTAGTGTTAGGGTTAGGGCTCGGTTTAGGGTACGGGTTAGGATTAGGGTACGTGTTAGGGTTAGGGTAGGGGTTAGGGTTAGGGTACGCGTTAGGGTTAGGGTAGTTATTAAACCTATCCCACTCTCTAGATACCCCTTAGCACGTAAAGGAATATTATTTGGGAGTCCAGCCATGGAGAAGAGTTTAGATACTAAGATAATATAAGGAACACACACATTATAAAGAAATCACATTAGGATTCTCTTTTTAAGCTGTTCCTTAAAACACTAGTGCTTAGGAAATCTATTGGAGGCAGAAGCAGTCAAGGGTAGACTAGGGTTAGGGTTAGGCTTAGGGTTAGGCTTAGGGTACGGCTTAGGGTACGGATTCGGGGAGGGCTTCGGGTACGGCGTAGGGTATGGGTTAGGGTTAGGGTTAGGGTTAGTGTTAGGGTTAGGGCTCGGTTTAGGGTACGGGTTAGGATTAGGGCACGTGTTAGGGTTAGGGTAGGGGTTAGGGTTAGGGTACGCGTTAGGGTTAGGGTAGTTATTAAACATATCCCACTCTCTAGATACCCCTTAGCACGTAAAGGAATATTATTTGGGGGTCCAGCCATGGAGAAGAGTTTAGACACTAGGATAAGATAAGGAACACACCCATTATAAAGAAATCACATTAGGATTCTCTTTTTAAGCTGTTCCTTAAAACACTAGTGCTTAGGAAATCTGTTGGAGGCAGAAGCAGGCAAGGGTAGCCTAGGGTTAGGGTTAGGCTTAGGGTTAGGCTTAGGGTACGGCTTAGGGTACGGGTTCGGGGAGAGCTTCGGGTACGGCGTAGGGTATGGGTTAGGGTTAGGGTTAGGGTTAGTGTTAGGGTTAGGGCTCGGTTTAGGGTACGGGTTAGGATTAGGGTACGTGTTAAGGTTAGGGTAGGGGTTAGGGTTAGGGTACGTGTTAGGGTTAGGGTAGTTATTAAACATATCCCACTCTCTAGATACCCCTTAGCACGTAAAGGAATATTATTTGGGGGTCCAGCCATGGAGAAGAGTTTAGACACTAGGATCAGATAAGGAACACACCCATTATAAAGAAATCACATTAGGATTCTCTTTTTAAGCTGTTCCTTAAAACTCTAGTGCTTAGGAAATATATTGGAGGCAGAAGCAGTCAAGGGTAGCCTAGGGTTAGGGTTAGGCTTAGGGTTAGGCTTAGGGTACGGCTTAGGGTACGGGTTCGGGGAGGGTTTCTGATACGGCGTAGGGTATGGGTTAGGGTTAGGGTTAGGGTTAGTGTTAGGGTTAGGGCTCGGTTTAGGGTACGGGTTAGGATTAGGGTACGTGTTAATGTTAGGGTAGGGGTTAGGGTTAGAGTACGCGTTAGGGTTAGGGTAGTTATTAAACCTATCCCACTCTCTAGATACCCCTTAGCACGTAAAGGAATATTATTAGGGGGTCCAGCCATGGAGAAGAATTTAGACACTAAGATAATATAAGAAACACACACATTATAAAGAAATCACATTAGGATTCTCTTTTTAAGCTGTTCCTTAAAACACTAGTGCTTAGGAAATATATTGGAGGCAGAAGCAGTCAAGGTTAGCCTAGGGTTAGGGTTAGGCTTACGGTTAGGCTTAGGGTACGGCTTAGGGTACGTGTTTGGGGAGGGCTTCGGGTATGGCGTAGGGTATGGGATAGGGTTAGGGTTAGTGTTAGGGTTAGGGCTCGGTTTAGGGTACGGGTTAGGATTAGGGTACATGTTAGGTTTAGGGTAGGGGTTAGGGTTAGGGTACACGTTACGGTTAGGGTAGTTATTAAACATATCCCACTCTCTAGATACCCCTTAGCACGTAAAGGAATATTATTTGGGGGTCCAGCCATGGAGAAGAGTTTAGACACTAAGATAATATAAGGAACACACACATTATAAAGAAATAACATTAGGATTCTCTTTTTAAGCTCTTCCTTAAAACACTAGTGCTTAGGAAATCTATTGGAGGCAGAAGCAGTCAAGGGTAGCCTAGGGTTAGGGTTAGGCTTAGGGTTAGGCTTAAGGTACGGCTTAGGGTACGGGTTCGGGGAGGGCTTCGGGTACGGCATAGGGTATGGGTTAGGGTTAGGGTTAGGGTTAGTGTTAGGGTTAGGGCTCGGTTTAGGGTACGGGTTAGGATTAGGGTACGTGTTAGGGTTAGGGTAGGGGTTAGCGTTAGGGTACGCGTTAGGGTTAGGGTAGTGATTAAACCTATCCCACTCTCTAGATACCCCTTAGCACATAAAGGAATATTATTTGGGGTCCAGCCATGGAGAAGAGTTTAGACACTAGGATTAGATAAGGAACACACCCATTATAAAGAAATCACATTAGGATTCTCTTTTTAAGCTGTTCCTTAAAACACTAGTGCTTAGGAAATCTATTGGAGGCAGAAGCAGTCAAGGGTAGCCTAGGGTTAGGGTTAGGCTTAGGGTTAGGCTTAGGGTACGGCTTAGGGTACGGGTTCGGGGAGGGCTTCGGGTACGGCGTAGGGTATGGGTTAGGGTTAGGGTTAGGGTTAGTGTTAGGGTTAGGGCTCGGTATAGGGTACGGGTTAGGATTACGGTACGTGTTAGGTTTAGGGTAGCGGTTAGCGTTAGGGTACGCGTTAGGGTTAGGGTAGTTATTAAACCTATCCCACTCTCTAGTTACCCCTTAGCACGTAAAGGAATATTATTTGGTGGTCCAGCCATGGAGAAGAGTTTAGACACTAGGATAAGATAAGGAACACACCCATTATAAAGAAATCACATTAGGATTCTCTTTTTAAGCTGTTCCTTAAAACACTAGTGCTTAGGAAATCTGTTGGAGGCAGAAGCAGTCAAGGGTAGCCTAGGGTTAGGGTTAGGCTTAGGGTTAGGCTTAGGGTATGGCTTAGGGTACGGGTTCGGGGAGGGCTTCGGGTACGGCGTAGGGTATGGGTTAGGGTTAGGGTTAGGGTTAGTGTTAGGGTTAGGGCTCGGTTTAGGGTACGGGTTAGGATTAGGGTACGTGTTAGGGTTAGGGTAGGGGTTAGGGTTAGGGTACGCGTTAGGGTTAGGGTAGTTATTAAACATATCCCACTCTCTAGATAACCCTTAGCACGTAAAGGAATATTATTTGGGGATCCAGCCATGGAGAAGAGTTTAGACACTCGGATCAGATAAGGAACACACCCATTATAAAGAAATCACATTAGGATTCTCTTTTTAAGCTGTTCCTTAAAACTCTAGTGCTTAGGAAATATATTGGAGGCAGAAGCAGTCAAGGGTAGCCTAGGGTTAGGGTTAGGCTTATGGTTAGGCTTATGGTACGGCTTAGGGTACGGGTTCGGGGAGGGTTTCTGGTACGGCGTAGGGTATGGGTTAGGGTTAGGGTTAGGGTTAGTGTTAGGGTTAGGGCTCGGTTTAGGGTACGGGTTAGGATTAGGGTACGTGTTAGGGTTATGGTAGGGGTTAGGGTTAGGGTACGCGTTAGGGTTAGGGTAGTTATTAAACCTATCCCACTCTCTAGATACCCCTTAGCACGTAAAGGAATATTATTTGGGGGTCCAGCCATGGAGAAGAGTTTAGACACTAAGATAATATAAGGAACACACACATTATAAAGAAATCACATTAGGATTCTCTTTTTAAGCTGTTCCTTTAAACACTAGTGCTTAGGAAATCTATTGGAGGCAGAAGCAGTCAAGGGTAGCCTAGGGTTAGGGTTAGGCTTAGGGTTAGGCTTAGGGTACAGCTTAGGGTACGGGTTCGGGGAGGGCTTCGGGTACGGCGTAGGGTATGGGTTAGGGTTAGGGTTAGGGTTAGTGTTAGGGTTAGGGCTCGGTTTAGGTTACGGGTTAGGATTAGGGTACGTGTTAGGGTTAGGGTAGGGGTTAGCGTTAGGGTACGCGTTAGGGTTAGGGTAGTGATTAAACCTATCCCACTCTCTAGTTACCCCTTAGCACGTAAAGGAATATTATTTGGGGGTCCAGCCATGGAGAAGTGTTTAGACACTAGGATAAGATAAGGAACACACCCATTATAAAGAAATCACATTAGGATTCTCTTTTTAAGCTGTTCCTTAAAACACTAGTGCTTAGGAAATCTATTGGAGGCAGAAGCAGTCAAGGGTAGCCTAGGGTTAGGGTTAGGCTTAGGGTTATGCTTAGGGTACGGCTTAGGGTACGGGTTCGGGGAGGGCTTCGGGTACGGCGTAGGGTATGGGTTAGGGTTAGGGTTAGGGTTAGTGTTAGGGTTAGGGCTCGGTTTAGGGTACGGGTTAGGATTAGGGTACGTGTTAGGGTTAGGGTAGGGGTTAGGGTTAGGGTACGCGTTAGGGTTAGGGTAGTTATTAAACATATCCCACTCTCTAGATACCCCTTAGCACGTAAAGGAATATTGTTTGGGGGTCCAGCCATGGAGAAGAGTTTAGACACAAGGATCAGATAAGGAACACACCCATTATAAAGAAATCACATTAGGATTCTCTTTTTAAGCTGTTCCTTAAAACTCTAGTGCTTAGGAAATATATTGGAGGCAGAAGCAGTCAAGGGTAGCCTAGGGTTAGGGTTAGGCTTAGGGTTAGGCTTAGGGTACGGCTTAGGGTACGGGTTCGGGGAGGGTTTCTGGTACGGCGTAGGGTATGGGTTAGGGTTAGGGTTAGGGTTAGTGTTAGGGTTAGGGCTCGGTTTAGGGTACGGGTTAGGATTAGGGTACGTGTTAGGGTTATGGTAGGGGTTAGGGTTAGGGTACGCGTTAGGGTTAGGGTAGTTATTAAACCTATCCCACTCTCTAGATACCCATTAGCACGTAAAGGAATATTATTTGGGGGTCCAGCCATGGAGAAGAGTTTAGACACTAAGATAATATAAGGAACACACACATTATAAAGAAATCACATTAGGTTTCTCTTTTTAAGTTGTTCCTTAAAACACTAGTGCTTAGGAAATCTATTGGAGGCAGAAGCAGTCAAGGGTAGCCTAGGGTTAGGGTTAGGCTTAGGGTTAGGCTTAGGGTACGGCTTAGGGTACGGGTTCGGGGAGGGCTTCGGGTACGGCGTAGGGTATGGGTTAGGGTTAGGGTTAGGGTTAGTGTTAGGGTTAGGGCTCGGTTTAGGGTACGGTTTAGGATTAGGGTACGTGTTAGGGTTAGGTTAGGGGTTAGGGTTAGGGTACGCGTTAGGGTTAGGGTAGTTATTAAACCTATCCCACTCTCTAGATTCCCCTTAGCACGTAAAGTAATATTATTTGGGGGTCCAGCCATGGAGAAGAGTTTAGACACTAAGATAATATAAGGAACACACCCATTATAAAGAAATCACATTAGGATTCTCTTTTTAAGCTGTTCCTTAAAACACTAGTGCTTAGGAAATCTATTGGAGGCAGAAGCAGTCAAGGGTAGCCTAGGGTTAGGTTTAGGCTTAGGGTTAGGCTTAGGGTACGGCTTAGGGTACGGGTTCGGGGAGGGCTTCGGGTACGGCGTAGGGTATGGGTTAGGGTTAGGGTTAGGGTTAGTGTTAGGGTTAGGGCTCGGTTTAGGGTACGGGTTAGGATTAGGGTACGTGTTAGGGTTAGGGTAGCGGTTAGCGTTAGCGTACGCGTTAGGGTTAGGGTAGTTATTAAACCTATCCCACTCTCTAGTTACCCCTTAGCACGTAAAGGAATATTATTTGGGGGTCCAGCCATGGAGAAGAGTTTAGACACTAGGATAAGATAAGGAACACACCCATTATAAAGAAATCACATTAGGATTCTCTTTTTAAGCTGTTCCTTAAAACACTACTGCTTAGGAAATATATTGGAGGCAGAAGCAGTCAAGGGTAGCCTAGGGTTAGGGTTAGGCTTAGGGTTAGGCTTAGGGTACGGCTTAGGGTACGGGTTCGGGGAGGGCTTCGGGTACGGCGTAGGGTATGGGTTAGGGTTAGGGTTAGGGTTAGTGTTAGTGTTAGGGCTCGGTTTAGGGTACGGGTTAGGATTAGGGTACGTGTTAGTGTTACGGTAGGGGTTAGGGTTAGAGTACGTGTTAGGGTTAGGGTAGTTATTAAACCTATCCCACTCTCTAGATACCCCTTAGCACGTAAAGGAATATTATTAGGGGTTCCAGCCATGGAGAAGAATTTAGACACTAAGATAATATAAGAAACACACACATTATAAAGAAATCACATTAGGATTCTCTTTTTAAGCTGTTCCTTAAAACACTAGTGCTTAGGAAATCTATTGGAGGCAGAAGCAGTCAAGGGTAGCCCAGGGTTAGTTTTAGGCTTAGGGTTAGGCTTAGGGTACGGGTTCGGGGAGAGCTTCGGGTACGGCGTAGGGTATGGGTTAGGGTTAGGGTTAGGGTTAGTGTTAGGGTTAGGGCTCGGTTTAGGGTACGGGTTAGGATTAGGGTACGTGTTAGGGTTAGGGTAGGGGTTAGCGTTACGGTACGCGTTAGGGTTAGGGTAGTGATTAAACCTATCCCACTCTCTAGATACCCCTTAGCACATAAAGGAATATTATTTGGGGTCCAGCCATGGAGAAGAGTTTAGACACTAGGATTAGATAAGGAACACACCCATTATAAAGAAATCACATTAGGATTCTCTTTTTAAGCTGTTCCTTAAAACACTAGTGCTTAGGAAATCTATTGGAGGCAGAAGCAGTCAAGGGTAGCCTAGGGTTAGGGTTAGGCTTAGGGTTAGGCTTAGGGTACGGCTTAGGGTACGGGTTCGGGGAGGGCTTCGGGTACGGCGTAGGGTATGGGTTAGGGTTAGGGTTAGGGTTAGTGTTAGGGTTAGGGCTCGGTTTAGGGTACGGTTTAGGATTAGGGTACGTGTTAGGGTTAGGTTAGGGGTTAGGGTTAGGGTACGCGTTAGGGTTAGGGTAGTTATTAAACCTATCCCACTCTCTAGATTCCCCTTAGCACGTAAAGTAATATTATTTGGGGGTCCAGCCATGGAGAAGAGTTTAGACACTAAGATAATATAAGGAACACACACATTATAAAGAAATCACATTAGGATTCTCTTTTTAAGCTGTTCCTTAAAACACTAGTGCTTAGGAAATCTATTGGAGGCAGAAGCAGTCAAGGGTAGCCTAGGGTTAGGGTTAGGCTTAGGGTTAGGCTTAGGGTACGGCTTAGGGTACGGGTTCGGGGAGGGATTCGGGTACGGCGTAGGGTATGGGTTAGGGTTAGGGTTAGGGTTAGTGTTAGGGTTAGGGCTCGGTTTAGGGTACGGTTTAGGATTAGGGTACGTGTTAGGGTTAGGGTAGGGGTTAGCGTTAGGGTACGCGTTAGGGTTAGGGTAGTTATTAAACCTATCCCACTCTCTAGATACCCCTTAGCACGTAAAGTAATATTATTTGGGGGTCCAGCCATGGAGAAGAGTTTAGACACTAAGATAATATAAGGAACACACACATTATAAAGAAATGACATTAGGATTCTCTTTTTAAGCTGATCCTTAAAACACTAGTGCTTAGGAAATCTATTGGAGGCAGAAGCAGTCAAGGATAGCCTAGGGTTAGGGTTAGGCTTAGGGTTAGGCTTAGGGTAAGGCTTAGGGTACGGGTTTGTGGAGGGCTTCGGGTACGGTGTAGGGTATGGGTTAGTGTTAGGGTTAGGGTTAGTGTTGGCTTCGGGTACGGTGTAGGGTATGGGTTAGTGTTAGGGTTAGGGTTAGTGTTAGGGTTAGGGCTCCGTTTAGGGTACGGGTTAGGATTAGGGTACGTGTTAGGGTTAGGGTAGGGGTTAGGGTTAGGGTACGCGTTAGGGTTAGGGTAGTTATTAAACCTATCCCACTCTCTAGATACCCCTTAGCACGTAAAGGAATATTATTTGGGAGTCCAGCCATGGAGAAGAGTTTAGACACTAAGATAATATAAGGAACACACACATTATAAAGAAATCACATTAGGATTCTCTTTTTAAGCTGTTCCTTAAAACACTAGTGCTTAGGAAATCTATTGGAGGCAGAAGCAGTCAAGGGTAGCCTAGGGTTAGGGTTAGGCTTAGGGTTAGGCTTAGGGTACTGCTTAGGGTACGGATTCGGGGAGGGCTTCGGGTACGGCATAGGGTATGGGTTAGGGTTAGGGTTAGGGTTAGGGTTAGTGTTAGGGTTAGGGCTCGGTTTAGGGTACGGGTTAGGATTAGGGTACGTGTTAGGGTTAGGTTAGGGGTTAGCGTTAGGGTACGCGTTAGGGTTTGGGTAGTTATTAAACCTATCCCACTCTCTAGTTACCCCTTAGCACGTAAAGGAATATTATTTGGGGGTCCAGCCATGGAGAAGAGTTTAGACACTAGGATAAGATAAGGAACACACCCATTATAAAGAAATCACATTAGGATACTCTTTTTAAGCTGTTCCTTAAAACACTAGTGCTTAGGAAATCTATTGGAGGCAGAAGCAGTCAAGGGTAGCCTAGGGTTAGGGTTAGGCTTAGGGTACGGCTTAGGGTACGGCTTAGGGTACGGGTTCGGGGAGGGCTTCGGGTACGGCGTATGGTATGGGTTAGGGTTAGGGTTAGGGTTAGTGTTAGGGTTAGGGCTCGGTTTAGGGTACGGGTTAGGAATAGGGTACGTGTTAGGGTTAGGGTAGGTGTTAGGGTTAGAGTACGCCTTAGGGTTAGGGTAGTTATTAAACCTATCCCACTCTCTAGATACCCCTTAGCACGTAAAGGAATATTATTAGGGGGTCCAGCCATGGAGAAGAATTTAGACACTAAGATAATATAAGAAACACACCCATTATAAAGAAATCACATTAGGATTCTCTTTTTAAGCTGTTCCTTAAAACACTAGTGCTTAGGAAATCTATTGGAGGCAGAAGCAGTCAAGGGTAGCCTAGGGTTTGGGTTAGGCTTACGGTTAGGCTTAGGGTACGGCTTAGGGTACGTGTTCGGGGAGGGCTTCGGGTACGGCGTAGGGTATAGGTTAGGGTTAGGCTTAGTGTTAGGGTTAGGGCTCGGTTTAGGGTACGGTTTAGGATTAGGGTACATGTTAGGGTTAGGGTAGGGGTTAGGGTTAGGGTACACGTTACGGTTAGGGTAGTTATTAAACCGATCCCACTCTCTAGATACCCCTTAGCACGTAAAGGAATATTATTTGGGTGTCCAGCCATGGAGAAGAGTTTAGACACTAAGATAATATAAGGAACACACCCATTATAAAGAAATCACATTAGGATTCTCTTTTTAAGCTGTTCCTTAAAACACTAGTGCTTAGGAAATCTATTGGAGGCAGAAGCAGTCAAGGGTAGCCTAGGGTTAGGGTTAGGCTTTGGGTTAGGCTTAATGTACGGCTTAGGGTACGGGTTCTGGGAGGGCTTCGGGTACGGCGTAGGGTATGGGTTAGGGTTAGGGTTAGGGTTAGTGTTAGGGTTAGGGCTCGGTTTAGGGTACGGGTTAGGATTTGGGTATGTGTTAGGGTTACGGTAGGGGTTGGCGTTAGGGTACGCGTTAGGGTTAGGGTAGTTATTAAACCTATCCCACTCTCTAGTTACCCCTTAGCACGTAAAGGAATATTATTTGGGGGTCCAGCCATGGAGAAGAGTTTAGACACTAAGATAATATAAGGAACACACCCATTATAAAGAAATCACATTAGGATTCTCTTTTTAAGCTGTTCCTTAAAACACTAGTGCTTAGGAAATCTATTGGAGGCAGAAGCAGTCAAGGGTAGCCTAGGGTTAGGTTTAGGCTTAGGGTTAGGCTTAGGGTACGGCTTAGGGTACGGGTTCGGGGAGGGCTTCGGGTACGGCGTAGGGTATGGGTTAGGGTTAGGGTTAGGGTTAGTGTTAGGGTTAGGGCTCGGTTTAGGGTACGGGTTAGGATTAGGGTACGTGTTAGGGTTAGGGTAGCGGTTAGCGTTAGCGTACGCGTTAGGGTTAGGGTAGTTATTAAACCTATCCCACTCTCTAGTTACCCCTTAGCACGTAAAGGAATATTATTTGGGGGTCCAGCCATGGAGAAGAGTTTAGACACTAGGATAAGATAAGGAACACACCCATTATAAAGAAATCACATTAGGATTCTCTTTTTAAGCTGTTCCTTAAAACACTACTGCTTAGGAAATATATTGGAGGCAGAAGCAGTCAAGGGTAGCCTAGGGTTAGGGTTAGGCTTAGGGTTAGGCTTAGGGTACGGCTTAGGGTACGGGTTCGGGGAGGGCTTCGGGTACGGCGTAGGGTATGGGTTAGGGTTAGGGTTAGGGTTAGTGTTAGTGTTAGGGCTCGGTTTAGGGTACGGGTTAGGATTAGGGTACGTGTTAGTGTTACGGTAGGGGTTAGGGTTAGAGTACGTGTTAGGGTTAGGGTAGTTATTAAACCTATCCCACTCTCTAGATACCCCTTAGCACGTAAAGGAATATTATTAGGGGTTCCAGCCATGGAGAAGAATTTAGACACTAAGATAATATAAGAAACACACACATTATAAAGAAATCACATTAGGATTCTCTTTTTAAGCTGTTCCTTAAAACACTAGTGCTTAGGAAATCTATTGGAGGCAGAAGCAGTCAAGGGTAGCCCAGGGTTAGTTTTAGGCTTAGGGTTAGGCTTAGGGTACGGGTTCGGGGAGAGCTTCGGGTACGGCGTAGGGTATGGGTTAGGGTTAGGGTTAGGGTTAGTGTTAGGGTTAGGGCTCGGTTTAGGGTACGGGTTAGGATTAGGGTACGTGTTAGGGTTAGGGTAGGGGTTAGCGTTAGGGTACGCGTTAGGGTTAGGGTAGTGATTAAACCTATCCCACTCTCTAGATACCCCTTAGCACATAAAGGAATATTATTTGGGGTCCAGCCATGGAGAAGAGTTTAGACACTAGGATTAGATAAGGAACACACCCATTATAAAGAAATCACATTAGGATTCTCTTTTTAAGCTGTTCCTTAAAACACTAGTGCTTAGGAAATCTATTGGAGGCAGAAGCAGTCAAGGGTAGCCTAGGGTTAGGGTTAGGCTTAGGGTTAGGCTTAGGGTACGGCTTAGGGTACGGGTTCGGGGAGGGCTTCGGGTACGGCGTAGGGTATGGGTTAGGGTTAGGGTTAGGGTTAGTGTTAGGGTTAGGGCTCGGTATAGGGTACGGGTTAGGATTACGGTACGTGTTAGGTTTAGGGTAGCGGTTAGCGTTAGGGTACGCGTTAGGGTTAGGGTAGTTATTAAACCTATCCCACTCTCTAGTTACCCCTTAGCACGTAAAGGAATATTATTTGGTGGTCCAGCCATGGAGAAGAGTTTAGACACTAGGATAAGATAAGGAACACACCCATTATAAAGAAATCACATTAGGATTCTCTTTTTAAGCTGTTCCTTAAAACACTAGTGCTTAGGAAATCTGTTGGAGGCAGAAGCAGTCAAGGGTAGCCTAGGGTTAGGGTTAGGCTTAGGGTTAGGCTTAGGGTATGGCTTAGGGTACGGGTTCGGGGAGGGCTTCGGGTACGGCGTAGGGTATGGGTTAGGGTTAGGGTTAGGGTTAGTGTTAGGGTTAGGGCTCGGTTTAGGGTACGGGTTAGGATTAGGGTACGTGTTAGGTTTAGGGTAGGGGTTAGGGTTAGGGTACGCGTTAGGGTTAGGGTAGTTATTAAACATATCCCACTCTCTAGATAACCCTTAGCACGTAAAGGAATATTATTTGGGGGTCCAGCCATGGAGAAGAGTTTAGACACTCGGATCAGATAAGGAACACACCCATTATAAAGAAATCACATTAGGATTCTCTTTTTAAGCTGTTCCTTAAAACTCTAGTGCTTAGGAAATATATTGGAGGCAGAAGCAGTCAAGGGTAGCCTAGGGTTAGGGTTAGGCTTATGGTTAGGCTTAGGGTACGGGTTCGGGGAGGGTTTCTGGTACGGCGTAGGGTATGGGTTAGGGTTAGGGTTAGGGTTAGTGTTAGGGTTAGGGCTCGGTTTAGGGTACGGGTTAGGATTAGGGTACGTGTTAGGGTTATGGTAGGGGTTAGGGTTAGGGTACGCGTTAGGGTTAGGGTAGTTATTAAACCTATCCCACTCTCTAGATACCCCTTAGCACGTAAAGGAATATTATTTGGGGGTCCAGCCATGGAGAAGAGTTTAGACACTAAGATAATATAAGGAACACACACATTATAAAGAAATCACATTAGGATTCTCTTTTTAAGCTGTTCCTTTAAACACTAGTGCTTACGAAATCTATTGGAGGCAGAAGCAGTCAAGGGTAGCCTAGGGTTAGGGTTAGGCTTAGGGTTAGGCTTAGGGTACAGCTTAGGGTACGGGTTCGGGGAGGGCTTCGGGTACGGCGTAGGGTATGGGTTAGGGTTAGGGTTAGGGTTAGTGTTAGGGTTAGGGCTCGGTTTAGGTTACGGGTTAGGATTAGGGTACGTGTTAGGGTTAGGGTAGGGGTTAGCGTTAGGGTACGCGTTAGGGTTAGGGTAGTTATTAAACATATCCCACTCTCTAGATACCCCTTAGCACGTAAAGGAATATTGTTTGGGGGTCCAGCCATGGAGAAGAGTTTAGACACAAGGATCAGATAAGGAACACACCCATTATAAAGAAATCACATTAGGATTCTCTTTTTAAGCTGTTCCTTAAAACTCTAGTGCTTAGGAAATATATTGGAGGCAGAAGCAGTCAAGGGTAGCCTAGGGTTAGGGTTAGGCTTAGGGTTAGGCTTAGGGTACGGCTTAGGGTACGGGTTCGGGGAGGGCTTCGGGTACGGCGTAGGGTATGGGTTAGGGTTAGCGTTAGGGTTAGTGTTAGGGTTAGGGCTCGGTTTAGGGTACGGGTTAGGATTAGGGTACGTGTTAGGGTTATGGTAGGGGTTAGGGTTAGGGTACGCGTTAGGGTTAGGGTAGTTATTAAACCTATCCCACTCTCTAGATACCCATTAGCACGTAAAGGAATATTATTTGGGGGTCCAGCCATGGAGAAGAGTTTAGACACTAAGATAATATAAGGAACACACACATTATAAAGAAATCACATTAGGTTTCTCTTTTTAAGTTGTTCCTTAAAACACTAGTGCTTAGGAAATCTATTGGAGGCAGAAGCAGTCAAGGGTAGCCTAGGGTTAGGGTTAGGCTTAGGGTTAGGCTTAGGGTACGGCTTAGGGTACGGGTTCGGGGAGGGCTTCGGGTACGGCATAGGGTATGGGTTAGGGTTAGGGTTAGGGTTAGTGTTAGGGTTAGGGCTCGGTTTAGGGTACGGTTTAGGATTAGGGTACGTGTTAGGGTTAGGTTAGGGGTTAGGGTTAGGGTACGCGTTAGGGTTAGGGTAGTTATTAAACCTATCCCACTCTCTAGATTCCCCTTAGCACGTAAAGTAATATTATTTGGGGGTCCAGCCATGGAGAAGAGTTTAGACACTAAGATAATATAAGGAACACACACATTATAAAGAAATCACATTAGGATTCTCTTTTTAAGCTGTTCCTTAAAACACTAGTGCTTAGGAAATCTATTGGAGGCAGAAGCAGTCAAGGGTAGCCTAGGGTTAGGGTTAGGCTTAGGGTTAGGCTTAGGGTACGGCTTAGGGTACGGGTTCGGGGAGGGATTCGGGTACGGCGTAGGGTATGGGTTAGGGTTAGGGTTAGGGTTAGTGTTAGGGTTAGGGCTCGGTTTAGGGTACGGTTTAGGATTAGGGTACGTGTTAGGGTTAGGGTAGGGGTTAGCGTTAGGGTACGCGTTAGGGTTAGGGTAGTTATTAAACCTATCCCACTCTCTAGATACCCCTTAGCACGTAAAGTAATATTATTTGGGGGTCCAGCCATGGAGAAGAGTTTAGACACTAAGATAATATAAGGAACACACACATTATAAAGAAATGACATTAGGATTCTCTTTTTAAGCTGATCCTTAAAACACTAGTGCTTAGGAAATCTATTGGAGGCAGAAGCAGTCAAGGATAGCCTAGGGTTAGGGTTAGGCTTAGGGTTAGGCTTAGGGTAAGGCTTAGGGTACGGGTTTGTGGAGGGCTTCGGGTACGGTGTAGGGTATGGGTTAGTGTTAGGGTTAGGGTTAGTGTTAGGGTTAGGGCTCGGTTTAGGGTACGGGTTAGGATTAGGGTACGTGTTAGGGTTAGGGTAGGGGTTAGGGTTAGGGTACGCGTTAGGGTTAGGGTAGTTATTAAACCTATCCCACTCTCTAGATACCCCTTAGCACGTAAAGGAATATTATTTGGGAGTCCAGCCATGGAGAAGAGTTTAGACACTAAGATAATATAAGGAACACACACATTATAAAGAAATCACATTAGGATTCTCTTTTTAAGCTGTTCCTTAAAACACTAGTGCTTAGGAAATCTATTGGAGGCAGAAGCAGTCAAGGGTAGCCTAGGGTTAGGGTTAGGCTTAGGGTTAGGCTTAGGGTACTGCTTAGGGTACGGATTCGGGGAGGGCTTCGGGTACGGCATAGGGTATGGGTTAGGGTTAGGGTTAGGGTTAGGGTTAGGGTTAGTGTTAGGGTTAGGGCTCGGTTTAGGGTACGGGTTAGGATTAGGGTACGTGTTAGGGTTAGGTTAGGGGTTAGCGTTAGGGTACGCGTTAGGGTTAGGGTAGTTATTAAACCTATCCCACTCTCTAGTTACCCCTTAGCACGTAAAGGAATATTATTTGGGGGTCCAGCCATGGAGAAGAGTTTAGACACTAGGATAAGATAAGGAAAACACCCATTATAAAGAAATCACATTAGGATACTCTTTTTAAGCTGTTCCTTAAAACACTAGTGCTTAGGAAATCTATTGGAGGCAGAAGCAGTCAAGGGTAGCCTAGGGTTAGGGTTAGGCTTAGGGTACGGCTTAGGGTACGGCTTAGGGTACGGGTTCGGGGAGGGCTTCGGGTACGGCGTAGGGTATGGGTTAGGGTTAGGGTTAGGGTTAGTGTTAGGGTTAGGGCTCGGTTTAGGGTACGGGTTAGGAATAGGGTACGTGTTAGGGTTAGGGTAGGGGTTAGGGTTAGAGTACGCGTTAGGGTTAGGGTAGTTATTAAACCTATCCCACTCTCTAGATACCCCTTAGCACGTAAAGGAATATTATTAGGGGGTCCAGCCATGGAGAAGAATTTAGACACTAAGATAATATAAGAAACACACCCATTATAAAGAAATCACATTAGGATTCTCTTTTTAAGCTGTTCCTTAAAACACTAGTGCTTAGGAAATCTATTGGAGGCAGAAGCAGTCAAGGGTAGCCTAGGGTTTGGGTTAGGCTTACGGTTAGGCTTAGGGTACGGCTTAGGGTACGTGTTCGGGGAGGGCTTCGGGTACGGCGTAGGGTATAGGTTAGGTTTAGGGTTAGTGTTAGGGTTAGGGCTCGGTTTAGGGTACGGTTTAGGATTAGGGTACATGTTAGGGTTAGGGTAGGGGTTAGGGTTAGGGTACACGTTACGGTTAGGGTAGTAATTAAACCGATCCCACTCTCTAGATACCCCTTAGCACGTAAAGGAATATTATTTGGGTGTCCAGCCATGGAGAAGAGTTTAGACACTAAGATAATATAAGGAACACACCCATTATAAAGAAATCACATTAGGATTCTCTTTTTAAGCTGTTCCTTAAAACACTAGTGCTTAGGAAATCTATTGGAGGCAGAAGCAGTCAAGGGTAGCCTAGGGTTAGGGTTAGGCTTTGGGTTAGGCTTAATGTACGGCTTAGGGTACGGGTTCTGGGAGGGCTTCGGGTACGGCGTAGGGTATGGGTTAGGGTTAGGGTTAGGGTTAGTGTTAGGGTTAGGGCTCGGTTTAGGGTACGGGTTAGGATTAGGGTACGTGTTAGGGTTACGGTAGGGGTTAGCGTTAGGGTACGCGTTAGGGTTAGGGTAGTTATTAAACCTATCCCACTCTCTAGTTACCCCTTAGCACGTAAAGGAATATTATTTGGGGGTCCAGCCATGGAGAAGAGTTTAGACACTAAGATAATATAAGGAACACACCCATTATAAAGAAATCACATTAGGATTCTCTTTTTAAGCTGTTCCTTAAAACACTAGTGCTTAGGAAATCTATTGGAGGCAGAAGCAGTCAAGGGTAGCCTAGGGTTAGGTTTAGGCTTAGGGTTAGGCTTAGGGTACGGCTTAGGGTACGGGTTCGGGGAGGGCTTCGGGTACGGCGTAGGGTATGGGTTAGGGTTAGGGTTAGGGTTAGTGTTAGGGTTAGGGCTCGGTTTAGGGTACGGGTTAGGATTAGGGTACGTGTTAGGGTTAGGGTAGCGGTTAGCGTTAGCGTACGCGTTAGGGTTAGGGTAGTTATTAAACCTATCCCACTCTCTAGTTACCCCTTAGCACGTAAAGGAATATTATTTGGGGGTCCAGCCATGGAGAAGAGTTTAGACACTAGGATAAGATAAGGAACACACCCATTATAAAGAAATCACATTAGGATTCTCTTTTTAAGCTGTTCCTTAAAACACTACTGCTTAGGAAATATATTGGAGGCAGAAGCAGTCAAGGGTAGCCTAGGGTTAGGGTTAGGCTTAGGGTTAGGCTTAGGGTACGGCTTAGGGTACGGGTTCGGGGAGGGCTTCGGGTACGGCGTAGGGTATGGGTTAGGGTTAGGGTTAGGGTTAGTGTTAGTGTTAGGGCTCGGTTTAGGGTACGGGTTAGGATTAGGGTACGTGTTAGTGTTACGGTAGGGGTTAGGGTTAGAGTACGTGTTAGGGTTAGGGTAGTTATTAAACCTATCCCACTCTCTAGATACCCCTTAGCACGTAAAGGAATATTATTAGGGGTTCCAGCCATGGAGAAGAATTTAGACACGAAGATAATATAAGAAACACACACATTATAAAGAAATCACATTAGGATTCTCTTTTTAAGCTGTTCCTTAAAACACTAGTGCTTAGGAAATCTATTGGAGGCAGAAGCAGTCAAGGGTAGCCCAGGGTTAGTTTTAGGCTTAGGGTTAGGCTTAGGGTACGGGTTCGGGGAGAGCTTCGGGTACGGCGTAGGGTATGGGTTAGGGTTAGGGTTAGGGTTAGTGTTAGGGTTAGGGCTCGGTTTAGGGTACGGGTTAGGATTAGGGTACGTGTTAGGGTTAGGGTAGGGGTTAGCGTTAGGGTACGCGTTAGGGTTAGGGTAGTGATTAAACCTATCCCACTCTCTAGATACCCCTTAGCACATAAAGGAATATTATTTGGGGTCCAGCCATGGAGAAGAGTTTAGACACTAGGATTAGATAAGGAACACACCCATTATAAAGAAATCACATTAGGATTCTCTTTTTAAGCTGTTCCTTAAAACACTAGTGCTTAGGAAATCTATTGGAGGCAGAAGCAGTCAAGGGTAGCCTAGGGTTAGGGTTAGGCTTAGGGTTAGGCTTAGGGTACGGCTTAGGGTACGGGTTCGGGGAGGGCTTCGGGTACGGCGTAGGGTATGGGTTAGGGTTAGGGTTAGGGTTAGTGTTAGGGTTAGGGCTCGGTATAGGGTACGGGTTAGGATTACGGTACGTGTTAGGTTTAGGGTAGCGGTTAGCGTTAGGGTACGCGTTAGGGTTAGGGTAGTTATTAAACCTATCCCACTCTCTAGTTACCCCTTAGCACGTAAAGGAATATTATTTGGTGGTCCAGCCATGGAGAAGAGTTTAGACACTAGGATAAGATAAGGAACACACCCATTATAAAGAAATCACATTAGGATTCTCTTTTTAAGCTGTTCCTTAAAACACTAGTGCTTAGGAAATCTGTTGGAGGCAGAAGCAGTCAAGGGTAGCCTAGGGTTAGGGTTAGGCTTAGGGTTAGGCTTAGGGTATGGCTTAGGGTACGGGTTCGGGGAGGGCTTCGGGTACGGCGTAGGGTATGGGTTAGGGTTAGGGTTAGGGTTAGTGTTAGGGTTAGGGCTCGGTTTAGGGTACGGGTTAGGATTAGGGTACGTGTTAGGGTTAGGGTAGGGGTTAGGGTTAGGGTACGCGTTAGGGTTAGGGTAGTTATTAAACATATCCCACTCTCTAGATAACCCTTAGCACGTAAAGGAATATTATTTGGGGGTCCAGCCATGGAGAAGAGTTTAGACACTCGGATCAGATAAGGAACACACCCATTATAAAGAAATCACATTAGGATTCTCTTTTTAAGCTGTTCCTTAAAACTCTAGTGCTTAGGAAATATATTGGAGGCAGAAGCAGTCCAGGGTAGCCTAGGGTTAGGGTTAGGCTTATGGTTAGGCTTAGGGTACGGCTTAGGGTACGGGTTCGGGGAGGGTTTCTGGTACGGCGTAGGGTATGGGTTAAGGTTAGGGTTAGGGTTAGTGTTAGGGTTAGGGCTCGGTTTAGGGTACGGGTTAGGATTAGGGTACGTGTTAGGGTTATGGTAGGGGTTAGGGTTAGGGTACGCGTTAGGGTTAGGGTAGTTATTAAACCTATCCCACTCTCTAGATACCCCTTAGCACGTAAAGGAATATTATTTGGGGGTCCAGCCATGGAGAAGAGTTTAGACACTAAGATAATATAAGGAACACACACATTATAAAGAAATCACATTAGGATTCTCTTTTTAAGCTGTTCCTTTAAACACTAGTGCTTAGGAAATCTATTGGAGGCAGAAGCAGTCAAGGGTAGCCTAGGGTTAGGGTTAGGCTTAGGGTTAGGCTTAGGGTACAGCTTAGGGTACGGGTTCGGGGAGGGCTTCGGGTACGGCGTAGGGTATGGGTTAGGGTTAGGGTTAGGGTTAGTGTTAGGGTTAGGGCTCGGTTTAGGTTACGGGTTAGGATTAGGGTACGTGTTAGGGTTAGGGTAGGGGTTAGCGTTAGGGTACGCGTTAGGGTTAGGGTAGTGATTAAACCTATCCCACTCTCTAGTTACCCCTTAGCACGTAAAGGAATATTATTTGGGGGTCCAGCCATGGAGAAGTGTTTAGACACTAGGATAAGATAAGGAACACACCCATTATAAAGAAATCACATTAGGATTCTCTTTTTAAGCTGTTCCTTAAAACACTAGTGCTTAGGAAATCTATTGGAGGCAGAAGCAGTCAAGGGTAGCCTAGGGTTAGGGTTAGGCTTAGGGTTATGCTTAGGGTACGGCTTAGGGTACGGGTTCGGGGAGGGCTTCGGGTACGGCGTAGGGTATGGGTTAGGGTTAGGGTTAGGGTTAGTGTTAGGGTTAGGGCTCGGTTTAGGGTACGGGTTAGGATTAGGGTACGTGTTAGGGTTAGGGTAGGGGTTAGGGTTAGGGTACGCGTTAGGGTTAGGGTAGTTATTAAACATATCCCACTCTCTAGATACCCCTTAGCACGTAAAGGAATATTGTTTGGGGGTCCAGCCATGGAGAAGAGTTTAGACACAAGGATCAGATAAGGAACACACCCATTATAAAGAAATCACATTAGGATTCTCTTTTTAAGCTGTTCCTTAAAATTCTAGTGCTTAGGAAATATATTGGAGGCAGAAGCAGTCAAGGGTAGCCTAGGGTTAGGGTTAGGCTTAGGGTTAGGCTTAGGGTACGGCTTAGGGTACGGGTTCGGGGAGGGTTTCTGGTACGGCGTAGGATATGGGTTAGGGTTAGGGTTAGGGTTAGTGTTAGGGTTAGGGCTCGGTTTAGGGTACGGGTTAGGATTAGGGTACGTGTTAGGGTTATGGTAGGGGTTAGGGTTAGGGTACGCGTTAGGGTTAGGGTAGTTATTAAACCTATCCCACTCTCTAGATACCCATTAGCACGTAAAGGAATATTATTTGGGGGTCCAGCCATGGAGAAGAGTTTAGACACTAAGATAATATAAGGAACACACACATTATAAAGAAATCACATTAGGTTTCTCTTTTTAAGTTGTTCCTTAAAACACTAGTGCTTAGGAAATCTATTGGAGGCAGAAGCAGTCAAGGGTAGCCTAGGGTTAGGGTTAGGCTTAGGGTTAGGCTTAGGGTACGGCTTAGGGTACGGGTTCGGGGAGGGCTTCGGGTACGGCGTAGGGTATGGGTTAGGGTTAGGGTTAGGGTTAGTGTTAGGGTTAGGGCTCGGTTTAGGGTACGGTTTAGGATTAGGGTACGTGTTAGGGTTAGGTTAGGGGTTAGGGTTAGGGTACGCGTTAGGGTTAGGGTAGTTATTAAACCTATCCCACTCTCTAGATTCCCCTTAGCACGTAAAGTAATATTATTTGGGGGTCCAGCCATGAAGAAGAGTTTAGACACTAAGATAATATAAGGAACACACACATTATAAAGAAATCACATTAGGATTCTCTTTTTAAGCTGTTCCTTAAAACACTAGTGCTTAGGAAATCTATTGGAGGCAGAAGCAGTCAAGGGTAGCCTAGGGTTAGGGTTAGGCTTAGGGTTAGGCTTAGGGTACGGCTTAGGGTACGGGTTCGGGGAGGGATTCGGGTACGGCGTAGGGTATGGGTTAGGGTTAGGGTTAGGGTTAGTGTTAGGGTTAGGGCTCGGTTTAGGGTACGGTTTAGGATTAGGGTACGTGTTAGGGTTAGGGTAGGGGTTAGCGTTAGGGTACGCGTTAGGGTTAGGGTAGTTATTAAACCTATCCCACTCTCTAGATACCCCTTAGCACGTAAAGTAATATTATTTGGGGGTCCAGCCATGGAGAAGAGTTTAGACACTAAGATAATATAAGGAACACACACATTATAAAGAAATGACATTAGGATTCTCTTTTTAAGCTGATCCTTAAAACACTAGTGCTTAGGAAATCTATTGGAGGCAGAAGCAGTCAAGGATAGCCTAGGGTTAGGGTTAGGCTTAGGGTTAGGCTTAGGGTAAGGCTTAGGGTACGGGTTTGTGGAGGGCTTCGGGTACGGTGTAGGGTATGGGTTAGTGTTAGGGTTAGGGTTAGTGTTAGGGTTAGGGCTCGGTTTAGGGTACGGGTTAGGATTAGGGTACGTGTTAGGGTTAGGGTAGGGGTTAGGGTTAGGGTACGCGTTAGGGTTAGGGTAGTTATTAAACCTATCCCACTCTCTAGATACCCCTTAGCACGTAAAGGAATATTATTTGGGAGTCCAGCCATGGAGAAGAGTTTAGACACTAAGATAATATAAGGAACACACACATTATAAAGAAATCACATTAGGATTCTCTTTTTAAGCTGTTCCTTAAAACACTAGTGCTTAGGAAATCTATTGGAGGCAGAAGCAGTCAAGGGTAGCCTAGGGTTAGGGTTAGGCTTAGGGTTAGGCTTAGGGTACTGCTTAGGGTACGGATTCGGGGAGGGCTTCGGGTACGGCATAGGGTATGGGTTAGGGTTAGGGTTAGGGTTAGGGTTAGTGTTAGGGTTAGGGCTCGGTTTAGGGTACGGGTTAGGATTAGGGTACGTGTTAGGGTTAGGTTAGGGGTTAGCGTTAGGGTACGCGTTAGGGTTAGGGTAGTTATTAAACCTATCCCACTCTCTAGTTACCCCTTAGCACGTAAAGGAATATTATTTGGGGGTCCAGCCATGGAGAAGAGTTTAGACACTAGGATAAGATAAGGAACACACCCATTATAAAGAAATCACATTAGGATACTCTTTTTAAGCTGTTCCTTAAAACACTAGTGCTTAGGAAATCTATTGGAGGCAGAAGCAGTCAAGGGTAGCCTAGGGTTAGGGTTAGGCTTAGGGTACGGCTTAGGGTACGGCTTAGGGTACGGGTTCGGGGAGGGCTTCGGGTACGGCGTAGGGTATGGGTTAGGGTTAGGGTTAGGGTTAGTGTTAGGGTTAGGGCTCGGTTTAGGGTACGGGTTAGGAATAGGGTACGTGTTAGGGTTAGGGTAGGGGTTAGGGTTAGAGTACGCGTTAGGGTTAGGGTAGTTATTAAACCTATCCCACTCTCTAGATACCCCTTAGCACGTAAAGGAATATTATTAGGGGGTCCAGCCATGGAGAAGAATTTAGACACTAAGATAATATAAGAAACACACCCATTATAAAGAAATCACATTAGGATTCTCTTTTTAAGCTGTTCCTTAAAACACTAGTGCTTAGGAAATCTATTGGAGGCAGAAGCAGTCAAGGGTAGCCTAGGGTTTGGGTTAGGCTTACGGTTAGGCTTAGGGTACGGCTTAGGGTACGTGTTCGGGGAGGGCTTCGGGTACGGCGTAGGGTATAGGTTAGGGTTAGGCTTAGTGTTAGGGTTAGGGCTCGGTTTAGGGTACGGTTTAGGATTAGGGTACATGTTAGGGTTAGGGTAGGGGTTAGGGTTAGGGTACACGTTACGGTTAGGGTAGTTATTAAACCGATCCCACTCTCTAGATACCCCTTAGCACGTAAAGGAATATTATTTGGGTGTCCAGCCATGGAGAAGAGTTTAGACACTAAGATAATATAAGGAACACACCCATTATAAAGAAATCACATTAGGATTCTCTTTTTAAGCTGTTCCTTAAAACACTAGTGCTTAGGAAATCTATTGGAGGCAGAAGCAGTCAAGGGTAGCCTAGGGTTAGGGTTAGGCTTTGGGTTAGGCTTAATGTACGGCTTAGGGTACGGGTTCTGGGAGGGCTTCGGGTACGGCGTAGGGTATGGGTTAGGGTTAGGGTTAGGGTTAGTGTTAGGGTTAGGGCTCGGTTTAGGGTACGGGTTAGGATTAGGGTACGTGTTAGGGTTACGGTAGGGGTTAGCGTTAGGGTACGCGTTAGGGTTAGGGTAGTTATTAAACCTATCCCACTCTCTAGTTACCCCTTAGCACGTAAAGGAATATTATTTGGGGGTCCAGCCATGGAGAAGAGTTTAGACACTAAGATAATATAAGGAACACACCCATTATAAAGAAATCACATTAGGATTCTCTTTTTAAGCTGTTCCTTAAAACACTAGTGCTTAGGAAATCTATTGGAGGCAGAAGCAGTCAAGGGTAGCCTAGGGTTAGGTTTAGGCTTAGGGTTAGGCTTAGGGTACGGCTTAGGGTACGGGTTCGGGGAGGGCTTCGGGTACGGTGTAGGGTATGGGTTAGGGTTAGGGTTAGGGTTAGTGTTAGGGTTAGGGCTCGGTTTAGGGTACGGGTTAGGATTAGGGTACGTGTTAGGGTTAGGGTAGCGGTTAGCGTTAGCGTACGCGTTAGGGTTAGGGTAGTTATTAAACCTATCCCACTCTCTAGTTACCCCTTAGCACGTTAAGGAATATTATTTGGGGGTCCAGCCATGGAGAAGAGTTTAGACACTAGGATAAGATAAGGAACACACCCATTATAAAGAAATCACATTAGGATTCCCTTTTTAAGCTGTTCCTTAAAACACTACTGCTTAGGAAATATATTGGAGGCAGAAGCAGTCAAGGGTAGCCTAGGGTTAGGGTTAGGCTTAGGGTTAGGCTTAGGGTACGGCTTAGGGTACGGGTTCGGGGAGGGCTTCGGGTACGGCGTAGGGTATGGGTTAGGGTTAGGGTTAGGGTTAGTGTTAGTGTTAGGGCTCGGTTTAGGGTACGGTTTAGGATTAGGGTACGTGTTAGGGTTAGGTTAGGGGTTAGGGTTAGGGTACGCGTTAGGGTTAGGGTAGTTATTAAATCTATCCCACTCTCTAGATTCCCCTTAGCACGTAAAGTAATATTATTTGGGGGTCCAGCCATGGAGAAGAGTTTAGACACTAAGATAATATAAGGAACACACACATTATAAAGAAATCACATTAGGATTCTCTTTTTAAGCTGTTCCTTAAAACACTAGTGCTTAGGAAATCTATTGGAGGCAGAAGCAGTCAAGGGTAGCCTAGGGTTAGGGTTAGGCTTAGGGTTAGGCTTAGGGTACGGCTTAGGGTATGGGTTCGGGGAGGGATTCGGGTACGGCGTAGGGTATGGGTTAGGGTTAGGGTTAGGGTTAGTGTTAGGGTTAGGGCTCGGTTTAGGGTACGGTTTAGGATTAGGGTACGTGTTAGGGTTAGGGTAGGGGTTAGCGTTAGGGTACGCGTTAGGGTTAGGGTAGTTATTAAACCTATCCCACTCTCTAGATACCCCTTAGCACGTAAAGTAATATTATTTGGGGGTCCAGCCATGGAGAAGAGTTTAGACACTAAGATAATATAAGGAACACACACATTATAAAGAAATGACATTAGGATTCTCTTTTTAAGCTCATCCTTAAAACACTAGTGCTTAGGAAATCTATTGGAGGCAGAAGCAGTCAAGGATAGCCTAGGGTTAGGGTTAGGCTTAGGGTTAGGCTTAGGGTAAGGCTTAGGGTACGGGTTTGTGGAGGGCTTCGGGTACGGTGTAGGGTATGGGTTAGTGTTAGGGTTAGGGTTAGTGTTAGGGTTAGGGCTCGGTTTAGGGTACGGGTTAGGATTAGGGTACGTGTTAGGGTTAGGGTAGGGGTTAGGGTTAGGGTACGCGTTAGGGTTAGGGTAGTTATTAATCCTATCCCACTCTCTAGATACCCCTTAGCACGTAAAGGAATATTATTTGGGAGTCCAGCCATGGAGAAGAGTTTAGACACTAAGATAATATAAGGAACACACACATTATAAAGAAATCACATTAGGATTCTCTTTTTAAGCTGTTCCTTAAAACACTAGTGCTTAGGAAATCTATTGGAGGCAGAAGCAGTCAAGGGTAGCCTAGGGTTAGGGTTAGGCTTAGGGTTAGGCTTAGGGTACTGCTTAGGGTACGGGTTCGGGGAGGGCTTCGGGTACGTCGTAGGGTATGGGTTAAGGTTAGGGTTAGGGTTAGTGTTAGTGTTAGGGCTCGGTTTAGGGTACGGGTTAGGATTAGGGTACGTGTTAGTGTTACGGTAGGGGTTAGGGTTAGAGTACGTGTTAGGGTTAGGGTAGTTATTAAACCTATCCCACTCTCTAGATACCCCTTAGCACGTAAAGGAATATTATTAGGGGTTCCAGCCATGGAGAAGAATTTAGACACTAAGATAATATAAGAAACACACACATTATAAAGAAATCACATTAGGATTCTCTTTTTAAGCTGTTCCTTAAAACACTAGTGCTTAGGAAATATATTGGAGGCAGAAGCAGTCAAGGGTAGCCTAGGGTTAGGGTTAGGCTTACGGTTAGGCTTACGGTACGGCTTAGGGTACGTGTTCGGGGAGGGCTTCGGGTACGGCGTAGGGTATGGGTTAGGGTTAGGGTTAGTGTTAGGGTTAGGGCTCGGTTTAGGGTACGGGTTAGGATTAGGGTACATGTTAGGGTTAGGGTAGGGGTTAGCGTTAGGGTACACGTTACGGTTAGGGTAGTTATTAAACCTATCCCACTCTCTAGATACCCCTTAGCACGTAAAGGAATATTATTTGGGGGTCCAGCCATGGAGAAGAGTTTAGACACTAAGATAATATAAGGAACACACACATTATAAAGAAATAACATTAGGATTCTCTTTTTAAGCTCTTCCTTAAAACACTAGTGCTTAGGAAATCTATTGGAGGCAGAAGCAGTCAAGGGTAGCCTAGGGTTAGGGTTAGGCTTAGGGTTAGGCTTAAGGTACGGCTTAGGGTACGGGTTCGGGGAGGGCTTCGGGTACGGCATAGGGTATGGGTTAGGGTTAGGGTTAGGGTTAGTGTTAGGGTTAGGGCTCGGTTTAGGGTACGGGTTAGGATTAGGGTACGTGTTAGGGTTAGGGTAGGGGTTAGCGTTAGGGTACGCGTTAGGGTTAGGGTAGTGATTAAACTTATCGCACTCTCTAGATACCCCTTAGCACATAAAGGAATATTATTTGGGGGTCCAGCCATGGAGAAGAGTTTAGACACTAGGATTAGATAAGGAACACACCCATTATAAAGAAATCACATTAGGATTCTCTTTTTAAGCTGTTCCTTAAAACACTAGTGCTTAGGAAATCTATTGGAGGCAGAAGCAGTCAAGGGTAGCCTACGGTTAGGGTTAGGCTTAGGGTTAGGCTTAGGGTACGGCATAGGGTACGGGTTCGGGGAGGGCTTCGGGTACGGCGTAGGGTATGGGTTAGGGTTAGGGTTAGGGTTAGTGTTAGGGTTAGGGCTCGGTATAGGGTACGGGTTAGGATTATGGTACGTGTTAGGTTTAGGGTAGTGGTTAGCGTTAGGGTACGCGTTAGGGTTAGGGTAGTTATTAAACCTATCCCACTCTCTAGTTACCCCTTAGCACGTAAAGGAATATTATTTGGTGGTCCAGCCATGGAGAAGAGTTTAGACACTAGGATAAGATAAGGAACACACCCATTATAAAGAAATCACATTAGGATTCTCTTTTTAAGCTGTTCCTTAAAACACTAGTCCTTAGGAAATCTGTTGGAGGCAGAAGCAGTCAAGGGTAGCCTAGGGTTATGGTTAGGCTTAGGGTTAGGCTTAGGGTATGGCTTAGGGTACGGGTTCGGGGAGGGCTTCGGGTACGGCGTAGGGTATGGGTTAGGGTTAGGGTTAGTGTTAGGGTTAGGGCTCGGTTTAGGGTACGGGTTAGGATTAGGGTACGTGTTAGGGTTAGGGTAGGGGTTAGGGTTAGGGTACGCGTTAGGGTTAGGGTAGTTATTAAACATATCCCACTCTCTAGATACCCCTTAGCACGTAAAGGAATATTATTTGGGGGTCCAGCCATGGAGAAGAGTTTAGACACTAGGATCAGATAAGGAACACACCAATTATAAAGAAATCACATTAGGATTCTCTTTTTAAGCTGTTCCTTAAAACTCTAGTGCTTAGGAAATATATTGGAGGCAGAAGCAGTCAAGGGTAGCCTAGGGTTAGGGTTAGGCTTATGGTTAGGCTTAGGGTACGGCTTAGGGTACGGGTTCGGGGAGGGTTTCTGGTACGGCGTAGGGTATGGGTTAGGGTTAGGGTTAGGGTTAGTGTTAGGGTTAGGGCTCGGTTTAGGGTACGGGTTTGGATTAGGGTACGTGTTAGGGTTATGGTAGGGGTTAGGGTTAGGGTACGCGTTAGGGTTAGGGTAGTTATTAAACCTATCCCACTCTATAGATACCCCTTAGCACATAAAGGAATATTATTTGGGGGTCCAGCCATGGAGAAGAGTTTAGACACTAAGATAATATAAGGAACACACACATTATAAAGAAATCACATTAGGATTCTCTTTTTAAGCTGTTCCTTAAAACACTAGTGCTTAGGAAATCTATTGGAGGCAGAAGCAGTCAAGGGTAGCCTAGGGTTAGGGTTAGGCTTAGGGTTAGGCTTAGGGTACGGCTTAGGGTACGGGTTCGGGGAGGGCTTCGGGTACGGCGTATGGTATGGGTTAGGGTTAGGGTTAGGGTTAGTGTTAGGGTTAGGGCTCGGTTTAGGTTACGGGTTAGGATTAGGGTACGTGTTAGGGTTAGGTTAGGGGTTAGGGTTAGGGTACGCGTTAGGGTTAGGGTAGTTATTAAACCTATCCCACTCTCTAGATACCCCTTAGCACGTAAAGTAATATTATTTGGGGGTCCAGCCATGGAGAAGAGTTTAGACACTAAGATAATATAAGGAACACACACATTATAAAGAAATCACATTAGGATTCTCTTTTTAAGCTGTTCCTTAAAACACTAGTGCTTAGGAGATCTGTTGGAGGCAGAAGCAGTCAAGGGTAGGCTAGGGTTAGGGTTAGGCTTAGGGTTAGGCTTAGGGTACGGCTTAGGGTACGGGTTCGGGGAGGGCTTCGGGTACGGCGTAGGGTATGGGTTAGGGTTAGGGTTAGGGTTAGTGTTAGGGTTAGGGCTCGGTTTAGGGTACGGGTTAGGATTAGGGTACGTGTTAGGGTTAGGGTAGGGGTTAGCGTTAGGGTACGCGTTAGGGTTAGGGTAGTGATTAAACTTATCCCACTCTCTAGATACCCCTTAGCACATAAAGGAATATTATTTGGGGGTCCAGCCATGGAGAAGAGTTTAGACACTAGGATTAGATAAGGAACACACCCATTATAAAGAAATCACATTAGGATTCTCTTTTTAAGCTGTTCCTTAAAACACTAGTGCTTAGGAAATCTATTGGAGGCAGAAGCAGTCAAGGGTAGCCTACGGTTAGGGTTAGGCTTAGGGTTAGGCTTAGGGTACGGCATAGGGTACGGGTTCGGGGAGGGCTTCGGGTACGGCGTAGGGTATGGGTATGGGTTAGGGTTAGGGTTAGTGTTAGGGTTAGGGCTCGGTTTAGGGTTAGGGTTAGGGTTAGTGTACGTGTTAGGGTTAGGGTAGGGGTTAGCGTTAGGGTACGCGTTAGGGTTAGGGTAGTTATTAAAACTATCCCACTCTCTAGTTACCCCTTAGCACGTAAAGGAATATTATTTGGGGGTCCAGCCATGGAGAAGTGTTTAGACACTAGGATAAGATAAGGAACACACCCATTATAAAGAAATCACATTAGGATTCCGTTTTTAAGCTGTTCCTTAAAACACTAGTGCTTAGGAAATCTATTGGAGGCAGAAGCAGTCAAGGGTAGCCTAGGGTTAGGGTTAGGCTTACGGTTAGGCTTAGGGTACGGATTCGGGGAAGGCTTCGGGTACGGCGTAGGGTATGGGTTAGGGTTAGGGTTAGGGTTAGTGTTAGGGTTAGGGCTCGGTTTAGGGTACGGGTTAGGATTAGGGTACGTGTTAGGGTTAGGGTAGGGGTTAGCGTTAGGGTACGCGTTAGGGTTAGGGTAGTTATTAAACCTATCCCACTCTCTAGTTACCCCTTAGCACGTAAAGGAATATTATTTGGGGGTCCAGCCATGGAGAAGAGTTTAGACACTAGGATAAGATAAGGAACACACCCATTATAAAGAAATCACATTAGGATTCTCTTTTTAAGCTGTTCCTTAAAACACTAGTGCTTAGGAAATCTATTGGAGGCAGAAGCAGTCAAGGGTAGCCTAGGGTTAGGGTTAGGCTTAGGGTTAGGCTTAGGGTAAGGCTTAGGGTACGGGTTTGTGGAGGGCTTCGGGTACGGTGTAGGGTATGGGTTAGTGTTAGGGTTAGGGTTAGTGTTAGGGTTAGGGCTCGGTTTAGGGTACGGGTTAGGATTAGGGTACGTGTTAGGGTTAGGGTAGGGGTTAGGGTTAGGGTACGCGTTAGGGTTAGGGTAGTTATTAAACCTAACCCACTCTCTAGATACCCCTTAGCACGTAAAGGAATATTATTTGGGAGTCCAGCCATGGAGAAGAGTTTAGACACTAAGATAATATAAGGAACACACACATTATAAAGAAATCACATTAGGATTCTCTTTTTAAGCTGTTCCTTAAAACACTAGTGCTTAGGAAATCTATTGGAGGCAGAAGCAGTCAAGGGTAGCCTAGGGTTAGGGTTAGGCTTAGGGTTAGGCTTAGGGTACGGCTTAGGGTACGGATTCGGGGAGGGCTTCGGGTACGGCGTAGGGTATGGGTTAGGGTTAGGGTTAGGGTTAGGGTTAGTGTTAGGGTTAGGGCTCGGTTTAGGGTACGGGTTAGGATTAGGGTACGTGTTAGGGTTAGGTTAGGGGTTAGCGTTAGGGTACGCGTTAGGGTTAGGGTAGTTATTAAACCTATCCCACTCTCTAGTTACCCCTTAGCACGGAAAGGAATATTATTTGGGGGTCCAGCCATGGAGAAGAGTTTAGACACTAGGATAAGATAAGGAACACACCCATTATAAAGAAATCACATTAGGATTCTCTTTTTAAGCTGTTCCTTAAAACACTAGTGCTTAGGAAATCTATTGGAGGCAGAAGCAGTCAAGGGTAGCCTAGGGTTAGGGTTAGGCTTAGGGTACGGCTTAGGGTACGGCTTAGGGTATGGGTTCGGGGAGGGCTTCGGGTACGGCGTAGGGTATGGGTTAGGGTTAGGGTTAGGGTTAGTGTTAGGGTTAGGGCTCGGTTTAGGGTACGGGTTAGGATTAGGGTACGTGTTAGGGTTAGGGTAGGGGTTAGGGTTAGAGTACGCGTTAGGGTTAGGGTAGTTATTAAACCTATCCCACTCTCTAGATACCCCTTAGCACGTAAAGGAATATTATTAGGGGGTCCAGCCATGGAGAAGAATTTAGACACTAAGATAATATAAGAAACACACCCATTATAAAGAAATCACATTAGGATTCTCTTTTTAAGCTGTTCCTTAAAACACTAGTGCTTAGGAAATCTATTGGAGGCAGAAGCAGTCAAGGGTAGCCTAGGGTTTGGGTTAGGCTTACAGTTAGGCTTAGGGTACGGCTTAGGGTACGTGTTCGGGGAGGGCTTCGGGTACGGCGTAGGGTATAGGTTAGGGTTAGGCTTAGTGTTAGGGTTAGGGCTCGGTTTAGGGTACGGTTTAGGATTAGGGTACATGTTAGGGTTAGGGTAGGGGTTAGGGTTAGGGTACACGTTACGGTTAGGGTAGTTATTAAACCGATCCCACTCTCTAGATACCCCTTAGCACGTAAAGGAATATTATTTGGGTGTCCAGCCATGGAGAAGAGTTTAGACACTAAGATAATATAAGGAACACACCCATTATAAAGAAATCACATTAGGATTCTCTTTTTAAGCTGTTCCTTAAAACACTAGTGCTTAGGAAATCTATTGGAGGCAGAAGCAGTCAAGGGTAGCCTAGGGTTAGGGTTAGGCTTTGGGTTAGGCTTAATGTACGGCTTAGGGTACGGGTTCTGGGAGGGCTTCGGGTACGGCGTAGGGTATGGGTTAGGGTTAGGGTTAGGGTTAGTGTTAGGGTTAGGGCTCGGTTTAGGGTACGGGTTAGGATTAGGGTACGTGTTAGGGTTACGGTAGGGGTTAGCGTTAGGGTACGCGTTAGGGTTAGGGTAGTTATTAAACCTATCCCACTCTCTAGTTACGCCTTAGCACGTAAAGGAATATTATTTGGGGGTCCAGCCATGGAGAAGAGTTTAGACACTAAGATAATATAAGGAACACACCCATTATAAAGAAATCACATTAGGATTCTCTTTTTAAGCTGTTCCTTAAAACACTAGTGCTTAGGAAATCTATTGGAGGCAGAAGCAGTCAAGGGTAGCCTAGGGTTAGGTTTAGGCTTAGGGTTAGGCTTAGGGTACGGCTTAGGGTACGGGTTCAGGGAGGGCTTCGGGTACGGCGTAGGGTATGGGTTAGGGTTAGGGTTAGGGTTAGTGTTAGGGTTAGGGCTCGGTTTAGGGTACGGGTTAGGATTAGGGTACGTGTTAGGGTTAGGGTAGCGGTTAGCGTTAGCGTACGCGTTAGGGTTAGGGTAGTTATTAAACCTATCCCACTCTCTAGTTACCCCTTAGCACGTAAAGGAATATTATTTGGGGGTCCAGCCATGGAGAAGAGTTTAGACACTAGGATAAGAGAAGGAACACACCCATTATAAAGAAATCACATTAGGATTCTCTTTTTAAGCTGTTCCTTAAAACACTACTGCTTAGGAAATATATTGGAGGCAGAAGCAGTCAAGGGTAGCCTAGGGTTAGGGTTAGGCTTAGGGTTAGGCTTAGTGTACGGCTTAGGGTACGGGTTCGGGGAGGGCTTCGGGTACGGCGTAGGGTATGGGTTAGGGTTAGGGTTAGGGTTAGTGTTAGTGTTAGGGCTCGGTTTAGGGTACGGGTTAGGATTAGGGTACGTGTTAGTGTTACGGTAGGGGTTAGGGTTAGAGTACGTGTTAGGGTTAGGGTAGTTATTAAACCTATCCCACTCTCTAGATACCCCTTAGCACGTAAAGGAATATTATTAGGGGGTCCAGCTATGGAGAAGAATTTAGACACTAAGATAATATAAGAAACACACACATTATAAAGAAATCACATTAGGATTCTCTTTTTAAGCTGTTCCTTAAAACACTAGTGCTTAGGAAATATATTGGAGGCAGAAGCAGTCAAGGGTAGCCTAGGGTTAGGGTTAGGCTTACGGTTAGGCTTAGGGTACGGCTTAGGGTACGTGTTCGGGGAGGGCTTCGGGTACGGCGTAGGGTATGGGTTAGGGTTAGGGTTAGTGTTAGGGTTAGGGCTCGGTTTAGGGTACGGGTTAGGATTAGGGTACATGTTAGGGTTAGGGTAGGGGTTAGCGTTAGGGTACGCGTTAGGGTTAGGGTAGTGATTAAACTTATCCCACTCTCTAGATACCCCTTAGCACATAAAGGAATATTATTTGGGGGTCCAGCCATGGAGAAGAGTTTAGACACTAGGATTAGATAAGGAACACACCCATTATAAAGAAATCACATTAGGATTCTCTTTTTAAGCTGTTCCTTAAAACACTAGTGCTTAGGAAATCTATTGGAGGCAGAAGCAGTCAAGGGTAGCCTAGGGTTAGGGTTAGGCTTAGGGTTAGGCTTAGGGTACGGCATAGGGTACGGGTTCGGGGAGGGCTTCGGGTACGGCGTAGGGTATGGGTTAGGGTTAGGGTTAGGGTTAGTGTTAGGGTTAGGGCTCGGTATAGGGTACGGGTTAGGATTACGGTACGTGTTAGGTTTAGGGTAGCGGTTAGCGTTAGGGTACGCGTTAGGGTTAGGGTAGTTATTAAACCTATCCCACTCTCTAGTTACCCCTTAGCACGTAAAGGAATATTATTTGGTGGTCCAGCCATGGAGAAGAGTTTAGACACTAGGATAAGATAAGGAACACACCCATTATAAAGAAATCACATTAGGATTCTCTTTTTAAGCTGTTCCTTAAAACACTAGTGCTTAGGAAATCTGTTGGAGGCAGAAGCAGTCAAGGGTAGCCTAGGGTTATGGTTAGGCTTAGGGTTAGGCTTAGGGTATGGCTTAGGGTACGGGTTCGGGGAGGGCTTCGGGTACGGCGTAGGGTATGGGTTAGGGTTAGGGTTAGGGTTAGTGTTAGGGTTAGGGCTCGGTTTAGGGTTAGGGTTAGGGTTAGTGTACGTGTTAGGGTTAGGGTAGGGGTTAGCGTTAGGGTACGCGTTAGGGTTAGGGTAGTTATTAAAACTATCCCACTCTCTAGTTACCCCTTAGCACGTAAAGGAATATTATTTGGGGGTCCAGCCATGGAGAAGTGTTTAGACACTAGGATAAGATAAGGAACACACCCATTATAAAGAAATCACATTTGGATTCTCTTTTTAAGCTGTTCCTTAAAACACTAGTGCTTAGGAAATCTATTGGAGGCAGAAGCAGTCAAGGGTAGCCTAGGGTTAGGGTTAGGCTTAGGGTTAGGCTTAGGGTACGGCTTAGGATACGGGTTCGGGGAGGGCTTCGGGTACGGCGTAGGGTATGGGTTAGGGTTTGGGTTAGGGTTAGTGTTAGGGTTAGGGCTCGGTTTAGGGTACGGGTTAGGATTAGGGTACGTGTTAGGGTTATGGTAGGGGTTAGGGTTAGGGTACGCGTTAGGGTTAGGGTAGTTATTAAACCTATCCCACTCTCTAGATACCCATTAGCACGTAAAGGAATATTATTTGGGGGTCCAGCCATGGAGAAGAGTTTAGACACTAAGATAATATAAGGAACACACACATTATAAAGAAATCACATTAGGTTTCTCTTTTTAAGTTGTTCCTTAAAACACTAGTGCTTAGGAAATCTATTGGAGGCAGAAGCAGTCAAGGGTAGCCTAGGGTTAGGGTTAGGCTTAGGGTTAGGCTTAGGGTACGGCTTAGGGTACGGGTTCGGGGAGGGCTTCGGGTACGGCGTAGGGTATGGGTTAGGGTTAGGGTTAGGGTTAGTGTTAGGGTAAGGGCTCGGTTTAGGGTACGGTTTAGGATTAGGGTACGTGTTAGGGTTAGGTTAGGGGTTAGGGTTAGGGTACGCGTTAGGGTTAGGGTAGTTATTAAATCTATCCCACTCTCTAGATTCCCCTTAGCACGTAAAGTAATATTATTTGGGGGTCCAGCCATGGAGAAGAGTTTAGACACTAAGATAATATAAGGAACACACACATTATAAAGAAATCACATTAGGATTCTCTTTTTAAGCTGTTCCTTAAAACACTAGTGCTTAGGAAATCTATTGGAGGCAGAAGCAGTCAAGGGTAGCCTAGGGTTAGGGTTAGGCTTAGGGTTAGGCTTAGGGTACGGCTTAGGGTATGGGTTCGGGGAGCGATTCGGGTACGGCGTAGGGTATGGGTTAGGGTTAGGGTTAGGGTTAGTGTTAGGGTTAGGGCTCGGTTTAGGGTACGGTTTAGGATTAGGGTACGTGTTAGGGTTAGGGTAGGGGTTAGCGTTAGGGTACGCGTTAGGGTTAGGGTAGTTATTAAACCTATCCCACTCTCTAGATACCCCTTAGCACGTAAAGTAATATTATTTGGGGGTCCAGCCATGGAGAAGAGTTTAGACACTAAGATAAGATAAGGAACACACACATTATAAAGAAATGACATTAGGATTCTCTTTTTAAGCTGATCCTTAAAACACTAGTGCTTAGGAAATCTATTGGAGGCAGAAGCAGTCAAGGATAGCCTAGGGTTAGGGTTAGGCTTAGGGTTAGGCTTAGGGTAAGGCTTAGGGTACGGGTTTGTGGAGGGCTTCGGGTACGGTGTAGGGTATGGGTTAGTGTTAGGGTTAGGGTTAGTGTTAGGGTTAGGGCTCGGTTTAGGGTACGGGTTAGGATTAGGGTACGTGTTAGGGTTAGGGTAGGGGTTAGGGTTAGGGTAAGCGTTAGGGTTAGGGTAGTTATTAATCCTATCCCACTCTCTAGATACCCCTTAGCACGTAAAGGAATATTATTTGGGAGTCCAGCCATGGAGAAGAGTTTAGACACTAAGATAATATAAGGAACACACACATTATAAAGAAATCACATTAGGATTCTCTTTTTAAGCTGTTCCTTAAAACACTAGTGCTTAGGAAATCTATTGGAGGCAGAAGCAGTCAAGGGTAGCCTAGGGTTAGGGTTAGGCTTAGGGTACTGCTTAGGGTACGGGTTCGGGGAGGGCTTCGGGTACGGCGTAGGGTATGGGTTAGGGTTAGGGTTAGGGTTAGTGTTAGTGTTAGGGCTCGGTTTAGGGTACGGGTTAGGATTAGGGTACGTGTTAGTGTTACGGTAGGGGTTAGGGTTAGAGTACGTGTTAGGGTTAGGGTAGTTATTAAACCTATCCCACTCTCTAGATACCCCTTAGCACGTAAAGGAATATTATTAGGGGTTCCAGCCATGGAGAAGAATTTAGACACTAAGATAATATAAGAAACACACACATTATAAAGAAATCACATTAGGATTCTCTTTTTAAGCTGTTCCTTAAAACACTAGTGCTTAGGAAATATATTGGAGGCAGAAGCAGTCAAGGGTAGCCTAGGGTTAGGGTTAGGCTTACGGTTAGGCTTACGGTACGGCTTAGGGTACGTGTTCGGGGAGGGCTTCGGGTACGGCGTAGGGTATGGGTTAGGGTTAGGGTTAGTGTTAGGGTTAGGGCTCGGTTTAGGGTACGGGTTAGGATTAGGGTACATGTTAGGGTTAGGGTAGGGGTTAGCGTTAGGGTACACGTTACGGTTAGGGTAGTTATTAAACCTATCCCACTCTCTAGATACCCCTTAGCACGTAAAGGAATATTATTTGGGGGTCCAGCCATGGAGAAGAGTTTAGACACTAAGATAATATAAGGAACACACACATTATAAAGAAATAACATTAGGATTCTCTTTTTAAGCTCTGCCTTAAAACACTAGTGCTTAGGAAATCTATTGGAGGCAGAAGCAGTCAAGGGTAGCCTAGGGTTAGGGTTAGGCTTAGGGTTAGGCTAAAGGTACGGCTTAGGGTACGGGTTCGGGGAGGGCTTCGGGTACGGCATAGGGTATGGGTTAGGGTTAGGGTTAGGGTTAGTGTTAGGGTTAGGGCTCGGTTTAGGGTACGGGTTAGGATTAGGGTACGTGTTAGGGTTAGGGTAGGGGTTAGCGTTAGGGTACGCGTTAGGGTTAGGGTAGTGATTAAACTTATCGCACTCTCTAGATACCCCTTAGCACATAAAGGAATATTATTTGGGGGTCCAGCCATGGAGAAGAGTTTAGACACTAGGATTAGATAAGGAACACACCCATTATAAAGAAATCACATTAGGATTCTCTTTTTAAGCTGTTCCTTAAAACACTAGTGCTTAGGAAATCTATTGGAGGCAGAAGCAGTCAAGGGTAGCCTACGGTTAGGGTTAGGCTTAGGGTTAGGCTTAGGGTACGGCATAGGGTATGGGTTCGGGGAGGGCTTCGGGTACGGCGTAGGGTATGGGTTAGGGTTAGGGTTAGGGTTAGTGTTAGGGTTAGGGCTCGGTATAGGGTACGGGTTAGGATTATGGTACGTGTTAGGTTTAGGGTAGTGGTTAGCGTTAGGGTACGCGTGAGGGTTAGGGTAGTTATTAAACCTATCCCACTCTCTAGTTACCCCTTAGCACGTAAAGGAATATTGTTTGGTGGTCCAGCCATGGAGAAGAGTTTAGACACTAGGATAAGATAAGGAACACACCCATTATAAAGAAATCACATTAGGATTCTCTTTTTAAGCTGTTCCTTAAAACACTAGTGCTTAGGAGATCTGTTGGAGGCAGAAGCAGTCAAGGGTAGCCTAGGGTTAGGGTTGGGCTTAGGGTTAGGCTTAGGGTATGGCTTAGGGTACGGGTTCGGGGAGGGCTTCGGGTACGGCGTAGGGTATGGGTTAGGGTTAGGGTTAGGGTTAGTGTTAGGGTTAGGGCTCGGTTTAGGGTACGGGTTAGGATTAGGGTACGTGTTAGGGTTAGGGTAGGGGTTAGCGTTAGGGTACGCGTTAGGGTTAGGGTAGTGATTAAACTTATCCCACTCTCTAGATACCCCTTAGCACATAAAGGAATATTATTTGGGGGTCCAGCCATGGAGAAGAGTTTAGACACTAGGATTAGATAAGGAACACACCCATTATAAAGAATTCACATTAGGATTCTCTTTTTAAGCTGTTCCTTAAAACACTAGTGCTTAGGAAATCTATTGGAGGCAGAAGCAGTCAAGGGTAGCCTACGTTTAGGGTTAGGCTTAGGGTTAGGCTTAGGGTACGGCATAGGGTACGGGTTCGGGGAGGGCTTCGGGTACGGCGTAGGGTATGGGTATGGGTTAGGGTTAGGGTTAGTGTTAGGGTTAGGGCTCGGTTTAGGGTTAGGGTTAGGGTTAGTGTACGTGTTAGGGTTAGGGTAGGGGTTAGCGTTAGGGTACGCGTTAGGGTTAGGGTAGTTATTAAAACTATCCCACTCTCTAGTTACCCCTTAGCACGTAAAGGAATATTATTTGGGGGTCCAGCCATGGAGAAGTGTTTAGACACTAGGATAAGATAAGGAACACACCCATTATAAAGAAATCACATTAGGATTCTGTTTTTAAGCTGTTCCTTAAAACACTAGTGCTTAGGAAATCTATTGGAGGCAGAAGCAGTCAAGGGTAGCCTAGGGTTAGGGTTAGGCTTAGGGTTAGGCTTAGGGTACGGATTCGGGGAAGGCTTCGGGTACGGCGTAGGGTATGGGTTAGGGTTAGGGTTAGGGTTAGTGTTAGGGTTAGGGCTCGGTTTAGGGTACGGGTTAGGATTAGGGTACGTGTTAGGGTTAGGGTAGGGGTTAGCGTTAGGGTACGCGTTAGGGTTAGGGTAGTTATTAAACCTATCCCACTCTCTAGTTACCCCTTAGCACGTAAAGGAATATTATTTGGGGGTCCAGCCATGGAGAAGAGTTTAGACACTCGGATAAGATAAGGAACACACCCATTATAAAGAAATCACATTAGGATTCTCTTTTTAAGCTGTTCCTTAAAACACTAGTGCTTAGGAAATCTATTGGAGGCAGAAGCAGTCAAGGGTAGCCTAGGGTTAGGGTTAGGCTTAGGGTTAGGCTTAGGGTAAGGCTTAGGGTACGGGTTTGTGGAGGGCTTCGGGTACGGTGTAGGGTATGGGTTAGTGTTAGGGTTAGGGTTAGTGTTAGGGTTAGGGCTCGGTTGAGGGTACGGGTTAGGATTAGGGTACGTGTTAGGGTTAGGGTAGGGGTTAGGGTTAGGGTACGCGTTAGGGTTAGGGTAGTTATTAAACCTAACCCACTCTCTAGATACCCCTTAGCACGTAAAGGAATATTATTTGGGAGTCCAGCCATGGAGAAGAGTTTAGACACTAAGATAATATAAGGAACACACACATTATAAAGAAATCACATTAGGATTCTCTTTTTAAGCTGTTCCTTAAAACACTAGTGCTTAGGAAATCTATTGGAGGCAGAAGCAGTCAAGGGAAGCCTAGGGTTAGGGTTAGGCTTAGGGTTAGGCTTAGGGTACGGCTTAGGGTACGTATTCGGGGAGGGCTTCGGGTACGGCGTAGGGTATGGGTTAGGGTTAGGGTTAGGGTTAGGGTTAGTGTTAGGGTTAGGGCTCGGTTTAGGGTACGGGTTAGGATTAGGGTACGTGTTAGGGTTAGGTTAGGGGTTAGCGTTAGGGTACGCGTTAGGGTTAGGGTAGTTATTAAACCTATCCCACTCTCTAGTTACCCCTTAGCACGGAAAGGAATATTATTTGGGGGTCCAGCCATGGAGAAGAGTTTAGACACTAGGATAAGATAAGGAACACACCCATTATAAAGAAATCACATTAGGATTCTCTTTTTAAGCTGTTCCTTAAAACACTAGTGCTTAGGAAATCTATTGGAGGCAGAAGCAGTCAAGGGTAGCCTAGGGTTAGGGTTAGGCTTAGGGTACGGCTTAGGGTACGGCTTAGGGTACGGGTTCGGGGAGGGCTTCGGGTACGGCGTAGGGTATGGGTTAGGGTTAGGGTTAGGGTTAGTGTTAGGGTTAGGGCTCGGTTTAGGGTACGGGTTAGGATTAGGGTACGTGTTAGGGTTAGGGTAGGGGTTAGGGTTAGAGTACGCGTTAGGGTTAGGGTAGTTATTAAACCTATCCCACTCTCTAGATACCCCTTAGCACGTAAAGGAATATTATTAGGGGGTCCAGCCATGGAGAAGAATTTAGACACTAAGATAATATAAGAAACACACCCATTATAAAGAAATCACATTAGGATTCTCTTTTTAAGCTGTTCCTTAAAACACTAGTGCTTAGGAAATCTATTGGAGGCAGAAGCAGTCAAGGGTAGCCTAGGGTTTGGGTTAGGCTTACAGTTAGGCTTAGGGTACGGCTTAGGGTACGTGTTCGGGGAGGGCTTCGGGTACGGCGTAGGGTATAGGTTAGGGTTAGGCTTAGTGTTAGGGTTAGGGCTCGGTTTAGGGTACGGTTTAGGATTAGGGTACATGTTAGGGTTAGGGTAGGGGTTAGGGTTAGGGTACACGTTACGGTTAGGGTAGTTATTAAACCGATCCCACTCTCTAGATACCCCTTAGCACGTAAAGGAATATTATTTGGGTGTCCAGCCATGGAGAAGAGTTTAGACACTAAGATAATATAAGGAACACACCCATTATAAAGAAATCACATTAGGATTCTCTTTTTAAGCTGTTCCTTAAAACACTAGTGCTTAGGAAATCTATTGGAGGCAGAAGCAGTCAAGGGTAGCCTAGGGTTAGAGTTAGGCTTTGGGTTAGGCTTAATGTACGGCTTAGGGTACGGGTTCTGGGAGGGCTTCGGGTACGGCGTAGGGTATGGGTTAGGGTTAGGGTTAGGGTTAGTGTTAGGGTTAGGGCTCGGTTTAGGGTACGGGTTAGGATTAGGGTACGTGTTAGGGTTACGGTAGGGGTTAGCGTTAGGGTACGCGTTAGGGTTAGGGTAGTTATTAAACCTATCCCACTCTCTAGTTACCCCTTAGCACGTAAAGGAATATTATTTGGGGGTCCAGCCATGGAGAAGAGTTTAGACACTAAGATAATATAAGGAACACACCCATTATAAAGAAATCACATTAGGATTCTCTTTTTAAGCTGTTCCTTAAAACACTAGTGCTTAGGAAATCTATTGGAGGCAGAAGCAGTCAAGGGTAGCCTAGGGTTAGGTTTAGGCTTAGGGTTAGGCTTAGGGTACGGCTTAGGGTACGGGTTCGGGGAGGGCTTCGGGTACGGCGTAGGGTATGGGTTAGGGTTAGGGTTAGGGTTAGTGTTAGGGTTAGGGCTCGGTTTAGGGTACGGGTTAGGATTAGGGTACGTGTTAGGGTTAGGGTAGCGGTTAGCGTTAGCGTACGCGTTAGGGTTAGGGTAGTTAATAAACCTATCCCACTCTCTAGTTACCCCTTAGCACGTAAAGGAATATTATTTGGGGGTCCAGCCATGGAGAAGAGTTTAGACACTAAGATAATATAAGGAACACACCCATTATAAAGAAATCACATTAGGATTCTCTTTTTAAGCTGTTCCTTAAAACACTAGTGCTTAGGAAATCTATTGGAGGCAGAAGCAGTCAAGGGTAGCCTAGGGTTAGGTTTAGGCTTAGGGTTAGGCTTAGGGTACGGCTTAGGGTACGGGTTCGGGGAGGGCTTCGGGTACGGCGTAGGGTATGGGTTAGGGTTAGGGTTAGGGTTAGTGTTAGGGTTAGGGCTCGGTTTAGGGTACGGGTTAGGATTAGGGTACGTGTTAGGGTTAGGGTAGCGGTTAGCGTTAGCGTACGCGTTAGGGTTAGGGTAGTTATTAAACCTATCCCACTCTCTAGTTACCCCTTAGCACGTAAAGGAATATTATTTGGGGGTCCAGCCATGGAGAAGAGTTTAGACACTAGGATAAGAGAAGGAACACACCCATTATAAAGAAATCACATTAGGATTCTCTTTTTAAGCTGTTCCTTAAAACACTACTGCTTAGGAAATATATTGGAGGCAGAAGCAGTCAAGGGTAGCCTAGGGTTAGGGTTAGGCTTAGGGTTAGGCTTAGGGTACGGCTTAGGGTACGGGTTCGGGGAGGGCTTCGGGTACGGCGTAGGGTATGGGTTAGGGTTAGGGTTAGGGTTAGTGTTAGTGTTAGGGCTCGGTTTAGGGTACGGGTTAGGATTAGGGTACGTGTTAGTGTTACGGTAGGGGTTAGGGTTAGAGTACGTGTTAGGGTTAGGGTAGTTATTAAACCTATCCCACTCTCTAGATACCCCTTAGCACGTAAAGGAATATTATTAGGGGGTCCAGCCATGGAGAAGAATTTAGACACTAAGATAATATAAGAAACACACACATTATAAAGAAATCACATTAGGATTCTCTTTTTAAGCTGTTCCTTAAAACACTAGTGCTTAGGAAATATATTGGAGGCAGAAGCAGTCAAGGGTAGCCTAGGGTTAGGGTTAGGCTTACGGTTAGGCTTAGGGTACGGCTTAGGGTACGTGTTCGGGGAGGGCTTCGGGTACGGCGTAGGGTATGGGTTAGGGTTAGGGTTAGTGTTAGGGTTAGGGCTCGGTTTAGGGTACGGGTTAGGATTAGGGTACATGTTAGGGTTAGGGTAGGGGTTAGCGTTAGGGTACGCGTTAGGGTTAGGGTAGTGATTAAACTTATCCCACTCTCTAGATACCCCTTAGCACATAAAGGAATATTATTTGGGGGTCCAGCCATGGAGAAGAGTTTAGACACTAGGATTAGATAAGGAACACACCCATTATAAAGAAATAACATTAGGATTCTCTTTTTAAGCTGTTCCTTAAAACACTAGTGCTTAGGAAATCTATTGGAGGCAGAAGCAGTCAAGGGTAGCCTAGGGTTAGGGTTAGGCTTAGGGTTAGGCTTAGGGTACGGCATAGGGTACGGGTTCGGGGAGGGCTTCGGGTACGGCGTAGTGTATGGGTTAGGGTTAGGGTTAGGGTTAGTGTTAGGGTTAGGGCTCGGTATAGGGTACGGGTTAGGATTACGGTACGTGTTAGGTTTAGGGTAGCGGTTAGCGTTAGGGTACGCGTTAGGGTTAGGGTAGTTATTAAACCTATCCCACTCTCTAGTTACCCCTTAGCACGTAAAGGAATATTATTTGGTGGTCCAGCCATGGAGAAGAGTTTAGACACTAGGATAAGATAAGGAACACACCCATTATAAAGAAATCACATTAGGATTCTCTTTTTAAGCTTTTCCTTAAAACACTAGTGCTTAGGAAATCTGTTGGAGGCAGAAGCAGTCAAGGGTAGCCTAGGGTTATGGTTAGGCTTAGGGTTAGGCTTAGGGTATGGCTTAGGGTACGGGTTCGGGGACGGCTTCGGGTACGGCGTAGGGTATGGGTTAGGGTTAGGGTTAGGGTTAGTGTTAGGGTTAGGGCTCGGTTTAGGTTACGGGTTAGGATTAGGGTACGTGTTAGGGTTAGGTTAGGGGTTAGGGTTAGGGTACGCGTTAGGGTTAGGGTAGTTATTAAACCTATCCCACTCTCTAGATACCCCTTAGAACGTAAAGTAATATTATTTGGGGGTCCAGCCATGGAGAAGAGTTTAGACACTAAGATAATATAAGGAACACACACATTATAAAGAAATCACATTAGGATTCTCTTTTTAAGCTGTTCCTTAAAACACTAGTGCTTAGGAGATCTGTTGGAGGCAGAAGCAGTCAAGGGTAGCCTAGGGTTAGGGTTAGGCTTAGGGTTAGGCTTAGGGTACGGCTTAGGGTACGGGTTCGGGGAGGGCTTCGGGTACGGCGTAGGGTATGGGTTAGGGTTAGGGTTAGGGTTAGTGTTAGGGTTAGGGCTCGGTTTAGGGTTAGGGTTAGGGTTAGTGTACGTGTTAGGGTTAGGGTAGGGGTTAGCGTTAGGGTACGCGTTAGGGTTAGGGTAGTTATTAAAACTATCCCACTCTCTAGTTACCCCTTAGCACGTAAAGGAATATTATTTGGGGGTCCAGCCATGGAGAAGTGTTTAGACACTAGGATAAGATAAGGAACACACCCATTATAAAGAAATCACATTTGGATTCTCTTTTTAAGCTGTTCCTTAAAACACTAGTGCTTAGGAAATCTATTGGAGGCAGAAGCAGTCAAGGGTAGCCTAGGGTTAGGGTTAGGCTTAGGGTTAGGCTTAGGGTACGGCTTAGGATACGGGTTCGGGGAGGGCTTCGGGTATGGCGTAGGGTATGGGTTAGGGTTAGGGTTAGGGTTAGTGTTAGTGTTAGGGCTCGGTGTAGGGTACGGGTTAGGATTAGGGTACGTGTTAGGGTTAGGGTAGGGGTTAGGGTTAGAGTACGCATTAGGGTTAGGGTAGTTATTAAACCTATCCCACTCTCTAGATACCCCTTAGCACGTAAAGGAATATTATTAGGGGGTCCAGCCATGGAGAAGAATTTAGACACTAAGATAATATAAGAAACACACACATTATAAAGAAATCACATTAGGATTCTCTTTTTAAGCTGTTCCTTAAAACACTAGTGCTTAAGAAATCTATTGGAGGCAGAAGCAGTCAAGGGTAGCCTAGGGTTAGGGTTAGGCTTACGGTTAGGTTTAGGGTACGGCTTAGGGTACGTGTTCGGCGAGGGCTTCGGGTACGGCGTAGGGTATGGGTTAGGGTTAGGCTTAGTGTTAGGGTTAGGGCTCGGTTTAGGGTACGGGTTAGGATTAGGGTACATGTTAGGGTTAGGGTAGGGGTTAGGGTTAGGGTACACGTTACGGTTAGGGTAGCTATTAAACCTATCCCACTCTCTAGATACCCCTTAGCACGTAAAGGAATATTATTTGGGGGTCCAGCCATGGAGAAGAGTTTAGACACTAAGATAATATAAGGAACACACACATTATAAAGAAATAACATTAGGATTCTCTTTTTAAGCTCTTCCTTAAAACACTAGTGCTTAGGAAATCTATTGGAGGCAGAAGCAGTCAAGGGTAGCCCAGGGTTAGGGTTAGGCTTAGGGTTAGGCTTAAGGTACGGCTTAGGGTACGGGTTCGGGGAGGGCTTCGGGTACGGCATAGGGTATGGGTTAGGGTTAGGGTTAGGGTTAGTGTTAGGGTTAGGGCTCGGTTTAGGGTACGGGTTAGGATTAGGGTACGTGTTAGGGTTAGGGTAGGGGTTAGCGTTAGGGTACGCGTTAGGGTTAGGGTAGTGATTAAACCTATCCCACTCTCTAGATACCCCTTAGCACATAAAGGAATATTATTTGGGGGTCCAGCCATGGAGAAGAGTTTAGACACTAGGATCAGATAAGGAACACACCCATTATAAAGAAATCACATTAGGATTCTCTTTTTAAGCTGTTCCTTAAAACTCTAGTGCTTAGGAAATATATTGGAGGCAGAAGCAGTCAAGGGTAGCCTAGGGTTAGGGTTAGGCTTAGGGTTAGGCTTAGGGTACGGCTTAGGGTACGGGTTCGGGGAGGGTTTCTGGTACGGCGTAGGGTATGGGTTAGGGTTAGGGTTAGGGTTAGTGTTAGGGTTAGGGCTCGGTTTAGGGTACGGGTTAGGATTAGGGTACGTGTTAGGGTTATGGTAGGGGTTAGGGTTAGGGTACGCGTTAGGGTTAGGGTAGTTATTAAACCTATCCCACTCTCTAGTTACCCCTTAGCACGTAAAGGAATATTATTTGGGTGTCCAGCCATGGAGAAGAGTTTAGACACTAAGATAATATAAGGAACACACACATTATAAAGAAATCACATTAGGATTCTCTTTTTAAGCTGTTCCTTAAAACACTAGTGCTTAGGAAATCTATTGGAGGCAGAAGCAGTCAAGGGTAGCCTAGGGTTAGGGTTAGGCTTAGGGTTAGGCCTAGGGTACGGCTTAGGGTACGGGTTCGGGGAGGGCTTCGGGTACGGCGTAGGGTATGGTTTAGGGTTAGGGTTAGGGTTAGTGTTAGGGTTAGGGCTCGGTTTAGGTTACGGGTTAGGATTAGGGTACGTGTTAGGGTTAGGGTAGGGGTTAGCGTTAGGGTACGCGTTAGGGTTAGGGTAGTTATTAAACCTATCCCACTCTCTAGTTACCCCTTAGCACGTAAAGGAATATTATTTGGGGGTCCAGCCATGGAGAAGTGTTTAGACACTAGGATAAGATAAGGAACACACCCATTATAAAGAAATCACATTAGGATTCTCTTTTTAAGCTGTTCCTTAAAACACTAGTGCTTAGGAAATCTATTGGAGGCAGAAGCAGTCAAGGGTAGCCTACGGTTAGGGTTAGGCTTAGGGTTAGGCTTAGGGTACGGCATAGGGTACGGGTTCGGGGAGGGCTTCGGGTACGGCGTAGGGTATGGGTTAGGGTTAGGGTTAGGGTTAGTGTTAGGGTTAGGGCTCGGTATAGGGTACGGGTTAGGATTATGGTACGTGTTAGGTTTAGGGTAGTGGTTAGCGTTAGGGTACGCGTTAGGGTTAGGGTAGTTATTAAACCTATCCCACTCTCTAGTTACCCCTTAGCACGTAAAGGAATATTATTTGGTGGTCCAGCCATGGAGAAGAGTTTAGACACTAGGATAAGATAAGGAACACACCCATTATAAAGAAATCACATTAGGATTCTCTTTTTAAGCTGTTCCTTAAAACACTAGTGCTTAGGAGATCTGTTGGAGGCAGAAGCAGTCAAGGGTAGCCTAGGGTTAGGGTTAGGCTTAGGGTTAGGCTTAGGGTATGGCTTAGGGTACGGGTTCGGGGAGGGCTTCGGGTACGGCGTAGGGTATGGGTTAGGGTTAGGGTTAGGGTTAGTGTTAGGGTTAGGGCTCGGTTTAGGGTACGGGTTAGGATTAGGGTACGTGTTAGGGTTAGGGTAGGGGTTAGCGTTAGGGTACGCGTTAGGGTTAGGGTAGTGATTAAACATATCCCACTCTCTAGATACCCCTTAGCACATAAAGGAATATTATTTGGGGGTCCAGCCATGGAGAAGAGTTTAGACACTAGGATTAGATAAGGAACACACCCATTATAAAGAAATCACATTAGGATTCTCTTTTTAAGCTGTTCCTTAAAACACTAGTGCTTAGGAAATCTATTGGAGGCAGAAGCAGTCAAGGGTAGCCTACGGTTAGGGTTAGGCTTAGGGTTAGGCTTAGGGTACGGCATAGGGTACGGGTTCGGGGAGGGCTTCGGGTACGGCGTAGGGTATGGGTATGGGTTAGGGTTAGGGTTAGTGTTAGGGTTAGGGCTCGGTTTAGGGTTAGGGTTAGGGTTAGTGTACGTGTTAGGGTTAGGGTAGGGGTTAGCGTTAGGGTACGCGTTAGGGTTAGGGTAGTTATTAAAACTATCCCACTCTCTAGTTACCCCTTAGCACGTAAAGGAATATTATTTGGGGGTCCAGCCATGGAGAAGTGTTTAGACACTAGGATAAGATAAGGAACACACCCATTATAAAGAAATCACATTAGGATTCTGTTTTTAAGCTGTTCCTTAAAACACTAGTGCTTAGGAAATCTATTGGAGGCAGAAGCAGTCAAGGGTAGCCTAGGGTTAGGGTTAGGCTTAGGGTTAGGCTTAGGGTACGGATTCGGGGAAGGCTTCGGGTACGGCGTAGGGTATGGGTTAGGGTTAGGGTTAGGGTTAGTGTTAGGGTTAGGGCTCGGTTTAGGGTACGGGTTAGGATTAGGGTACGTGTTAGGGTTAGGGTAGGGGTTAGCGTTAGGGTACGCGTTAGGGTTAGGGTAGTTATTAAACCTATCCCACTCTCTAGTTACCCCTTAGCACGTAAAGGAATATTATTTGGGGGTCCAGCCATGGAGAAGAGTTTAGACACTAGGATAAGATAAGGAACACACCCATTATAAAGAAATCACATTAGGATTCTCTTTTTAAGCTGTTCCTTAAAACACTAGTGCTTAGGAAATCTATTGGAGGCAGAAGCAGTCAAGGGTAGCCTAGGGTTAGGGTTAGGCTTAGGGTTAGGCTTAGGGTAAGGCTTAGGGTACGGGTTTGTGGAGGGCTTCGGGTACGGTGTAGGGTATGGGTTAGTGTTAGGGTTAGGGTTAGTGTTAGGGTTAGGGCTCGGTTTAGGGTACGGGTTAGGATTAGGGTACGTGTTAGGGTTAGGGTAGGGGTTAGGGTTAGGGTACGCGTTAGGGTTAGGGTAGTTATTAAACCTAACCCACTCTCTAGATACCCCTTAGCACGTAAAGGAATATTATTTGGGAGTCCAGCCATGGAGAAGAGTTTAGACACTAAGATAATATAAGGAACACACACATTATAAAGAAATCACATTAGGATTCTCTTTTTAAGCTGTTCCTTAAAACACTAGTGCTTAGGAAATCTATTGGAGGCAGAAGCAGTCAAGGGTAGCCTAGGGTTAGGGTTAGGCTTAGGGTTAGGCTTAGGGTACGGCTTAGGGTACGTATTCGGGGAGGGCTTCGGGTACGGCGTAGGGTATGGGTTAGGGTTAGGGTTAGGGTTAGGGTTAGTGTTAGGGTTAGGGCTCGGTTTAGGGTACGGGTTAGGATTAGGGTACGTGTTAGGGTTAGGTTAGGGGTTAGCGTTAGGGTACGCGTTAGGGTTAGGGTAGTTATTAAACCTATCCCACTCTCTAGTTACCCCTTAGCACGGAAAGGAATATTATTTGGGGGTCCAGCCATGGAGAAGAGTTTAGACACTAGGATAAGATAAGGAACACACCCATTATAAAGAAATCACATTAGGATTCTCTTTTTAAGCTGTTCCTTAAAACACTAGTGCTTAGGAAATCTATTGGAGGCAGAAGCAGTCAAGGGTAGCCTAGGGTTAGGGTTAGGCTTAGGGTACGGCTTAGGGTACGGCTTAGGGTACGGGTTCGGGGAGGGCTTCGGGTACGGCGTAGGGTATGGGTTAGGGTTAGGGTTAGGGTTAGTGTTAGGGTTAGGGCTCGGTTTAGGGTACGGGTTAGGATTAGGGTACGTGTTAGGGTTAGGGTAGGGGTTAGGGTTAGAGTACGCGTTAGGGTTAGGGTAGTTATTAAACCTATCCCACTCTCTAGATACCCCTTAGCACGTAAAGGAATATTATTAGGGGGTCCAGCCATGGAGAAGAATTTAGACACTAAGATAATATAAGAAACATACCCATTATAAAGAAATCACATTAGGATTCTCTTTTTAAGCTGTTCCTTAAAACACTAGTGCTTAGGAAATCTATTGGAGGCAGAAGCAGTCAAGGGTAGCCTAGGGTTTGGGTTAGGCTTACAGTTAGGCTTAGGGTACGGCTTAGGGTACGTGTTCGGGGAGGGCTTCGGGTACGGCGTAGGGTATAGGTTAGGGTTAGGCTTAGTGTTAGGGTTAGGGCTCGGTTTAGGGTACGGTTTAGGATTAGGGTACATGTTAGGGTTAGGGTAGGGGTTAGGGTTAGGGTACACGTTACGGTTAGGGTAGTTATTAAACCGATCCCACTCTCTAGATACCCCTTAGCACGTAAAGGAATATTATTTGGGTGTCCAGCCATGGAGAAGAGTTTAGACACTAAGATAATATAAGGAACACACCCATTATAAAGAAATCACATTAGGATTCTCTTTTTAAGCTGTTCCTTAAAACACTAGTGCTTAGGAAATCTATTGGAGGCAGAAGCAGTCAAGGGTAGCCTAGGGTTAGGGTTAGGCTTTGGGTTAGGCTTAATGTACGGCTTAGGGTACGGGTTCTGGGAGGGCTTCGGGTACGGCGTAGGGTATGGGTTAGGGTTAGGGTTAGGGTTAGTGTTAGGGTTAGGGCTCGGTTTAGGGTACGGGTTAGGATTAGGGTACGTGTTAGGGTTACGGTAGGGGTTAGCGTTAGGGTACGCGTTAGGGTTAGGGTAGTTATTAAACCTATCCCAATCTCTAGTTACCCCTTAGCACGTAAAGGAATATTATTTGGGGGTCCAGCCATGGAGAAGAGTTTAGACACTAAGATAATATAAGGAACACACCCATTATAAAGAAATCACATTAGGATTCTCTTTTTAAGCTGTTCCTTAAAACACTAGTGCTTAGGAAATCTATTGGAGGCAGAAGCAGTCAAGGGTAGCCTAGGGTTAGGTTTAGGCTTAGGGTTAGGCTTAGGGTACGGCTTAGGGTACGGGTTCGGGGAGGGCTTCGGGTACGGCGTAGGGTATGGGTTAGGGTTAGGGTTAGGGTTAGTGTTAGGGTTAGGGCTCGGTTTAGGGTACGGGTTAGGATTAGGGTACGTGTTAGGGTTAGGGTAGCGGTTAGCGTTAGCGTACGCGTTAGGGTTAGGGTAGTTATTAAACCTATCCCACTCTCTAGTTACCCCTTAGCACGTAAAGGAATATTATTTGGGGGTCCAGCCATGGAGAAGAGTTTAGACACTAGGATAAGAGAAGGAACACACCCATTATAAAGAAATCACATTAGGATTCTCTTTTTAAGCTGTTCCTTAAAACACTACTGCTTAGGAAATATATTGGAGGCAGAAGCAGTCAAGGGTAGCCTAGGGTTAGGGTTAGGCTTAGGGTTAGGCTTAGGGTACGGCTTAGGGTACGGGTTCGGGGAGGGCTTCGGGTACGGCGAAGGGTATGGGTTAGGGTTAGGGTTAGGGTTAGTGTTAGTGTTAGGGCTCGGTTTAGGGTACGGGTTAGGATTAGGGTACGTGTTAGTGTTACGGTAGGGGTTAGGGTTAGAGTACGTGTTAGGGTTAGGGTAGTTATTAAACCTATCCCACTCTCTAGATACCCCTTAGCACGTAAAGGAATATTATTAGGGGGTCCAGCCATGGAGAAGAATTTAGACACTAAGATAATATAAGAAACACACACATTATAAAGAAATCACATTAGGATTCTCTTTTTAAGCTGTTCCTTAAAACACTAGTGCTTAGGAAATCTGTTGGAGGCAGAAGCAGTCAAGGGTAGCCTAGGGTTAGGGTTAGGCTTACGGTTAGGCTTAGGGTACGGCTTAGGGTACGTGTTCGGGGAGGGCTTCGGGTACGGCGTAGGGTATGGGTTAGGGTTAGGGTTAGTGTTAGGGTTAGGGCTCGGTTTAGGGTACGGGTTAGGATTAGGGTACATGTTAGGGTTAGGGTAGGGGTTAGCGTTAGGGTACGCGTTAGGGTTAGGGTAGTGATTAAACTTATCCCACTCTCTAGATACCCCTTAGCACATAAAGGAATATTATTTGGGGGTCCAGCCATGGAGAAGAGTTTAGACACTAGGATTAGATAAGGAACACACCCATTATAAAGAAATCACATTAGGATTCTCTTTTTAAGCTGTTCTTTAAAACACTAGTGCTTAGGAAATCTATTGGAGGCAGAAGCAGTCAAGGGTAGCCTAGGGTTAGGGTTAGGCTTAGGGTTAGGCTTAGGGTACGGCATAGGGTACGGGTTCGGGGAGGGCTTCGGGTACGGCGTAGGGTATGGGTTAGGGTTAGGGTTAGGGTTAGTGTTAGGGTTAGGGCTCGGTATAGGGTACGGGTTAGGATTACGGTACGTGTTAGGTTTAGGGTAGCGGTTAGCGTTAGGGTACGCGTTAGGGTTAGGGTAGTTATTAAACCTATCCCACTCTCTAGTTACCCCTTAGCACGTAAAGGAATATTATTTGGTGGTCCAGCCATGGAGAAGAGTTTAGACACTAGGATAAGATAAGGAACACACCCATTATAAAGAAATCACATTAGGATTCTCTTTTTAAGCTGTTCCTTAAAACACTAGTGCTTAGGAAATCTGTTGGAGGCAGAAGCAGTCAAGGGTAGCCTAGGGTTATGGTTAGGCTTAGGGTTAGGCTTAGGGTATGGCTTAGGGTACGGGTTCGGGGACGGCTTCGGGTACGGCGTAGGGTATGGGTTAGGGTTAGGGTTAGGGTTAGTGTTAGGGTTAGGGCTCGGTTTAGGTTACGGGTTAGGATTAGGGTACGTGTTAGTGTTAGGTTAGGGGTTAGGGTTAGGGTACGCGTTAGGGTTAGGGTAGTTATTAAACCTATCCCACTCTCTAGATACCCCTTAGAACGTAAAGTAATATTATTTGGGGGTCCAGCCATGGAGAAGAGTTTAGACACTAAGATAATATAAGGAACACACACATTATAAAGAAATCACATTAGGATTCTCTTTTTAAGCTGTTCCTTAAAACACTAGTGCTTAGGAGATCTGTTGGAGGCAGAAGCAGTCAAGGGTAGCCTAGGGTTAGGGTTAGGCTTAGGGTTAGGCTTAGGGTACGGCTTAGGGTACGGGTTCGGGGAGGGCTTCGGGTACGGCGTAGGGTATGGGTTAGGGTTAGGGTTAGGGTTAGTGTTAGGGTTAGGGCTCGGTTTAGGGTTAGGGTTAGGGTTAGTGTACGTGTTAGGGTTAGGGTAGGGGTTAGCGTTAGGGTACGCGTTAGGGTTAGGGTAGTTATTAAAACTATCCCACTCTCTAGTTACCCCTTAGCACGTAAAGGAATATTATTTGGGGGTCCAGCCATGGAGAAGTGTTTAGACACTAGGATAAGATAAGGAACACACCCATTATAAAGAAATCACATTTGGATTCTCTTTTTAAGCTATTCCTTAAAACACTAGTGCTTAGGAAATCTATTCGAGGCAGAAGCAGTCAAGGGTAGCCTAGGGTTAGGGTTAGGCTTAGGGTTAGGCTTAGGGTACGGCTTAGGATACGGGTTCGGGGAGGGCTTCGGGTACGGCGTAGGGTATGGGTTAGGGTTAGGGTTAGGGTTAGTGTTAGTGTTAGGGCTCGGTGTAGGGTACGGGTTAGGATTAGGGTACGTGTTAGGGTTAGGGTAGGGGTTAGGGTTAGAGTACGCATTAGGGTTAGGGTAGTTATTAAACCTATCCCACTCTCTAGATACCCCTTAGCACATAAAGGAATATTATTTGGGGGTCCAGCCATGGAGAAGAGTTTAGACACTAGGATCAGATAAGGAACACACCCATTATAAAGAAATCACATTAGGATTCTCTTTTTAAGCTGTTCCTTAAAACTCTAGTGCTTAGGAAATATATTGGAGGCAGAAGCAGTCAAGGGTAGCCTAGGGTTAGGGTTAGGCTTAGGGTTAGGCTTAGGGTACGGCTTAGGGTACGGGTTCGGGGAGGGTTTCTGGTACGGCGTAGGGTATGGGTTAGGGTTAGGGTTAGGGTTAGTGTTAGGGTTAGGGCTCGGTTTAGGGTACGGGTTAGGATTAGGGTACGTGTTAGGGTTATGGTAGGGGTTAGGGTTAGGGTACGCGTTAGGGTTAGGGTAGTTATTAAACCTATCCCACTCTCTAGTTACCCCTTAGCACGTAAAGGAATATTATTTGGGTGTCCAGCCATGGAGAAGAGTTTAGACACTAAGATAATATAAGGAACACACACATTATAAAGAAATCACATTAGGATTCTCTTTTTAAGCTGTTCCTTAAAACACTAGTGCTTAGGAAATCTATTGGAGGCAGAAGCAGTCAAGGGTAGCCTAGGGTTAGGGTTAGGCTTAGGGTTAGGCCTAGGGTACGGCTTAGGGTACGGGTTCGGGGAGGGCTTCGGGTACGGCGTAGGGTATGGTTTAGGGTTAGGGTTAGGGTTAGTGTTAGGGTTAGGGCTCGGTTTAGGTTACGGGTTAGGATTAGGGTACGTGTTAGGGTTAGGGTAGGGGTTAGCGTTAGGGTACGCGTTAGGGTTAGGGTAGTTATTAAACCTATCCCACTCTCTAGTTACCCCTTAGCACGTAAAGGAATATTATTTGGGGGTCCAGCCATGGAGAAGTGTTTAGACACTAGGATAAGATAAGGAACACACCCATTATAAAGAAATCACATTAGGATTCTCTTTTTAAGCTGTTCCTTAAAACACTAGTGCTTAGGAAATCTATTGGAGGCAGAAGCAGTCAAGGGTAGCCTAGGGTTAGGGTTAGGCTTAGGGTTAGGCTTAGGGTACGGCTTAGGGTACAGGTTCGGGGAGGGCTTCGGGTACGGCGTAGGGTATGGGTTAGGGTTAGGGTTAGGGTTAGTGTTAGGGTTAGGGCTCGGTTTAGGGTACGGGTTAGGATTAGGGTACGTGTTAGGGTTAGGTTAGGGGTTAGGGTTAGGGTACGCGTTAGGGTTAGGGTAGTTATTAAACCTATCCCACTCTCTAGATACCTCTTAGCACGTAAAGGAATATTATTTGGGGGTCCAGCCATGGAGAAGAGTTTAGACACTAAGATAATATAAGGAACACACACATTATAAAGAAATCACATTAGGATTCTCTTTTTAAGCTGTTCCTTAAAACACTAGTGCTTAGGAAATCTATTGGAGGCAGAAGCAGTCAAGGGTAGCCTAGGGTTAGGATTAGGCTTAGGGGTAGGCTTAGGGTACGGCTTAGGGTACGGGTTCGGGGAGGGCTTCGGGTACGGCGTAGGGTATGGGTTAGGGTTAGGGTTAGGGTTAGTGTTAGGGTTAGGACTCGATTTAGGGTACGGGTTAAGATTAGGGTACGTGTTAGGGTTAGGTTAGGGGTTAGGGTTAGGGTACGCGTTAGGGTTAGGGTAGTTATTAAACCTATCCCACTCTCTAGATACCCCTTAGCACGTAAAGGAATATTATTTGGGGGTCCAGCCATGGAGAAGAGTTTAGACACTAAGATAATATAAGGAACACACCCATTATAAAGAAATCACATTAGGATTCTCTTTTTAAGCTGTTCCTTAAAACACTAGTGCTTAGGAAATCTATTGGAGGCAGAAGCAGTCAAGGGTAGCCTAGGGTTAGGGTTAGGCTTAGGGGTAGGCTTAGGGTACGGCTTAGGGTACGGGTTCGGGGAGGGCTTCGGGTACGGCGTAGGGTATGGGTTAGGGTTAGGGTTAGGGTTAGTGTTAGGGTTAGGGCTCGGTTTAGGGTACGGGTTAGGATTAGGGTACGTGTTAGGTTTAGGGTAGCGGTTAGCGTTAGGGTACGCGTTAGGGTTAGGGTAGTTATTAAAACTATCCCACTCTCTAGTTACCCCTTAGCACGTAAAGGAACATTATTTGGGGGTCCAGCCATGGAGAAGAGTTTAGACACTAGGATCAGATAAGGAACACACCCATTATAAAGAAATCACATTAGGATTCTCTTTTTAAGCTGTTCCTTAAAACTCTAGTGCTTAGGAAATATATTGGAGGCAGAAGCAGTCAAGGGTAGCCTAGGGTTAGGGTTAGGCTTAGGGTACGGCTTAGGGTACGGCTTAGGGTACGTGTTCAGGGAGGGCTTCGGGTAGGGCGTAGGGTATAGGTTAGGGTTAGGCTTAGTGTTAGGGTTAGGGCTCGGTTTAGGGTACGGGTTAGGATTAGGGTACATGTTAGGGTTAGGGTAGTGGTTAGGGTTAGAGTACGCGTTAGGGTTAGGGTAGTTATTAAACCTATCCCACTCTCTAGATACCCCTTAGCACGTAAAGGAATATTATTAGGGGGTCCAGCCATGGAGAAGAATTTAGACACTAAGATAATATAAGAAACACCCACATTATAAAGAAATCACATTAGGATTCTCTTTTTAAGCTGTTCCTTAAAACACTAGTGCTTAAGAAATCTATTGGAGGCAGAAGCAGTCAAGGGTAGCCTAGGGTTAGGGTTAGGCTTACGGTTAGGCTTAGGGTACGGCTTAGGGTACGTGTTCGGGGAGGGCTTCGGGTACGGCGTAGGGTATGGGTTAGGGTTAGGCTTAGTGTTAGGGTTAGGGCTCGGTTTAGGGTACGGGTTAGGATTAGGGTACGTGTTAGGGTTATGGTAGGGGTTAGGGTTAGGGTACGCGTTAGGGTTAGGGTAATTATTAAACCTATCCCACTCTCTAGATACCCCTTAGCACGTAAAGGAATATTATTTGGGGGTCCAGCCATGGAGAAGAGTTTAGACACTAAGATAATATAAGGAACACACACATTATAAAGAAATCACATTAGGATTCTCTTTTTAAGCTGTTCCTTAAAACACTAGTGCTTAGGAAATCTATTGGAGGCAGAAGCAGTCAAGGGTAGCCTAGGGTTAGGGTTAGGCTTAGGGTTAGGCTTAGGGTACGGCTTAGGGTACGGGTTCGGGGAGGGCTTCGGGTACAGCGTAGGGTATGGGTTAGTGTTAGGGTTAGGGTTAGTGTTAGGGTTAGGGCTCGGTTTAGGTTACGGGTTAGGATTAGGGTACGTGTTAGGGTTAGGGTAGGGGTTAGCGTTAGGGTACGTGTTAGGGTTAGGGTAGTTATTAAACCTATCCCACTCTCTAGTTACCCCTTAGCACGTAAAGGAATATTATTTGGGGGTCCAGCCATGGAGAAGTGTTTAGACACTAGGATAAGATAAGGAACACACCCATTATAAAGAAATCACATTAGGATTCTCTTTTTAAGCTGTTCCTTAAAACACTAGTGCTTAGGAAATCTATTGGAGGCAGAAGCAGTCAAGGGTAGCCTAGGGTTAGGGTTAGGCTTAGGGTTAGGCTTAGGGTACGGCTTAGGGTACGGGTTCGGGGAGGGCTTCGGGTACGGCGTAGGGTATGGGTTAGGGTTAGGGTTAGGGTTAGTGTTAGGGTTAGGGCTCGGTTTAGGGTACGGGTTAGGATTAGGGTACGTGTTAGGTTTAGGGTAGCGGTTAGCGTTAGGGTACGCGTTAGGGTTAGGGTAGTTATTAAACCTATCCCACTCTCTAGTTACCCCTTAGCACGTAAAGGAATATTATTTGGGGGTCCAGCCATGGAGAAGAGTTTAGACACTAGGATAAGATAAGGAACACACCCATTATAAAGAAATCACATTAGGATTCTCTTTTTAAGCTGTTCCTTAAAACACTAGTGCTTAGGAAATCTATTGGAGGCAGAAGCAGTCAAGGGTAGCCTAGGGTTAGGGTTAGGCTTAGGAGTAGGCTTAGGGTACGGCTTAGGGTACGGGTTCGGGGAGGGCTTCGGGTACGGCGTAGGGTATGGGTTAGGGTTAGGGTTAGGGTTAGTGTTAGGGTTAGGGCTCGGTTTAGGGTTAGGGTTAGGGTTAGTGTACGTGTTAGGGTTAGGGTAGGGGTTAGCGTTAGGGTACGCGTTAGGGTTAGGGTAGTTATTAAAACTATCCCACTCTCTAGTTACCCCTTAGCACGTAAAGGAATATTATTTGGGGGTCAAGCCATGGAGAAGTGTTTAGACACTAGGATAAGATAAGGAACACACCCATTATAAAGAAATCACATTAGGATTCTCTTTTTAAGCTGTTCCTTAAAACACTAGTGCTTAGGAAATCTATTGGAGGCAGAAGCAGTCAAGGGTAGCCTAGGGTTAGGGTTAGGCTTAGGGTTAGGCTTAGGGTACGGCTTAGGGTACGGGTTAGGGGAGGGCTTCGGGTACGGCGTAGGGTATGGGTTAGGGTTAGGGTTAGGGTTAGTGTTAGGGTTAGGGCTCGGTTTAGGGTACGGTTTAGGATTAGGGTACGTGTTAGGGTTAGGTTAGGGGTTAGGGTTAGGGTACGCGTTAGGGTTAGGGTAGTTATTAAACCTATCCCACTCTCTAGATACCCCTTAGCACGTAAAGTAATATTATTTGGGGGTCCAGCCATGGAGAAGAGTTTAGACACTAAGATAATATAAGGAACACACACATTATAAAGAAATCACATTAGGATTCTCTTTTTAAGCTGTTCCTTAAAACACTAGTGCTTAGGAAATCTATTGGAGGCAGAAGCAGTCAAGGGTAGCCTAGGGTTAGTGTTAGGCTTAGGGTTAGGCTTAGGGTTAGGGTTCGGGGAGGGCTTCGGGTACGGCGTAGGGTATGGGTTAGGGTTAGGGTTAGGGTTAGTGTTAGTGTTAGGGCTCGGTTTAGGGTACGGGTTAGGATTAGGGTACGTGTTAGGGTTAGGGTAGGGGTTAGGGTTAGAGTACGCATTAGGGTTAGGGTAGTTATTAAACCTATCCCACTCTCTAGATACCCCTTAGCACGTAAAGGAATATTATTAGGGGGTCCAGCCATGGAGAAGAATTTAGACACTAAGATAATATAAGAAACACACACATTATAAAGAAATCACATTAGGATTCTCTTTTTAAGCTGTTCCTTAAAACACTAGTGCTTAAGAAAACTATTGGAGGCAGAAGCAGTCAAGGGTAGCCTAGGGTTAGGGTTAGGCTTACGGTTAGGTTTAGGGTACGGCTTAGGGTACGTGTTCGGCGAGGGCTTCGGGTACGGCGTAGGGTATGGGTTTGGGTTAGGCTTAGTGTTAGGGTTAGGGCTCGGTTTAGGGTACGGGTTAGGATTAGGGTACATGTTAGGGTTAGGGTAGGGGTTAGGGTTAGGGTACACGTTACGGTTAGGGTAGTTATTAAACCTATCCCACTCTCTAGATACCCCTTAGCACGTAAAGGAATATTATTTGGGGGTCCAGCCATGGAGAAGAGTTTAGACACTAAGATAATATAAGGAACACACACATTATAAAGAAATAACATTAGGATTCTCTTTTTAAGCTCTTCCTTAAAACACTAGTGCTTAGGAAATCTATTGGAGGCAGACGCAGTCAAGGGTAGCCTAGGGTTAGGGTTAGGCTTAGGGTTAGGCTTAAGGTACGGCTTAGGGTACGGGTTCGGGGAGGGCTTCGGGTACGGCATAGGGTATGGGTTAGGGTTAGGGTTAGGGTTAGTGTTAGGGTTAGGGCTCGGTTTAGGGTACGGGTTAGGATTAGGGTACGTGTTAGGGTTAGGGTAGGGGTTAGCGTTAGGGTACGCGTTAGGGTTAGGGTAGTGATTAAACCTATCCCACTCTCTAGATACCCCTTAGCACATAAAGGAATATTATTTGGGGGTCCAGCCATGGAGAAGAGTTTAGACACTAGGATCAGATAAGGAACACACCCATTATAAAGAAATCACATTAGGATTCTCTTTTTAAGCTGTTCCTTAAAACTCTAGTGCTTAGGAAATATATTGGAGGCAGAAGCAGTCAAGGGTAGCCTAGGGTTAGGGTTAGGCTTAGGGTTAGGCTTAGGGTACGGCTTAGGGTACGGGTTCGGGGAGGGTTTCTGGTACGGCGTAGGGTATGGGTTAGGGTTAGGGTTAGGGTTAGTGTTAGGGTTAGGGCTCTGTTTAGGGTACGGGTTAGGATTAGGGTACGTGTTAGGGTTATGGTAGGGGTTAGGGTTAGGGTACGCGTTAGGGTTAGGGTAGTTATTAAACCTATCCCACTCTCTAGTTACCCCTTAGCACGTAAAGGAATATTATTTGGGTGTCCAGCCATGGAGAAGAGTTTAGACACTAAGATAATATAAGGATCACACACATTATAAAGAAATCACATTAGGATTCTCTTTTTAAGCTGTTCCTTAAAACACTAGTGCTTAGGAAATCTATTGGAGGCAGAAGCAGTCAAGGGTAGCCTAGGGTTAGGGTTAGGCTTAGGGTTAGGCCTAGGGTACGGCTTAGGGTACGGGTTCGGGGAGGGCTTCGGGTACGGCGTAGGGTATGGTTTAGGGTTAGGGTTAGGGTTAGTGTTAGGGTTAGGGCTCGGTTTAGGTTACGGGTTAGGATTAGGGTACGTGTTAGGTTTAGGGTAGCGGTTAGCGTTAGGGTACGCGTTAGGGTTAGGGTAGTTATTAAAACTATCCCACTCTCTAGTTACCCCTTAGCACGTAAAGGAACATTATTTGGGGGTCCAGCCATGGAGAAGAGTTTAGACACTAGGATCAGATAAGGAACACACCCATTATAAAGAAATCACATTAGGATTCTCTTTTTAAGCTGTTCCTTAAAACTCTAGTGCTTAGGAAATATATTGGAGGCAGAAGCAGTCAAGGGTAGCCTAGGGTTAGGGTTAGGCTTAGGGTTAGGCTTAGGGTACGGCTTAGGGTACGTGTTCAGGGAGGGCTTCGGGTAGGGCGTAGGTTATAGGTTAGGGTTAGGCTTAGTGTTAGGGTTAGGGCTCGGTTTAGGGTACGGGTTAGGATTAGGGTACATGTTAGGGTTAGGGTAGTGGTTAGGGTTAGAGTACGCGTTAGGGTTAGGGTAGTTATTAAACCTATCCCACTCTCTAGATACCCCTTAGCACGTAAAGGAATATTATTAGGGGGTCCAGCCATGGAGAAGAATTTAGACACTAAGATAATATAAGAAACACCCACATTATAAAGAAATCACATTAGGATTCTCTTTTTAAGCTTTTCCTTAAAACACTAGTGCTTAAGAAATCTATTGGAGGCAGAAGCAGTCAAGGGTAGCCTAGGGTTAGGGTTAGGCTTACGGTTAGGCTTAGGGTACGGCTTAGGGTACGTGTTCGGGGAGGGCTTCGGGTACGGCGTAGGGTATGGGTTAGGGTTAGGCTTAGTGTTAGGGTTAGGGCTCGGTTTAGGGTACGGGTTAGGATTAGGGTACATGTTAGGGTTAGGGTAGGGGTTAGGGTTAGGGTACACGTTACGGTTAGGGTAGTTATTAAACCTATCCCACTCTCTAGATACCCCTTAGCACGTAAAGGAATATTATTTGGGGGTCCAGCCATGGAGAAGAGTTTAGACACTAAGATAATATAAGGAACACACACATTATAAAGAAATCACATTAGGATTCTCTTTTTAAGCTGTTCCTTAAAACACTAGTGCTTAGGAAATCTATTGGAGGCAGAAGCAGTCAAGGGTAGCCTAGGGTTAGGGTTAGGCTTAGGGGTAGGCTTAGGGTACGGCTTAGGGTACGGGTTCGGGGAGGGCTTCGAGTACGGCGTAGGGTATGGGTTAGGGTTAGTGTTAGGGTTAGTGTTAGGGTTAGGGCTCGGTTTAGGGTACGGGTTAGGATTAGGGTACGTGTTAGGTTTAGGGTAGCGGTTAGCGTTAGGGTACGCGTTAGGGTTAGGGTAGTTATTAAACCTATCCCACTCTCTAGTTACCCCTTAGCACGTAAAGGAACATTATTTGGTGGTCCAGCCATGGAGAAGAGTTTAGACACTAGGATAAGATAAGGAACACACCCATTATAAAGAAATCACATTAGGATTCTCTTTTTAAGCTGTTCCTTAAAACACTAGTGCTTAGGAAATCTATTGGAGGCAGAAGCAGTCAAGGGTAGCCTAGGGTTAGGGTTAGGCTTAGGGTTAGGCTTAGGGTACGGCTTAGGGTACGGGTTCGGGGAGGGCTTCGGGTACGGCGTAGGGTATGGGTTAGGGTTAGCGTTAGGGTTAGTGTTAGGGTTAGGGCTCGGTTTAGGGTACGGGTTAGGATTAGGGTACGTGTTAGGGTTAGGTTAGGGGTTAGGGTTAGGGTACGCGTTAGGGTTAGGGTACTTATTAAACCTATCCCACTCTCTAGATACCCCTTAGCACGTAAAGGAATATTATTTGGGGGTCAAGCCATGGAGAAGAGTTTAGACACTAAGATAATATAAGGAACACACACATTATAAAGAAATCACATTAGGATTCTCTTTTTAAGCTGTTCCTTAAAACACTAGTGCTTAGGAAATCTATTGGAGGCAGAAGCAGTCAAGGGTAGCCTAGGGTTAGGGTTAGGCTTAGGGGTAGGCTTAGGGTACGGCTTAGGGTACGGTTTCGGGGAGGGCTTCGGGTACGGCGTAGGGTATGTGTTAGGGTTAGGGTTAGGGTTAGTGTTAGGGTTAGGACTCGATTTAGGGTACGGGTTAGGATTAGGGTACGTGTTAGGGTTAGGTTAGGGGTTAGGGTTAGGGTACGCGTTAGGGTTAGGGTAGTTATTAAACCTATCCCACTCTCTAGATACCCCTTAGCACGTAAAGGAATATTATTTGGGGGTCCAGCCATGGAGAAGAGTTTAGACACTAAGATAATATAAGGAACACACACATTATAAAGAAATCACATTAGGATTCTCTTTTTAAGCTGTTCCTTAAAACACTAGTGCTTAGGAAATCTATTGGAGGCAGAAGCAGTCAAGGGTAGCCTAGGGTTAGGGTTAGGCTTAGGGGTAGGCTTAGGGTACGGCTTAGGGTACGGGTTCGGGGAGGGCTTCGGGTACGGCGTAGGGTATGGGTTAGGTTTAGGGTTAGGGTTAGTGTTAGGGTTAGGGCTCGGTTTAGGGTACGGGTTAGGATTAGGGTACGTGTTAGGTTTAGGGTAGCGGTTAGCGTTAGGGTACGCGTTAGGGTTAGGGTAGTTATTAAAACTATCCCACTCTCTAGTTACCCCTTAGCACGTAAAGGAACATTATTTGGTGGTCCAGCCATGGAGAAGTGTTTAGACACTAGGATAAGATAAGGAACACACCCATTATAAAGAAATCACATTAGGATTCTCTTTTTAAGCTGTTCTTTAAAACACTAGTGCTTAGGAAATCTGTTGGAGGCAGAAGTAGTCAAGGGTAGCCTAGGGTTAGGGTTAGGCTTAGGGTTAGGCTTAGGGTACGGCTTAGGGTACGGGTTCGGGGAGGGCTTCGGGTACGGCGTAGGGTATGGGTTAGGGTTAGGGTTAGGGTTAGTGTTAGGGTTAGGGCTCGGTTTAGGGTACGGGTTAGGATTAGGGTACGTGTTAGGGTTAGGGTAGGGGTTAGGGTTAGGGTACGCGTTAGGGTTAGGGTAGTTACTAAACATATCCCACTCTCTAGATACCCCTTAGCACGTAAAGGAATATTATTTGGGGGTCCAGCCATGGAGAAGAGTTTAGACACTAGGATCAGATAAGGAACACACCCATTATAAAGAAATCACATTAGGATTCTCTTTTTAAGCTGTTCCTTAAAACTCTAGTGCTTAGGAAATATATTGGAGGCAGAAGCAGTCAATGGTAGCCTAGGGTTAGGGTTAGGCTTAGGGTTAGGCTTAGGGTACGGCTTAGGGTACGGTTTCGGGGAGGGTTTCTGGTACGGCGTAGGGTATGGGTTAGGGTTAGGGTTAGGGTTAGTGTTAGGGTTAGGGCTCGGTTTAGGGTACGGGTTAGGATTAGGGTACGTGTTAAGGTTATGGTAGGGGTTAGGGTTAGGGTACGCGTTAGGGTTAGGGTAGTTATTAAACCTATCCCACTCTCTAGATACCCCTTAGCACGTAAAGGAATATTATTTGCGGGTCCAGCCATGGAGAAGAGTTTAGACACTAAGATAATATAATGAACACACACATTATAAAGAAATCACATTAGGATTCTCTTTTTAAGCTGTTCCTTAAAACACTAGTGCTTAGGAAATCTATTGGAGGCAAAAGCAGTCAAGGGTAGCCTAGGGTTAGGGTTAGGCTTAGGGTTAGGCTTAGGGTACGGCTTAGGGTACGGGTTCGGGGAGGGCTTCGGGTACGGCGTAGGGTATGGGTTAGTGTTAGGGTTAGGGTTAGTGTTAGGGTTAGGGCTCGGTTTAGGTTACGGGTTAGGATTAGTGTACGTGTTAGGGTTAGGGTAGGGGTTAGCGTTAGGGTACGCGTTAGGGTTAGGGTAGTTATTAAACCTATCCCACTCTCTAGTTACCCCTTAGCACGTAAAGGAATATTATTTGGGGGTCCAGCCATGGAGAAGTGTTTAGACACTAGGATAAGATAAGGAACACACCCATTATAAAGAAATCACATTAGGATTCTCTTTTTAAGCTGTTCCTTAAAACACTAGTGCTTAGGAAATCTATTGGAGGCAGAAGCAGTCAAGGGTAGCCTAGGGTTAGGGTTAGGCTTAGGGTTAGGCTTAGGGTACGGCTTAGGGTACGGGTTCGGGGAGGGCTTCGGGTACGGCGTAGGGTATGGGTTAGGGTTAGGGTTAGGGTTAGTGTTAGGGTTAGGGCTCGGTTTAGGGTACGGGTTAGGATTAGGGTACGTGTTAGGTTTAGGGTAGCGGTTAGCGTTAGGGTACGCGTTAGGGTTAGGGTAGTTATTAAACCTATCCCACTCTCTAGTTACCCCTTAGCACGTAAAGGAATATTATTTGGGGGTCCAGCCATGGAGAAGAGTTTAGACACTAGGATAAGATAAGGAACACACCCATTATAAAGAAATCACATTAGGATTCTCTTTTTAAGCTGTTCCTTAAAACACTAGTGCTTAGGAAATCTATTGGAGGCATAAGCAGTCAAGGGTAGCCTAGGGTTAGGGTTAGGCTTAGGGTTAGGCTTAGGGTACGGCTTAGGGTACGGGTTAGGGGAGGGCTTCGGGTACGGCGTAGGGTATGGGTTAGGGTTAGGGTTAGGGTTAGTGTTAGGGTTAGGGCTCGGTTTAGGGTACGGTTTAGGATTAGGGTACGTGTTAGGGTTAGGTTAGGGGTTAGGGTTAGGGTACGCGTTAGGGTTAGGGTAGTTATTAAACCTATCCCACTCTCTAGATACCCCTTAGCACGTAAAGTAATATTATTTGGGGGTCCAGCCATGGAGAAGAGTTTAGACACTAAGATAATATAAGGAACACACACATTATAAAGAAATCACATTAGGATTCTCTTTTTAAGCTGTTCCTTAAAACACTAGTGCTTAGGAAATCTATTGGAGGCAGAAGCAGTCAAGGGTAGCCTAGGGTTAGTGTTAGGCTTAGGGTTAGGCTTAGGGTTAGGGTTCGGGGAGGGCTTCGGGTACGGCGTAGGGTATGGGTTAGGGTTAGGGTTAGGGTTAGTGTTAGGGTTAGGGCTCGGTTTTGGGTACGGGTTAGGATTAGGGTACGTGTTAGGGTTAGGGTAGGGGTTAGGGTTAGGGTACGCGTTAGGGTTAGGGTAGTTATTAAACCTATCCCACTCTCTAGTTACCCCTTAGCACGTAAAGGAATATTATTTGGGGGTCCAGCCATGGAGAAGAGTTTAGACACTAGGATAAGATAAGGAACACACCCATTATAAAGAAATCACATTAGGATTCTCTTTTTAAGCTGTTCCTTAAAACACTAGTGCTTAGGAAATCTATTGGAGGCAGAAGCAGTCAAGGGTAGCCTAGGGTTAGGGTTAGGCTTAGGGTTAGGCTTAGGGTACGGCTTAGGGTACGGGTTCGGGGAGGGCTTCGGGTACGGCGTAGGGTATGGGTTAGGGTTAGCGTTAGGGTTAGTGTTAGGGTTAGGGCTCGGTTTAGGGTACGGGTTAGGATTAGGGTACGTGTTAGGGTTAGGTTAGGGGTTAGGGTTAGGGTACGCGTTAGGGTTAGGGTACTTATTAAACCTATCCCACTCTCTAGATACCCCTTAGCACGTAAAGGAATATTATTTGGGGGTCAAGCCATGGAGAAGAGTTTAGACACTAAGATAATATAAGGAACACACACATTATAAAGAAATCACATTAGGATTCTCTTTTTAAGCTGTTCCTTAAAACACTAGTGCTTAGGAAATCTATTGGAGGCAGAAGCAGTCAAGGGTAGCCTAGGGTTAGGGTTAGGCTTAGGGGTAGGCTTAGGGTACGGCTTAGGGTACGGTTTCGGGGAGGGCTTCGGGTACGGCGTAGGGTATGTGTTAGGGTTAGGGTTAGGGTTAGTGTTAGGGTTAGGACTCGATTTAGGGTACGGGTTAGGATTAGGGTACGTGTTAGGGTTAGGTTAGGGGTTAGGGTTAGGGTACGCGTTAGGGTTAGGGTAGTTATTAAACCTATCCCACTCTCTAGATACCCCTTAGCACGTAAAGGAATATTATTTGGGGGTCCAGCCATGGAGAAGAGTTTAGACACTAAGATAATATAAGGAACACACACATTATAAAGAAATCACATTAGGATTCTCTTTTTAAGCTGTTCCTTAAAACACTAGTGCTTAGGAAATCTATTGGAGGCAGAAGCAGTCAAGGGTAGCCTAGGGTTAGGGTTAGGCTTAGGGGTAGGCTTAGGGTACGGCTTAGGGTACGGGTTCGGGGAGGGCTTCGGGTACGGCGTAGGGTATGGGTTAGGTTTAGGGTTAGGGTTAGTGTTAGGGTTAGGGCTCGGTTTAGGGTACGGGTTAGGATTAGGGTACGTGTTAGGTTTAGGGTAGCGGTTAGCGTTAGGGTACGCGTTAGGGTTAGGGTAGTTATTAAAACTATCCCACTCTCTAGTTACCCCTTAGCACGTAAAGGAACATTATTTGGTGGTCCAGCCATGGAGAAGTGTTTAGACACTAGGATAAGATAAGGAACACACCCATTATAAAGAAATCACATTAGGATTCTCTTTTTAAGCTGTTCTTTAAAACACTAGTGCTTAGGAAATCTGTTGGAGGCAGAAGTAGTCAAGGGTAGCCTAGGGTTAGGGTTAGGCTTAGGGTTAGGCTTAGGGTACGGCTTAGGGTACGGGTTCGGGGAGGGCTTCGGGTACGGCGTAGGGTATGGGTTAATGTTAGGGTTAGGGTTAGTGTTAGGGTTAGGGCTCGGTTTAGGGTACGGGTTAGGATTAGGGTACGTGTTAGGGTTAGGGTAGGGGTTAGGGTTAGGGTACGCGTTAGGGTTAGGGTAGTTACTAAACATATCCCACTCTCTAGATACCCCTTAGCACGTAAAGGAATATTATTTGGGGGTCCAGCCATGGAGAAGAGTTTAGACACTAGGATCAGATAAGGAACACACCCATTATAAAGAAATCACATTAGGATTCTCTTTTTAAGCTGTTCCTTAAAACTCTAGTGCTTTGGAAATATATTGGAGGCAGAAGCAGTCAAGGGTAGCCTAGGGTTAGGGTTAGGCTTAGGGTTAGGCTTAGGGTACGGCTTAGGGTACGGTTTCGGGGAGGGTTTCTGGTACGGCGTAGGGTATGGGTTAGGGTTAGGGTTAGGGTTAGTGTTAGGGTTAGGGCTCGGTTTAGGGTACGGGTTAGGATTAGGGTACGTGTTAAGGTTATGGTAGGGGTTAGGGTTAGGGTACGCGTTAGGGTTAGGGTAGTTATTAAACCTATCCCACTCTCTAGATACCCCTTAGCACGTAAAGGAATATTATTTGCGGATCCAGCCATGGAGAAGAGTTTAGACACTAAGATAATATAATGAACACACACATTATAAAGAAATCACATTAGGATTCTCTTTTTAAGCTGTTCCTTAAAACACTAGTGCTTAGGAAATCTATTGGAGGCAAAAGCAGTCAAGGGTAGCCTAGGGTTAGGGTTAGGCTTAGGGTTAGGCTTAGGGTACGGCTTAGGGTACGGGTTCGGGGAGGGCTTCGGGTACGGCGTAGGGTATGGGTTAGTGTTAGGGTTAGGGTTAGTGTTAGGGTTAGGGCTCGGTTTAGGTTACGGGTTAGGATTAGTGTACGTGTTAGGGTTAGGGTAGGGGTTAGCGTTAGGGTACGCGTTAGGGTTAGGGTAGTTATTAAACCTATCCCACTCTCTAGTTACCCCTTAGCACGTAAAGGAATATTATTTGGGGGTCCAGCCATGGAGAAGTGTTTAGACACTAGGATAAGATAAGGAACACACCCATTATAAAGAAATCACATTAGGATTCTCTTTTTAAGCTGTTCCTTAAAACACTAGTGCTTAGGAAATCTATTGGAGGCAGAAGCAGTCAAGGGTAGCCTAGGGTTAGGGTTAGGCTTAGGGTTAGGCTTAGGGTACGGCTTAGGGTACGGGTTCGGGGAGGGCTTCGGGTACGGCGTAGGGTATGGGTTAGGGTTAGGGTTAGGGTTAGTGTTAGGGTTAGGGCTCGGTTTAGGGTACGGGTTAGGATTAGGGTACGTGTTAGGTTTAGGGTAGCGGTTAGCGTTAGGGTACGCGTTAGGGTTAGGGTAGTTATTAAACCTATCCCACTCTCTAGTTACCCCTTAGCACGTAAAGGAATATTATTTGGGGGTCCAGCCATGGAGAAGAGTTTAGACACTAGGATAAGATAAGGAACACACCCATTATAAAGAAATCACATTAGGATTCTCTTTTTAAGCTGTTCCTTAAAACACTAGTGCTTAGGAAATATATTGGAGGCAGAAGCAGTCAAGGGTAGCCTAGGGTTAGGGTTAGGCTTAGGGGTAGGCTTAGGGTACGGCTTAGGGTACGGGTTCGGGGAGGGCTTCGGGTACGGCGTAGGGTATGGGTTAGGGTTAGGGTTAGGGTTAGTGTTAGGGTTAGGGCTCGGTTTAGGGTACGGGTTAGGATTAGGGTACGTGTTAGGTTTAGGGTAGCGGTTAGCGTTAGGGTACGCGTTAGGGTTAGGGTAGTTATTAAAACTATCCCACTCTCTAGTTACCCCTTAGCACGTAAAGGAACATTATTTGGTGGTCCAGCCATGGAGAAGTGTTTAGACACTAGGATAAGATAAGGAACACACCCATTATAAAGAAATCACATTAGGATTCTCTTTTTAAGCTGTTCTTTAAAACACTAGTGCTTAGGAAATCTGTTGGAGGCAGAAGTAGTCAAGGGTAGCCTAGGGTTAGGGTTAGGCTTAGGGTTAGGCTTAGGGTACGGCTTAGGGTACGGGTTCGGGGAGGGCTTCGGGTACGGCGTAGGGTATGGGTTAGGGTTAGGGTTAGGGTTAGTGTTAGGGTTAGGGCTCGGTTTAGGGTACGGGTTAGGATTAGGGTACGTGTTAGGGTTAGGGTAGGGGTTAGGGTTAGGGTACGCGTTAGGGTTAGGGTAGTTACTAAACATATCCCACTCTCTAGATACCCCTTAGCACGTAAAGGAATATTATTTGGGGGTCCAGCCATGGAGAAGAGTTTAGACACTAGGATCAGATAAGGAACACACCCATTATAAAGAAATCACATTAGGATTCTCTTTTTAAGCTGTTCCTTAAAACTCTAGTGCTTAGGAAATATATTGGAGGCAGAAGCAGTCAAGGGTAGCCTAGGGTTAGGGTTAGGCTTAGGGTTAGGCTTAGGGTACGGCTTAGGGTACGGTTTCGGGGAGGGTTTCTGGTACGGCGTAGGGTATGGGTTAGGGTTAGGGTTAGGGTTAGTGTTAGGGTTAGGGCTCGGTTTAGGGTACGGGTTAGGATTAGGGTACGTGTTAAGGTTATGGTAGGGGTTAGGGTTAGGGTACGCGTTAGGGTTAGGGTAGTTATTAAACCTATCCCACTCTCTAGATACCCCTTAGCACGTAAAGGAATATTATTTGCGGGTCCAGCCATGGAGAAGAGTTTAGACACTAAGATAATATAATGAACACACACATTATAAAGAAATCACATTAGGATTCTCTTTTTAAGCTGTTCCTTAAAACACTAGTGCTTAGGAAATCTATTGGAGGCAAAAGCAGTCAAGGGTAGCCTAGGGTTAGGGTTAGGCTTAGGGTTAGGCTTAGGGTACGGCTTAGGGTACGGGTTCGGGGAGGGCTTCGGGTACGGCGTAGGGTATGGGTTAGTGTTAGGGTTAGGGTTAGTGTTAGGGTTAGGGCTCGGTTTAGGTTACGGGTTAGGATTAGTGTACGTGTTAGGGTTAGGGTAGGGGTTAGCGTTAGGGTACGCGTTAGGGTTAGGGTAGTTATTAAACCTATCCCACTCTCTAGTTACCCCTTAGCACGTAAAGGAATATTATTTGGGGGTCCAGCCATGGAGAAGTGTTTAGACACTAGGATAAGATAAGGAACACACCCATTATAAAGAAATCACATTAGGATTCTCTTTTTAAGCTGTTCCTTAAAACACTAGTGCTTAGGAAATCTATTGGAGGCAGAAGCAGTCAAGGGTAGCCTAGGGTTAGGGTTAGGCTTAGGGTTAGGCTTAGGGTACGGCTTAGGGTACGGGTTCGGGGAGGGCTTCGGGTACGGCGTAGGGTATGGGTTAGGGTTAGGGTTAGGGTTAGTGTTAGGGTTAGGGCTCGGTTTAGGGTACGGGTTAGGATTAGGGTACGTGTTAGGTTTAGGGTAGCGGTTAGCGTTAGGGTACGCGTTAGGGTTAGGGTAGTTATTAAACCTATCCCACTCTCTAGTTACCCCTTAGCACGTAAAGGAATATTATTTGGGGGTCCAGCCATGGAGAAGAGTTTAGACACTAGGATAAGATAAGGAACACACCCATTATAAAGAAATCACATTAGGATTCTCTTTTTAAGCTGTTCCTTAAAACACTAGTGCTTAGGAAATATATTGGAGGCAGAAGCAGTCAAGGGTAGCCTAGGGTTAGGGTTAGGCTTAGGGTTAGGCTTAGGGTACGGCTTAGGGTACGGGTTCGGGGAGGGCTTCGGGTACGGCGTAGGGTATGGGTTAGGGTTAGGGTTAGGGTTAGTGTTAGGGTTAGGGCTCGGTTTAGGTTACGGGTTAGGATTAGGGTACGTGTTAGGGTTAGGTTAGGGGTTAGGGTTAGGGTACGCGTTAGGGTTAGGGTAGTTATTAAACCTATCCCACTCTCTAGATACCCCTTAGCACGTAAATTAATATTATTTGGGGGTCCAGCCATGGAGAAGAGTTTAGACACGAAGATAATATAAGGAACACACACATTATAAAGAAATCACATTAGGATTCTCTTTTTAAGCTGTTCCTTAAAACACTAGTGCTTAGGAAATCTATTGGAGGCAGAAGCAGTCAAGGGTAGCCTAGGGTTAGGGTTAGGCTTAGGGTTAGGCTTAGGGTACGGCTTAGGGTATGTGTTCGGGGAGGGCTTCGGGTACGCCGTAGGGTATGGGTTAGGGTTAGGGTTAGGGTTAGTTTTAGGGTTAGGGCTCGGTTTAGGGTTAGGGTTAGGGTTAGTGTACGTGTTAGGGTTAGGGTAGGGGTTAGCGTTAGGGTACGCGTTAGGATTAGGGTAGTTATTAAAACTATCCCACTCTCTAGTTACCCCTTAGCACGTAAAGGAATATTATTTGGGGGTCCAGCCATGGAGAAGTGTTTAGACACTAGGATAAGATAAGGAACACACCCATTATAAAGAAATCACATTAGGATTCTCTTTTTAAGCTGTTCCTTAAAACACTAGTGCTTAGGAAATCTATTGGAGGCAGAAGCAGTCAAGGGTAGCCTAGGGTTAGGGTTAGGCTTAGGGTTAGGCTTAGGGTTCGGCTTAGGGTATGGGTTCGGGGAGGGCTTCGGGTACGGCGTAGGGTATGGGTTAGGGTTAGGGTTAGGGTTAGTGTTAGGGTTAGGGCTCGGTTTAGGGTACGGTTTAGGATTAGGGTACGTTTTAGGGTTAGGTTAGGGGTTAGGGTTAGGGTACGCGTTAGGGTTAGGGTAGTTATTAAATCTATCCCACTCTCTAGATTCCCCTTAGCACGTAAAGTAATATTATTTGGGGGTCCAGCCATGGAGAAGAGTTTAGACACTAAGATAATATAAGGAACACACACATTATAAAGAAATCACATTAGGATTCTCTTTTTCAGCTGTTCCTTAAAACACTAGTGCTTAGGAAATCTATTGGAGGCAGAAGCAGTCAAGGGTAGCCTAGGGTTAGGGTTAGGCTTAGGGTTAGGCTTAGGGTACGGCTTAGGGTACGGGTTCGTGGAGGGCTTCGGGTATGGCGTAGGGTATGGGTTAGGGTTAGGGTTAGGGTTAGTGTTAGGGTTAGGGCTCGGTTTAGGGTACGGGTTAGGATTAGGGTACGTGTTAGGGTTAGGGTAGGGGTTAGCGTTAGGGTACGCGTTAGGGTTAGGGTAGTTATTAAACCTATCCCACTCTCTAGTTACCCCTTAGCACGTAAAGGAATATTATTTGGGGGTCCAGCCATGGAGAAGAGTTTAGACACTAGGATAAGATAAGGAACACACCCATTATAAAGAAATCACATTAGGATTCTCTTTTTAAGCTGTTCCTTAAAACACTAGTGCTTAGGAAATCTATTGGAGGCAGAAGCAGTCAAGGGTAGCCTAGGGTTAGGGTTAGGCTTATGTTTAGGCTTAGGGTCCGGCTTAGGGTACGGGTTCGGGGAGGGTTTCTGGTACGGCGTAGCGTATGGGTTAGGGTTAGGGTTAGGGTTAGTGTTAGGGTTAGGGCTCGGTTTAGGGTACGGGTTAGGATTAGGGTACGTGTTAGGGTTATGGTAGGGGTTAGGGTTAGGGTACGCGTTAGGGTTAGGGTAGTTATTAAACCTATCCCACTCTCTAGATACCCCTTAGCACGTAAAGGAATATTATTTGGGGGTCCAGCCATGGAGAAGAGTTTAGACACTAAGATAATATAAGGAACACACACATTATAAAGAAATCACATTAGGATTCTCTTTTTAAGCTGTTCCTTAAAACACTAGTGCTTAGGAAATCTATTGGAGGCAGAAGCAGTCAAGGGTAGCCTAGGGTTAGGGTTAGGCTTAGGGTTAGGCTTAGGGTCCGGCTTAGGGTACGGGTTCGGGGAGGGCTTCGGGTACGGCGTAGGGTATGGGTTAGGGTTAGGGTTAGGGTTAGTGTTAGGGTTAGGGCTCGGTTTAGGGTACGGGTTAGGATTAGGGTACGTGTTAGGGTTATGGTAGGGGTTAGGGTTAGGGTACGCGTTAGGGTTAGGGTAGTTATTAAACCTATCCCACTCTCTAGATACCCCTTATCACGTAAAGGAATATTATTTGGGGGTCCAGCCATGGAGAAGAGTTTAGACACTAAGATAATATAAGGAACACACACATTATAAAGAAATCACATTAGGATTCTCTTTTTAAGCTGTTCCTTAAAACACTAGTGCTTAGGAAATCTATTGGAGGCAGAAGCAGTCAAGGGTAGCCTAGGGTTAGGGTTAGGCTTAGGGTTAGGCTTAGGGTACAGCTTAGGGTACGGGTTCGGGGAGGGCTTCGGGTACGGCGTAGGGTATGGGTTAGGGTTAGGGTTAGGGTTAGTGTTAGGGTTAGGGCTAGGTTTAGGTTACGGGTTAGGATTAGGGTACGTGTTAGGGTTAGGATAGGGGTTAGCGTTAGGGTACGCGTTAGGGTTAGGGTAGTTATTAAACCTATCCCACTCTCTAGTTACCCCTTAGCACGTAAAGGAATATTATTTGGGGTCCAGCCATGGAGAAGTGTTTAGACACTAGGATAAGATAAGGAACACACCCATTATAAAGAAATCACATTAGGATTCTCTTTTTAAGCTGTTCCTTAAAACACTAGTGCTTAGGAAATCTATTGGAGGCAGAAGCAGTCAAGGGTAGCCTAGGGTTAGGGTTAGGCTTAGGGTACGGCTTAGGGTACGGGTTCGGGGAGGGCTTCGGGTACGGCGTAGGGTATGGGTTAGGGTTAGGGTTAGGGTTAGTGTTAGGGTTAGGGCTCGGTTTAGGGTACGGGTTAGGATTAGGGTACGTGTTAGGTTTAGGGTAGCGGTTAGCGTTAGGGTACGCGTTAGGGTTAGAGTAGTTATTAAACCTATCCCACTCTCTAGTTACCCCTTAGCACGTAAAGGAATATTATTTGGGGGTCCAGCCATGGAGAAGAGTTTAGACACTAGGATAAGATAAGGAACACACCCATTATAAAGAAATAACATTAGGATTCTCTTTTTAAGCTGTTCCTTAAAACACTAGTGCTTAGGAAATCTGTTGGAGGCAGAAGCAGTCAAGGGTAGCCTAGGGTTAGGGTTAGGCTTAGGGTTAGGCTTAGGGTACGGCTTAGGGTACGGGTTCGGGGAGGGCTTCGGGTACGGCGTAGGGTATGGGTTAGGGTTAGGGTTAGGGTTAGTGTTAGGGTTAGGGCTCGGTTTAGGGTACGGGTTAGGATTAGGGTACGTGTTAGTGTTAGGGTAGGGGTTAGGGTTAGGGTACGTGTTAGGGTTAGGGTAGTTATTAAACATATCCCACTCTCTAGATACCCCTTAGCACGTAAAGGAATATTATTTGGTGGTCCAGCCATGGAGAAGAGTTTAGACACTAGGATAAGATAAGGAACACACCCATTATAAAGAAATCACATTAGGATTCTCTTTTTAAGCTGTTCCTTAAAACACTAGTGCTGAGGAAATCTGTTGGAGGCAGAAGCAGTCAAGGGTAGCCTAGGGTTAGGGTTAGGCTTAGGGTATGGCTTAGGGTACGGGTTCGGGGAGGGCTTCGGGTACGGCGTAGGGTATGGGTTAGGGTTAGGGTTAGGGTTAGTGTTAGGGTTAGGGCTCGGTTTAGGGTACGGTTTAGGATTAGGGTACGTTTTAGGGTTAGGTTAGGGGTTAGGGTTAGGGTACGCGTTAGGGTTAGGGTAGTTATTAAATCTATCCCACTCTCTAGATTCCCCTTAGCACGTAAAGTAATATTATTTGGGGGTCCAGCCATGGAGAAGAGTTTAGACACTAAGATAATATAAGGAACACACACATTATAAAGAAATCACATTAGGATTCTCTTTTTCAGCTGTTCCTTAAAACACTAGTGCTTAGGAAATCTATTGGAGGCAGAAGCAGTCAAGGGTAGCCTAGGGTTAGGGTTAGGCTTAGGGTTAGGCTTAGGGTACGGCTTAGGGTACGGGTTCGTGGAGGGCTTCGGGTATGGTGTAGGGTATGGGTTAGGGTTAGGGTTAGGGTTAGTGTTAGGGTTAGGGCTCGGTTTAGGGTACGGGTTAGGATTAGGGTACGTGTTAGGGTTAGGGTAGGGGTTAGCGTTAGGGTACGCGTTAGGGTTAGGGTAGTTATTAAACCTATCCCACTCTCTAGTTACCCCTTAGCACGTAAAGGAATATTATTTGGGGGTCCAGCCATGGAGAAGAGTTTAGACACTAGGATAAGATAAGGAACACACCCATTATAAAGAAATCACATTAGGATTCTCTTTTTAAGCTGTTCCTTAAAACACTAGTGCTTAGGAAATCTATTGGAGGCAGAAGCAGTCAAGGGTAGCCTAGGGTTAGGGTTAGGCTTATGTTTAGGCTTAGGGTCCGGCTTAGGGTACGGGTTCGGGGAGGGTTTCTGGTACGGCGTAGCGTATGGGTTAGGGTTAGGGTTAGGGTTAGTGTTAGGGTTAGGGCTCGGTTTAGGGTACGGGTTAGGATTAGGGTACGTGTTAGGGTTATGGTAGGGGTTAGGGTTAGGGTACGCGTTAGGGTTAGGGTAGTTATTAAACCTATCCCACTCTCTAGATACCCCTTAGCACGTAAAGGAATATTATTTGGGGGTCCAGCCATGGAGAAGAGTTTAGACACTAAGATAATATAAGGAACACACACATTATAAAGAAATCACATTAGGATTCTCTTTTTAAGCTGTTCCTTAAAACACTAGTGCTTAGGAAATCTATTGGAGGCAGAAGCAGTCAAGGGTAGCCTAGGGTTAGGGTTAGGCTTAGGGTTAGGCTTAGGGTCCGGCTTAGGGTACGGGTTCGGGGAGGGCTTCGGGTACGGCGTAGGGTATGGGTTAGGGTTAGGGTTAGGGTTAGTGTTAGGGTTAGGGCTCGGTTTAGGGTACGGGTTAGGATTAGGGTACGTGTTAGGGTTATGGTAGGGGTTAGGGTTAGGGTACGCGTTAGGGTTAGGGTAGTTATTAAACCTATCCCACTCTCTAGATACCCCTTAGCACGTATAGGAATATTATTTGGGGGTCCAGCCATGGAGAAGAGTTTAGACACTAAGATAATATAAGGAACACACACATTATAAAGAAATCACATTAGGATTCTCTTTTTAAGCTGTTCCTTAAAACACTAGTGCTTAGGAAATCTATTGGAGGCAGAAGCAGTCAAGGGTAGCCTAGGGTTAGGGTTAGGCTTAGGGTTAGGCTTAGGGTACAGCTTAGGGTACGGGTTCGGGGAGGGCTTCGGGTACGGCGTAGGGTATGGGTTAGGGTTAGGGTTAGGGTTAGTGTTAGGGTTAGGGCTAGGTTTAGGTTACGGGTTAGGATTAGGGTACGTGTTAGGGTTAGGATAGGGGTTAGCGTTAGGGTACGCGTTAGGGTGAGGGTAGTTATTAAACCTATCCCACTCTCTAGTTACCCCTTAGCACGTAAAGGAATATTATTTGGGGGTCCAGCCATGGAGAAGTGTTTAGACACTAGGATAAGATAAGGAACACACCCATTATAAAGAAATCACATTAGGATTCTCTTTTTAAGCTGTTCCTTAAAACACTAGTGCTTAGGAAATCTATTGGAGGCAGAAGCAGTCAAGGGTAGCCTAGGGTTAGGGTTAGGCTTAGGGTTAGGCTTAGGGTACGGCTTAGGGTACGGGTTCGGGGAGGGCTTCGGGTACGGCGTAGGGTATGGGTTAGGGTTAGGGTTAGGGTTAGTGTTAGGGTTAGGGCTCGGTTTAGGGTACGGGTTAGGATTAGGGTACGTGTTAGGGTTAGGGTAGGGGTTAGGGTTAGGGTACGTGTTAGGGTTAGGGTAGTTATTAAACATATCCCACTCTCTAGATACCCCTTAGCACGTAAAGGAATATTATTTGGTGGTCCAGCCATGGAGAAGAGTTTAGACACTAGGATAAGATAAGGAACACACCCATTATAAAGAAATCACATTAGGATTCTCTTTTTAAGCTGTTCCTTAAAACTCTAGTGGTTAGGAAATATATTGGAGGCAGAAGCAGTCAAGGGTAGCCTAGGGTTAGGGTTAGGCTTATGTTTAGGCTTAGGGTACGGTTTAGGGTACGGGTTCGGGGAGGGTTTCTGGTACGGCGTAGGGTATGGGTTAGGGTTAGGGTTAGGGTTAGTGTTAGGGTTAGGGCTCGGTTTAGGGTACGGGTTAGGATTAGGGTACGTGTTAGGGTTATGGTAGGGGTTAGGGTTAGGGTACGCGTTAGGGTTAGGGTAGTTATTAAACCTATCCCACTCTCTAGATACCCCTTAGCACGTAAAGGAATATTATTTGGGGGTCCAGCCATGGAGGAGAGTTTAGACACTAAGATAATATAAGGAACACACACATTATAAAGAAATCACATTAGGATTCTCTTTTTAAGCTATTCCTTAAAACACTAGTGCTTAGGAAATCTATTGGAGGCAGAAGCAGTCAAGGGTAGCCTAGGGTTAGGGTTAGGCTTAGGGTTAGGCTTAGGGTCCGGCTTAGGGTACGGGTTCGGGGAGGGCTTCGGGTACGGCGTAGGGTATGGGTTAGGGTTAGGGTTAGGGTTAGTGTTAGGGTTAGGGCTCGGTTTAGGGTACGGGTTAGGATTAGGGTACGTGTTAGGGTTATGGTAGGGGTTAGGGTTAGGGTACGCGTTAGGGTTAGGGTAGTTATTAAACCTATCCCACTCTCTAGATACCCCTTAGCACGTAAAGGAATATTATTTGGGGGTCCAGCCATGGAGAAGAGTTTAGACACTAAGATAATATAAGGAACACACACATTATAAAGAAATCACATTAGGATTCTCTTTTTAAGCTGTTCCTTAAAACACTAGTGCTTAGGAAATCTATTGGAGGCAGAAGCAGTCAAGGGTAGCCTAGGGTTAGGGTTAGGCTTAGGGTTAGGCTTAGGGTCCGGCTTAGGGTACGGGTTCGGGGAGGGCTTCGGGTACGGCGTAGGGTATGGGTTAGGGTTAGGGTTAGGGTTAGTGTTAGGGTTAGGGCTCGGTTTAGGGTACGGGTTAGGATTAGGGTACGTGTTAGGGTTATGGTAGGGGTTAGGGTTAGGGTACGCGTTAGGGTTAGGGTAGTTATTAAACCTATCCCACTCTCTAGATACCCCTTAGCACGTAAAGGAATATTATTTGGGGGTCCAGCCATGGAGAAGAGTTTAGACACTAAGATAATATAAGGAACACACACATTATAAAGAAATCACATTAGGATTCTCTTTTTAAGCTGTTCCTTAAAACACTAGTGCTTAGGAAATCTATTGGAGGCAGAAGCAGTCAAGGGTAGCCTAGGGTTAGGGTTAGGCTTAGGGTTAGGCTTAGGGTCCGGCTTAGGGTACGGGTTCGGGGAGGGCTTCGGGTACGGCGTAGGGTATGGGTTAGGGTTAGGGTTAGGGTTAGTGTTAGGGTTAGGGCTCGGTTTAGGGTACGGGTTAGGATTAGGGTACGTGTTAGGGTTATGGTAGGGGTTAGGGTTAGGGTACGCGTTAGGGTTAGGGTAGTTATTAAACCTATCCCACTCTCTAGATACCCCTTAGCACGTAAAGGAATATTATTTGGGGGTCCAGCCATGGAGAAGAGTTTAGACACTAAGATAATATAAGGAACACACACATTATAAAGAAATCACATTAGGATTCTCTTTTTAAGCTGTTCCTTAAAACACTAGTGCTTAGGAAATCTATTGGAGGCAGAAGCAGTCAAGGGTAGCCTAGGGTTAGGGTTAGGCTTAGGGTTAGGCTTAGGGTCCGGCTTAGGGTACGGGTTCGGGGAGGGCTTCGGGTACGGCGTAGGGTATGGGTTAGGGTTAGGGTTAGGGTTAGTGTTAGGGTTAGGGCTCGGTTTAGGGTACGGGTTAGGATTAGGGTACGTGTTAGGGTTATGGTAGGGGTTAGGGTTAGGGTACGCGTTAGGGTTAGGGTAGTTATTAAACCTATCCCACTCTCTAGATACCCCTTAGCACGTATAGGAATATTATTTGGGGGTCCAGCCATGGAGAAGAGTTTAGACACTAAGATAATATAAGGAACACACACATTATAAAGAAATCACATTAGGATTCTCTTTTTAAGCTGTTCCTTAAAACACTAGTGCTTAGGAAATCTATTGGAGGCAGAAGCAGTCAAGGGTAGCCTAGGGTTAGGGTTAGGCTTAGGGTTAGGCTTAGGGTACAGCTTAGGGTACGGGTTCGGGGAGGGCTTCGGGTACGGCGTAGGGTATGGGTTAGGGTTAGGGTTAGGGTTAGTGTTAGGGTTAGGGCTAGGTTTAGGTTACGGGTTAGGATTAGGGTACGTGTTAGGGTTAGGATAGGGGTTAGCGTTAGGGTACGCGTTAGGGTGAGGGTAGTTATTAAACCTATCCCACTCTCTAGTTACCCCTTAGCACGTAAAGGAATATTATTTGGGGGTCCAGCCATGGAGAAGTGTTTAGACACTAGGATAAGATAAGGAACACACCCATTATAAAGAAATCACATTAGGATTCTCTTTTTAAGCTGTTCCTTAAAACACTAGTGCTTAGGAAATCTATTGGAGGCAGAAGCAGTCAAGGGTAGCCTAGGGTTAGGGTTAGGCTTAGGGTTAGGCTTAGGGTACGGCTTAGGGTACGGGTTCGGGGAGGGCTTCGGGTACGGCGTAGGGTATGGGTTAGGGTTAGGGTTAGGGTTAGTGTTAGGGTTAGGGCTCGGTTTAGGGTACGGGTTAGGATTAGGGTACGTGTTAGGGTTAGGGTAGGGGTTAGGGTTAGGGTACGTGTTAGGGTTAGGGTAGTTATTAAACATATCCCACTCTCTAGATACCCCTTAGCACGTAAAGGAATATTATTTGGTGGTCCAGCCATGGAGAAGAGTTTAGACACTAGGATAAGATAAGGAACACACCCATTATAAAGAAATCACATTAGGATTCTCTTTTTAAGCTGTTCCTTAAAACTCTAGTGGTTAGGAAATATATTGGAGGCAGAAGCAGTCAAGGGTAGCCTAGGGTTAGGGTTAGGCTTATGTTTAGGCTTAGGGTACGGTTTAGGGTACGGGTTCGGGGAGGGTTTCTGGTACGGCGTAGGGTATGGGTTAGGGTTAGGGTTAGGGTTAGTGTTAGGGTTAGGGCTCGGTTTAGGGTACGGGTTAGGATTAGGGTACGTGTTAGTGTTATGGTAGGGGTTAGGGTTAGGGTACGCGTTAGGGTTAGGGTAGTTATTAAACCTATCCCACTCTCTAGATACCCCTTAGCACGTAAAGGAATATTATTTGGGGGTCCAGCCATGGAGGAGAGTTTAGACACTAAGATAATATAAGGAACACACACATTATAAAGAAATCACATTAGGATTCTCTTTTTAAGCTATTCCTTAAAACACTAGTGCTTAGGAAATCTATTGGAGGCAGAAGCAGTCAAGGGTAGCCTAGGGTTAGGGTTAGGCTTAGGGTTAGGCTTAGGGTCCGGCTTAGGGTACGGGTTCGGGGAGGGCTTCGGGTACGGCGTAGGGTATGGGTTAGGGTTAGGGTTAGGGTTAGTGTTAGGGTTAGGGCTCGGTTTAGGGTACGGGTTAGGATTAGGGTACGTGTTAGGGTTATGGTAGGGGTTAGGGTTAGGGTACGCGTTAGGGTTAGGGTAGTTATTAAACCTATCCCACTCTCTAGATACCCCTTATCACGTAAAGGAATATTATTTGGGGGTCCAGCCATGGAGAAGAGTTTAGACACTAAGATAATATAAGGAACACACACATTATAAAGAAATCACATTAGGATTCTCTTTTTAAGCTGTTCCTTAAAACACTAGTGCTTAGGAAATCTATTGGAGGCAGAAGCAGTCAAGGGTAGCCTAGGGTTAGGGTTAGGCTTAGGGTTAGGCTTAGGGTACAGCTTAGGGTACGGGTTCGGGGAGGGCTTCGGGTACGGCGTAGGGTATGGGTTAGGGTTAGGGTTAGGGTTAGTGTTAGGGTTAGGGCTAGGTTTAGGTTACGGGTTAGGATTAGGGTACGTGTTAGGGTTAGGATAGGGGTTAGCGTTAGGGTACGCGTTAGGGTTAGGGTAGTTATTAAACCTATCCCACTCTCTAGTTACCCCTTAGCACGTAAAGGAATATTATTTGGGGTCCAGCCATGGAGAAGTGTTTAGACACTAGGATAAGATAAGGAACACACCCATTATAAAGAAATCACATTAGGATTCTCTTTTTAAGCTGTTCCTTAAAACACTAGTGCTTAGGAAATCTATTGGAGGCAGAAGCAGTCAAGGGTAGCCTAGGGTTAGGGTTAGGCTTAGGGTACGGCTTAGGGTACGGGTTCGGGGAGGGCTTCGGGTACGGCGTAGGGTATGGGTTAGGGTTAGGGTTAGGGTTAGTGTTAGGGTTAGGGCTCGGTTTAGGGTACGGGTTAGGATTAGGGTACGTGTTAGGTTTAGGGTAGCGGTTAGCGTTAGGGTACGCGTTAGGGTTAGGGTAGTTATTAAACCTATCCCACTCTCTAGTTACCCCTTAGTACGTAAAGGAATATTATTTGGGGGTCCAGCCATGGAGAAGAGTTTAGACACTAGGATAAGATAAGGAACACACCCATTATAAAGAAATAACATTAGGATTCTCTTTTTAAGCTGTTCCTTAAAACACTAGTGCTTAGGAAATCTGTTGGAGGCAGAAGCAGTCAAGGGTAGCCTAGGGTTAGGGTTAGGCTTAGGGTTAGGCTTAGGGTACGGCTTAGGGTACGGGTTCGGGGAGGGCTTCGGGTACGGCGTAGGGTATGGGTTAGGGTTAGGGTTAGGGTTAGTGTTAGGGTTAGGGCTCGGTTTAGGGTACGGGTTAGGATTAGGGTACGTGTTAGTGTTAGGGTAGGGGTTAGGGTTAGGGTACGTGTTAGGGTTAGGGTAGTTATTAAACATATCCCACTCTCTAGATACCCCTTAGCACGTAAAGGAATATTATTTGGTGGTCCAGCCATGGAGAAGAGTTTAGACACTAGGATAAGATAAGGAACACACCCATTATAAAGAAATCACATTAGGATTCTCTTTTTAAGCTGTTCCTTAAAACACTAGTGCTGAGGAAATCTGTTGGAGGCAGAAGCAGTCAAGGGTAGCCTAGGGTTAGGGTTAGGCTTAGGGTATGGCTTAGGGTACGGGTTCGGGGAGGGCTTCGGGTACGGCGTAGGGTATGGGTTAGGGTTAGGGTTAGGGTTAGTGTTAGGGTTAGGGCTCGGTTTAGGGTACGGTTTAGGATTAGGGTACGTTTTAGGGTTAGGTTAGGGGTTAGGGTTAGGGTACGCGTTAGGGTTAGGGTAGTTATTAAATCTATCCCACTCTCTAGATTCCCCTTAGCACGTAAAGTAATATTATTTGGGGGTCCAGCCATGGAGAAGAGTTTAGACACTAAGATAATATAAGGAACACACACATTATAAAGAAATCACATTAGGATTCTCTTTTTCAGCTGTTCCTTAAAACACTAGTGCTTAGGAAATCTATTGGAGGCAGAAGCAGTCAAGGGTAGCCTAGGGTTAGGGTTAGGCTTAGGGTTAGGCTTAGGGTACGGCTTAGGGTACGGGTTCGTGGAGGGCTTCGGGTATGGCGTAGGGTATGGGTTAGGGTTAGGGTTAGGGTTAGTGTTAGGGTTAGGGCTCGGTTTAGGGTACGGGTTAGGATTAGGGTACGTGTTAGGGTTAGGGTAGGGGTTAGCGTTAGGGTACGCGTTAGGGTTAGGGTAGTTATTAAACCTATCCCACTCTCTAGTTACCCCTTAGCACGTAAAGGAATATTATTTGGGGGTCCAGCCATGGAGAAGAGTTTAGACACTAGGATAAGATAAGGAACACACCCATTATAAAGAAATCACATTAGGATTCTCTTTTTAAGCTGTTCCTTAAAACACTAGTGCTTAGGAAATCTATTGGAGGCAGAAGCAGTCAAGGGTAGCCTAGGGTTAGGGTTAGGCTTATGTTTAGGCTTAGGGTCCGGCTTAGGGTACGGGTTCGGGGAGGGTTTCTGGTACGGCGTAGCGTATGGGTTAGGGTTAGGGTTAGGGTTAGTGTTAGGGTTAGGGCTCGGTTTAGGGTACGGGTTAGGATTAGGGTACGTGTTAGGGTTATGGTAGGGGTTAGGGTTAGGGTACGCGTTAGGGTTAGGGTAGTTATTAAACCTATCCCACTCTCTAGATACCCCTTAGCACGTAAAGGAATATTATTTGGGGGTCCAGCCATGGAGAAGAGTTTAGACACTAAGATAATATAAGGAACACACACATTATAAAGAAATCACATTAGGATTCTCTTTTTAAGCTGTTCCTTAAAACACTAGTGCTTAGGAAATCTATTGGAGGCAGAAGCAGTCAAGGGTAGCCTAGGGTTAGGGTTAGGCTTAGGGTTAGGCTTAGGGTCCGGCTTAGGGTACGGGTTCGGGGAGGGCTTCGGGTACGGCGTAGGGTATGGGTTAGGGTTAGGGTTAGGGTTAGTGTTAGGGTTAGGGCTCGGTTTAGGGTACGGGTTAGGATTAGGGTACGTGTTAGGGTTATGGTAGGGGTTAGGGTTAGGGTACGCGTTAGGGTTAGGGTAGTTATTAAACCTATCCCACTCTCTAGATACCCCTTAGCACGTATAGGAATATTATTTGGGGGTCCAGCCATGGAGAAGAGTTTAGACACTAAGATAATATAAGGAACACACACATTATAAAGAAATCACATTAGGATTCTCTTTTTAAGCTGTTCCTTAAAACACTAGTGCTTAGGAAATCTATTGGAGGCAGAAGCAGTCAAGGGTAGCCTAGGGTTAGGGTTAGGCTTAGGGTTAGGCTTAGGGTACAGCTTAGGGTACGGGTTCGGGGAGGGCTTCGGGTACGGCGTAGGGTATGGGTTAGGGTTAGGGTTAGGGTTAGTGTTAGGGTTAGGGCTAGGTTTAGGTTACGGGTTAGGATTAGGGTACGTGTTAGGGTTAGGATAGGGGTTAGCGTTAGGGTACGCGTTAGGGTGAGGGTAGTTATTAAACCTATCCCACTCTCTAGTTACCCCTTAGCACGTAAAGGAATATTATTTGGGGGTCCAGCCATGGAGAAGTGTTTAGACACTAGGATAAGATAAGGAACACACCCATTATAAAGAAATCACATTAGGATTCTCTTTTTAAGCTGTTCCTTAAAACACTAGTGCTTAGGAAATCTATTGGAGGCAGAAGCAGTCAAGGGTAGCCTAGGGTTAGGGTTAGGCTTAGGGTTAGGCTTAGGGTACGGCTTAGGGTACGGGTTCGGGGAGGGCTTCGGGTACGGCGTAGGGTATGGGTTAGGGTTAGGGTTAGGGTTAGTGTTAGGGTTAGGGCTCGGTTTAGGGTACGGGTTAGGATTAGGGTACGTGTTAGGGTTAGGGTAGGGGTTAGGGTTAGGGTACGTGTTAGGGTTAGGGTAGTTATTAAACATATCCCACTCTCTAGATACCCCTTAGCACGTAAAGGAATATTATTTGGTGGTCCAGCCATGGAGAAGAGTTTAGACACTAGGATAAGATAAGGAACACACCCATTATAAAGAAATCACATTAGGATTCTCTTTTTAAGCTGTTCCTTAAAACTCTAGTGGTTAGGAAATATATTGGAGGCAGAAGCAGTCAAGGGTAGCCTAGGGTTAGGGTTAGGCTTATGTTTAGGCTTAGGGTACGGTTTAGGGTACGGGTTCGGGGAGGGTTTCTGGTACGGCGTAGGGTATGGGTTAGGGTTAGGGTTAGGGTTAGTGTTAGGGTTAGGGCTCGGTTTAGGGTACGGGTTAGGATTAGGGTACGTGTTAGGGTTATGGTAGGGGTTAGGGTTAGGGTACGCGTTAGGGTTAGGGTAGTTATTAAACCTATCCCACTCTCTAGATACCCCTTAGCACGTAAAGGAATATTATTTGGGGGTCCAGCCATGGAGGAGAGTTTAGACACTAAGATAATATAAGGAACACACACATTATAAAGAAATCACATTAGGATTCTCTTTTTAAGCTATTCCTTAAAACACTAGTGCTTAGGAAATCTATTGGAGGCAGAAGCAGTCAAGGGTAGCCTAGGGTTAGGGTTAGGCTTAGGGTTAGGCTTAGGGTCCGGCTTAGGGTACGGGTTCGGGGAGGGCTTCGGGTACGGCGTAGGGTATGGGTTAGGGTTAGGGTTAGGGTTAGTGTTAGGGTTAGGGCTCGGTTTAGGGTACGGGTTCGGATTAGGGTACGTGTTAGGGTTATGGTAGGGGTTAGGGTTAGGGTACGCGTTAGGGTTAGGGTAGTTATTAAACCTATCCCACTCTCTAGATACCCCTTAGCACGTAAAGGAATATTATTTGGGGGTCCAGCCATGGAGAAGAGTTTAGACACTAAGATAATATAAGGAACACACACATTATAAAGAAATCACATTAGGATTCTCTTTTTAAGCTGTTCCTTAAAACACTAGTGCTTAGGAAATCTATTGGAGGCAGAAGCAGTCAAGGGTAGCCTAGGGTTAGGGTTAGGCTTAGGGTTAGGCTTAGGGTCCGGCTTAGGGTACGGGTTCGGGGAGGGCTTCGGGTACGGCGTAGGGTATGGGTTAGGGTTAGGGTTAGGGTTAGTGTTAGGGTTAGGGCTCGGTTTAGGGTACGGGTTAGGATTAGGGTACGTGTTAGGGTTATGGTAGGGGTTAGGGTTAGGGTACGCGTTAGGGTTAGGGTAGTTATTAAACCTATCCCACTCTCTAGATACCCCTTATCACGTAAAGGAATATTATTTGGGGGTCCAGCCATGGAGAAGAGTTTAGACACTAAGATAATATAAGGAACACACACATTATAAAGAAATCACATTAGGATTCTCTTTTTAAGCTGTTCCTTAAAACACTAGTGCTTAGGAAATCTATTGGAGGCAGAAGCAGTCAAGGGTAGCCTAGGGTTAGGGTTAGGCTTAGGGTTAGGCTTAGGGTACAGCTTAGGGTACGGGTTCGGGGAGGGCTTCGGGTACGGCGTAGGGTATGGGTTAGGGTTAGGGTTAGGGTTAGTGTTAGGGTTAGGGCTAGGTTTAGGTTACGGGTTAGGGTTAGGGTACGTGTTAGGGTTAGGATAGGGGTTAGCGTTAGGGTACGCGTTAGGGTTAGGGTAGTTATTAAACCTATCCCACTCTCTAGTTACCCCTTAGCACGTAAAGGAATATTATTTGGGGTCCAGCCATGGAGAAGTGTTTAGACACTAGGATAAGATAAGGAACACACCCATTATAAAGAAATCACATTAGGATTATCTTTTTAAGCTGTTCCTTAAAACACTAGTGCTTAGGAAATCTATTGGAGGCAGAAGCAGTCAAGGGTAGCCTAGGGTTAGGGTTAGGCTTAGGGTTAGGCTTAGGGTACGGCTTAGGGTACGGGTTCGGGGAGGGCTTCGGGTACGGCGTAGGGTATGGGTTAGGGTTAGGGTTAGGGTTAGTGTTAGGGTTAGGGCTCGGTTTAGGGTACGGGTTAGGATTAGGGTACGTGTTAGGTTTAGGGTAGCGGTTAGCGTTAGGGTACGCGTTAGGGTTAGGGTAGTTATTAAACCTATCCCACTCTCTAGTTACCCCTTAGCACGTAAAGGAATATTATTTGGGGGTCCAGCCATGGAGAAGAGTTTAGACACTAGGATAAGATAAGGAACACACCCATTATAAAGAAATCACATTAGGATTCTCTTTTTAAGCTGTTCCTTAAAACACTAGTGCTGAGGAAATCTGTTGGAGGCAGAAGCAGTCAAGGGTAGCCTAGGGTTAGGGTTAGGCTTAGGGTATGGCTTAGGGTACGGGTTCGGGGAGGGCTTCGAGTACGGCGTAGGGTATGGGTTAGGGTTAGGGTTAGGGTTAGTGTTAGGGTTAGGGCTCGGTTTAGGGTACGGGTTAGGATTAGGGTACGTGTTAGGGTTAGGGTAGGGGTTAGGGTTAGGGTACGCGTTAGGGTTAGGGTAGTTATTAAACATATCCCACTCTCTAGATACCCCTTAGCACGTAAAGGAATATTATTTGGGGGTCCAGCCATGGAGAAGAGTTTAGACACTAGGATCAGATAAGGAACACACCCATTATAAAGAAATCACATTAGGATTCTCTTTTTAAGCTGTTCCTTAAAACTCTAGTGGTTAGGAAATATATTGGAGGCAGAAGCAGTCAAGGGTAGCCTAGGGTTAGGGTTAGGCTTATGTTTAGGCTTAGGGTACGGCTTAGGGTACGGGTTCGGGGAGGGTTTCTGGTACGGCGTAGGGTATGGGTTAGGGTTAGGGTTAGGGTTAGTGTTAGGGTTAGGGCTCGGTTTAGGGTACGGGTTAGGATTAGGGTACGTGTTAGGGTTATGGTAGGGGTTAGGGTTAGGGTACGCGTTAGGGTTAGGGTAGTTATTAAACCTATCCCACTCTCTAGATACCCCTTAGCACGTAAAGGAATATTATTTGGGGGTCCAGCCATGGAGAAGAGTTTAGACACTAAGATAATATAAGGAACACACACATTATAAAGAAATCACATTAGGATTCTCTTTTTAAGCTGTTCCTTAAAACACTAGTGCTTAGGAAATCTATTGGAGGCAGAAGCAGTCAAGGGTAGCCTAGGGTTAGGGTTAGGCTTAGGGTTAGGCTTAGGGTCCGGCTTAGGGTACGGGTTCGGGGAGGGCTTCGGGTACGGCGTAGGGTATGGGTAAGGTTTAGGGTTAGGGTTAGTGTTAGGGTTAGGGCTCGGTTTAGGGTACGGGTTAGGATTAGGGTACGTGTTAGGGTTATGGTAGGGGTTAGTGTTAGGGTACGCGTTAGGGTTAGGGTAGTTATTAAACCTATCCCACTCTCTAGATACCCCTTAGCACGTAAAGGAATATTATTTGGGGGTCCAGCCATGGAGAAGAGTTTAGACACTAAGATAATATAAGGAACACACACATTATAAAGAAATCACATTAGGATTCTCTTTTTAAGCTGTTCCTTAAAACACTAGTGCTTAGGAAATCTGTTGGAGGCAGAAGCAGTCAAGGGTAGCCTAGGGTTAGGGTTAGGCTTATGTTTAGGCTTAGGGTACGGCTTAGGGTACGGGTTCGGGGAGGGTTTCTGGTACGGCGTAGGGTATGGGTTAGGGTTAGGGTTAGGGTTAGTGTTAGGGTTAGGGCTCGGTTTAGGGTACGGGTTAGGATTAGGGTACGTGTTAGGGTTATGGTAGGGGTTAGGGTTAGGGTACGCGTTAGGGTTAGGGTAGTTATTAAACCTATCCCACTCTCTAGATACCCCTTAGCACGTAAAGGAATATTATTTGGGGGTCCAGCCATGGAGAAGAGTTTAGACACTAAGATAATATAAGGAACACACACATTATAAAGAAATCACATTAGGATTCTCTTTTTAAGCTGTTCCTTAAAACACTAGTGCTTAGGAAATCTATTGGAGGCAGAAGCAGTCAAGGGTAGCCTAGGGTTAGGGTTAGGTTTAGGGTTAGGCTTAGGGTCCGGCTTAGGGTACGGGTTCGGGGAGGGCTTCGGGTACGGCGTAGGGTATGGGTAAGGGTTAGGGTTAGGGTTAGTGTTAGGGTTAGGGCTCGGTTTAGGGTACGGGTTAGGATTAGGGTACGTGTTAGGGTTAGGGTAGGGGTTAGGGTTAGGGTACGTGTTAGGGTTAGGGTAGTTATTAAACATATCCCACTCTCTAGATACCCCTTAGCACGTAAAGGAATATTATTTGGTGGTCCAGCCATGGAGAAGAGTTTAGACACTAGGATAAGATAAGGAACACACCCATTATAAAGAAATCACATTAGGATTCTCTTTTTAAGCTGTTCCTTAAAACACTAGTGCTGAGGAAATCTGTTGGAGGCAGAAGCAGTCAAGGGTAGCCTAGGGTTAGGGTTAGGCTTAGGGTATGGCTTAGGGTACGGGTTCGGGGAGGGCTTCGGGTACGGCATAGGGTATGGGTTAGGGTTAGGGTTAGGGTTAGTGTTAGGGTTAGGGCTCGGTTTAGGGTACGGGTTAGGATTAGGGTACGTGTTAGGGTTATGGTAGGGGTTAGGGTTAGGGTACGCGTTAGGGTTAGGGTAGTTATTAAACCTATCCCACTCTCTAGATACCCCTTAGCACGTAAAGGAATATTATTTGGGGGTCCAGCCATGGAGAAGAGTTTAGACACTAAGATAATATAAGGAACACACACATTATAAAGAAATCACATTAGGATTCTCTTTTTAAGCTGTTCCTTAAAACACTAGTGCTTAGGAAATCTATTGGAGGCAGAAGCAGTCAAGGGTAGCCTAGGGTTAGGGTTAGGCTTAGGGTTAGGCTTAGGGTACAGCTTAGGGTACGGGTTCGCGGAGGGCTTCGGGTACGGCGTAGGGTATGGGTTAGGGTTAGGGTTAGGGTTAGTGTTAGGGTTAGGGCTAGGTTTAGGTTACGGGTTAGGATTAGGGTACGTGTTAGGGTTAGGATAGGGGTTAGCGTTAGGGTACGCGTTAGGGTTAGGGTAGTTATTAAACCTATCCCACTCTCTAGTTACCCCTTAGCACGTAAAGGAATATTATTTGGGGGTCCAGCCATGGAGAAGTGTTTAGACACTAGGATAAGATAAGGAACACACCCATTATAAAGAAATCACATTAGGATTCTCTTTTTAAGCTGTTCCTTAAAACACTAGTGCTTAGGAAATCTATTGGAGGCAGAAGCAGTCAAGGGTAGCCTAGGGTTAGGGTTAGGCTTAGGGTTAGGCTTAGGGTACGGCTTAGGGTACGGGTTCGGGGAGGTCTTCGGGTACGGCGTAGGGTATGGGTTAGGGTTAGGGTTAGGGTTAGGGTTAGGGCTCGGTTTAGGGTACGGGTTAGGATTAGGGTACGTGTTAGGTTTAGGGTAGCGGTTAGCGTTAGGGTACGCGTTAGGGTTAGGGTAGTTATTAAACCTATCCCACTCTCTAGTTACCCCTTAGCACGTAAAGGAATATTATTTGGGGGTCCAGCCATGGAGAAGAGTTTAGACACTAGGATAAGATAAGGAACACACACATTATAAAGAAATAACATTAGGATTCTCTTTTTAAGCTGTTCCTTAAAACACTAGTGCTTAGGAAATCTGTTGGAGGCAGAAGCAGTCAAGGGTAGCCTAGGGTTAGGGTTAGGCTTAGGGTTAGGCTTAGGGTACGGCTTAGGGTACGGGTTCGGGGAGGGCTTCGGGTATGGCGTAGGGTATGGGTTAGGGTTAGGGTTAGGGTTAGTGTTAGGGTTAGGGCTCGGTTTAGGGTACGGGTTAGGATTAGGGTACGTGTTAGGGTTAGGGTAGGGGTTAGGGTTAGGGTACGTGTTAGGGTTAGGGTAGTTATTAAACATATCCCACTCTCTAGATACCCCTTAGCACGTAAAGGAATATTATTTGGTGGTCCAGCCATGGAGAAGAGTTTAGACACTAGGATAAGATAAGGAACACACCCATTATAAAGAAATCACATTAGGATTCTCTTTTTAAGCTGTTCCTTAAAACACTAGTGCTGAGGAAATCTGTTGGAGGCAGAAGCAGTCAAGGGTAGCCTAGGGTTAGGGTTAGACTTAGGGTGTGGCTTAGGGTACGGGTTCGGGGAGGGCTTCGGGTACGGCGTAGGGTATGGGTTAGGGTTAGGGTTAGGGTTAGTGTTAGGGTTAGGGCTCGGTTTAGGGTACGGGTTAGGATTAGGGTACGTGTTAGGGTTAGGGTAGGGGTTAGGGTTAGGGTACGCGTTAGGGTTAGGGTAGTTATTAAACATATCCCACTCTCTAGATACCCCTTAGCACGTAAAGGAATATTATTTGGGGGTCCAGCCATGGAGAAGAGTTTAGACACTAGGATCAGATAAGGAACACACCCATTATAAAGAAATCACATTAGGATTCTCTTTTTAAGCTGTTCCTTAAAACTCTAGTGGTTAGGAAATATATTGGAGGCAGAAGCAGTCAAGGGTAGCCTAGGGTTAGGGTTAGGCTTATGTTTAGGCTTAGGGTACGGCTTAGGGTACGGGTTCGGGGAGGGTTTCTGGTACGGCGTAGGGTATGGGTTAGGGTTAGGGTTAGGGTTAGTGTTAGGGTTAGGGCTCGGTTTAGGGTACGGGTTAGGATTAGGGTACGTGTTAGGGTTATGGTAGGGGTTAGGGTTAGGGTACGCGTTAGGGTTAGGGTAGTTATTAAACCTATCCCACTCTCTAGATACCCCTTAGCACGTAAAGGAATATTATTTGGGGGTCCAGCCATGGAGAAGAGTTTAGACACTAAGATAATATAAGGAACACACACATTATAAAGAAATCACATTAGGATTCTCTTTTTAAGGTGTTCCTTAAAACACTAGTGCTTAGGAAATCTATTGGAGGCAGAAGCAGTCAAGGGTAGCCTAGGGTTAGGGTTAGGCTTAGGGTTAGGCTTAGGGTACAGCTTAGGGTACGGGTTCGGGGAGGGCTTCGGGTACGGCGTAGGGTATGGGTTAGGGTTAGGGTTAGGGTTAGTGTTAGGGTTAGGGCTCGGTTTAGGGTACGGGTTAGGATTAGGGTACGTGTTAGGGTTATGGTAGGGGTTAGGGTTAGGGTACGCGTTAGGGTTAGGGTAGTTATTAAACCTATCCCACTCTCTAGATACCCCTTATCACGTAAAGGAATATTATTTGGGGGTCCAGCCATGGAGAAGAGTTTAGACACTAAGATAATATAAGGAACACACACATTATAAAGAAATCACATTAGGATTCTCTTTTTAAGCTGTTCCTTAAAACACTAGTGCTTAGGAAATCTATTGGAGGCAGAAGCAGTCAAGGGTAGCCTAGGGTTAGGGTTAGGCTTAGGGTTAGGCTTAGGGTACAGCTTAGGGTACGGGTTCGGGGAGGGCTTCGGGTACGGCGTAGGGTATGGGTTAGGGTTAGGGTTAGGGTTAGTGTTAGGGTTAGGGCTAGGTTTAGGTTACGGGTTAGGATTAGGGTACGTGTTAGGGTTAGGATAGGGGTTAGCGTTAGGGTACGCGTTAGGGTTAGGGTAGTTATTAAACCTATCCCACTCTCTAGTTACCCCTTAGCACGTAAAGGAATATTATTTGGGGTCCAGCCATGGAGAAGTGTTTAGACACTAGGATAAGATAAGGAACACACCCATTATAAAGAAATCACATTAGGATTCTCTTTTTAAGCTGTTCCTTAAAACACTAGTGCTTAGGAAATCTATTGGAGGCAGAAGCAGTCAAGGGTAGCCTAGGGTTAGGGTTAGGCTTAGGGTACGGCTTAGGGTACGGGTTCGGGGAGGGCTTCGGGTACGGCGTAGGGTATGGGTTAGGGTTAGGGTTAGGGTTAGTGTTAGGGTTAGGGCTCGGTTTAGGGTACGGGTTAGGATTAGGGTACGTGTTAGGTTTAGGGTAGCGGTTAGCGTTAGGGTACGCGTTAGGGTTAGGGTAGTTATTAAACCTATCCCACTCTCTAGTTACCCCTTAGCACGTAAAGGAATATTATTTGGGGGTCCAGCCATGGAGAAGAGTTTAGACACTAGGATAAGATAAGGAACACACCCATTATAAAGAAATAACATTAGGATTCTCTTTTTAAGCTGTTCCTTAAAACACTAGTGCTTAGGAAATCTGTTGGAGGCAGAAGCAGTCAAGGGTAGCCTAGGGTTAGGGTTAGGCTTAGGGTTAGGCTTAGGGTACGGCTTAGGGTACGGGTTCGGGGAGGGCTTCGGGTACGGCGTAGGGTATGGGTTAGGGTTAGGGTTAGGGTTAGTGTTAGGGTTAGGGCTCGGTTTAGGGTACGGGTTAGGATTAGGGTACGTGTTAGTGTTAGGGTAGGGGTTAGGGTTAGGGTACGTGTTAGGGTTAGGGTAGTTATTAAACATATCCCACTCTCTAGATACCCCTTAGCACGTAAAGGAATATTATTTGGTGGTCCAGCCATGGAGAAGAGTTTAGACACTAGGATAAGATAAGGAACACACCCATTATAAAGAAATCACATTAGGATTCTCTTTTTAAGCTGTTCCTTAAAACACTAGTGCTGAGGAAATCTGTTGGAGGCAGAAGCAGTCAAGGGTAGCCTAGGGTTAGGGTTAGGCTTAGGGTATGGCTTAGGGTACGGGTTCGGGGAGGGCTTCGGGTACGGCGTAGGGTATGGGTTAGGGTTAGGGTTAGGGTTAGTGTTAGGGTTAGGGCTCGGTTTAGGGTACGGTTTAGGATTAGGGTACGTTTTAGGGTTAGGTTAGGGGTTAGGGTTAGGGTACGCGTTAGGGTTAGGGTAGTTATTAAATCTATCCCTCTCTCTAGATTCCCCTTAGCACGTAAAGTAATATTATTTGGGGGTCCAGCCATGGAGAAGAGTTTAGACACTAAGATAATATAAGGAACACACACATTATAAAGAAATCACATTAGGATTCTCTTTTTCAGCTGTTCCTTAAAACACTAGTGCTTAGGAAATCTATTGGAGGCAGAAGCAGTCAAGGGTAGCCTAGGGTTAGGGTTAGGCTTAGGGTTAGGCTTAGGGTACGGCTTAGGGTACGGGTTCGTGGAGGGCTTCGGGTATGGCGTAGGGTATGGGTTAGGGTTAGGGTTAGGGTTAGTGTTAGGGTTAGGGCTCGGTTTAGGGTACGGGTTAGGATTAGGGTACGTGTTAGGGTTAGGGTAGGGGTTAGCGTTAGGGTACGCGTTAGGGTTAGGGTAGTTATTAAACCTATCCCACTCTCTAGTTACCCCTTAGCACGTAAAGGAATATTATTTGGGGGTCCAGCCATGGAGAAGAGTTTAGACACTAGGATAAGATAAGGAACACACCCATTATAAAGAAATCACATTAGGATTCTCTTTTTAAGCTGTTCCTTAAAACACTAGTGCTTAGGAAATCTATTGGAGGCAGAAGCAGTCAAGGGTAGCCTAGGGTTAGGGTTAGGCTTATGTTTAGGCTTAGGGTCCGGCTTAGGGTACGGGTTCGGGGAGGGTTTCTGGTACGGCGTAGCGTATGGGTTAGGGTTAGGGTTAGGGTTAGTGTTAGGGTTAGGGCTCGGTTTAGGGTACGGGTTAGGATTAGGGTACGTGTTAGGGTTATGGTAGGGGTTAGGGTTAGGGTACGCGTTAGGGTTAGGGTAGTTATTAAACCTATCCCACTCTCTAGATACCCCTTAGCACGTAAAGGAATATTATTTGGGGGTCCAGCCATGGAGAAGAGTTTAGACACTAAGATAATATAAGGAACACACACATTATAAAGAAATCACATTAGGATTCTCTTTTTAAGCTGTTCCTTAAAACACTAGTGCTTAGGAAATCTATTGGAGGCAGAAGCAGTCAAGGGTACCCTAGGGTTAGGGTTAGGCTTAGGGTTAGGCTTAGGGTCCGGCTTAGGGTACGGGTTCGGGGAGGGCTTCGGGTACGGCGTAGGGTATGGGTTAGGGTTAGGGTTAGGGTTAGTGTTAGGGTTAGGGCTCGGTTTAGGGTACGGGTTAGGATTAGGGTACGTGTTAGGGTTATGGTAGGGGTTAGGGTTAGGGTACGCGTTAGGGTTAGGGTAGTTATTAAACCTATCCCACTCTCTAGATACCCCTTAGCACGTATAGGAATATTATTTGGGGGTCCAGCCATGGAGAAGAGTTTAGACACTAAGATAATATAAGGAACACACACATTATAAAGAAATCACATTAGGATTCTCTTTTTAAGCTGTTCCTTAAAACACTAGTGCTTAGGAAATCTATTGGAGGCAGAAGCAGTCAAGGGTAGCCTAGGGTTAGGGTTAGGCTTAGGGTTAGGCTTAGGGTACAGCTTAGGGTACGGGTTCGGGGAGGGCTTCGGGTACGGCGTAGGGTATGGGTTAGGGTTAGGGTTAGGGTTAGTGTTAGGGTTAGGGCTCGGTTTAGGTTACGGGTTAGGATTAGGGTACGTGTTAGGGTTAGGATAGGGGTTAGCGTTAGGGTACGCGTTAGGGTGAGGGTAGTTATTAAACCTATCCCACTCTCTAGTTACCCCTTAGCACGTAAAGGAATATTATTTGGGGGTCCAGCCATGGAGAAGTGTTTAGACACTAGGATAAGATAAGGAACACACCCATTATAAAGAAATCACATTAGGATTCTCTTTTTAAGCTGTTCCTTAAAACACTAGTGCTTAGGAAATCTATTGGAGGCAGAAGCAGTCAAGGGTAGCCTAGGGTTAGGGTTAGGCTTAGGGTTAGGCTTAGGGTACGGCTTAGGGTACGGGTTCGGGGAGGGCTTCGGGTACGGCGTAGGGTATGGGTTAGGGTTAGGGTTAGGGTTAGTGTTAGGGTTAGGGCTCGGTTTAGGGTACGGGTTAGGATTAGGGTACGTGTTAGGGTTAGGGTAGGGGTTAGGGTTAGGGTACGTGTTAGGGTTAGGGTAGTTATTAAACATATCCCACTCTCTAGATACCCCTTAGCACGTAAAGGAATATTATTTGGTGGTCCAGCCATGGAGAAGAGTTTAGACACTAGGATAAGATAAGGAACACACCCATTATAAAGAAATCACATTAGGATTCTCTTTTTAAGCTGTTCCTTAAAACTCTAGTGGTTAGGAAATATATTGGAGGCAGAAGCAGTCAAGGGTAGCCTAGGGTTAGGGTTAGGCTTATGTTTAGGCTTAGGGTACGGTTTAGGGTACGGGTTCGGGGAGGGTTTCTGGTACGGCGTAGGGTATGGGTTAGGGTTAGGGTTAGGGTTAGTGTTAGGGTTAGGGCTCGGTTTAGGGTACGGGTTAGGATTAGGGTACGTGTTAGGGTTATGGTAGGGGTTAGGGTTAGGGTACGCGTTAGGGTTAGGGTAGTTATTAAACCTATCCCACTCTCTAGATACCCCTTAGCACGTAAAGGAATATTATTTGGGGGTCCAGCCATGGAGGAGAGTTTAGACACTAAGATAATATAAGGAACACACACATTATAAAGAAATCACATTAGGATTCTCTTTTTAAGCTATTCCTTAAAACACTAGTGCTTAGGAAATCTATTGGAGGCAGAAGCAGTCAAGGGTAGCCTAGGGTTAGGGTTAGGCTTAGGGTTAGGCTTAGGGTCCGGCTTAGGGTACGGGTTCGGGGAGGGCTTCGGGTACGGCGTAGGGTATGGGTTAGGGTTAGGGTTAGGGTTAGTGTTAGGGTTAGGGCTCGGTTTAGGGTACGGGTTAGGATTAGGGTACGTGTTAGGGTTATGGTAGGGGTTAGGGTTAGGGTACGCGTTAGGGTTAGGGTAGTTATTAAACCTATCCCACTCTCTAGATACCCCTTAGCACGTAAAGGAATATTATTTGGGGGTCCAGCCATGGAGAAGAGTTTAGACACTAAGATAATATAAGGAACACACACATTATAAAGAAATCACTTTAGGATTCTCTTTTTAAGCTGTTCCTTAAAACACTAGTGCTTAGGAAATCTATTGGAGGCAGAAGCAGTCAAGGGTAGCCTAGGGTTAGGGTTAGGCTTAGGGTTAGGCTTAGGGTCCGGCTTAGGGTACGGGTTCGGGGAGGGCTTCGGGTACGGCGTAGGGTATGGGTTAGGGTTAGGGTTAGGGTTAGTGTTAGGGTTAGGGCTCGGTTTAGGGTACGGGTTAGGATTAGGGTACGTGTTAGGGTTATGGTAGGGGTTAGGGTTAGGGTACGCGTTAGGGTTAGGGTAGTTATTAAACCTATCCCACTCTCTAGATACCCCTTATCACGTAAAGGAATATTATTTGGGGGTCCAGCCATGGAGAAGAGTTTAGACACTAAGATAATATAAGGAACACACACATTATAAAGAAATCACATTAGGATTCTCTTTTTAAGCTGTTCCTTAAAACACTAGTGCTTAGGAAATCTATTGGAGGCAGAAGCAGTCAAGGGTAGCCTAGGGTTAGGGTTAGGCTTAGGGTTAGGCTTAGGATACAGCTTAGGGTACGGGTTCGGGGAGGGCTTCGGGTACGGCGTAGGGTATGGGTTAGGGTTAGGGTTAGGGTTAGTGTTAGGGTTAGGGCTAGGTTTAGGTTACGGGTTAGGGTTAGGGTACGTGTTAGGGTTAGGATAGGGGTTAGCGTTAGGGTACGCGTTAGGGTTAGGGTAGTTATTAAACCTATCCCACTCTCTAGTTACCCCTTAGCACGTAAAGGAATATTATTTGGGGTCCAGCCATGGAGAAGTGTTTAGACACTAGGATAAGATAAGGAACACACCCATTATAAAGAAATCACATTAGGATTCTCTTTTTAAGCTGTTCCTTAAAACACTAGTGCTTAGGAAATCTATTGGAGGCAGAAGCAGTCAAGGGTAGCCTAGGGTTAGGGTTAGGCTTAGGGTTAGGCTTAGGGTACGGCTTAGGGTACGGGTTCGGGGAGGGCTTCGGGTACGGCGTAGGGTATGGGTTAGGGTTAGGGTTAGGGTTAGTGTTAGGGTTAGGGCTCGGTTTAGGGTACGGGTTAGGATTAGGGTACGTGTTAGGTTTAGGGTAGCGGTTAGCGTTAGGGTACGCGTTAGGGTTAGGGTAGTTATTAAACCTATCCCACTCTCTAGTTACCCCTTAGCACGTAAAGGAATATTATTTGGGGGTCCAGCCATGGAGAAGAGTTTAGACACTAGGATAAGATAAGGAACACACCCATTATAAAGAAATCACATTAGGATTCTCTTTTTAAGCTGTTCCTTAAAACACTAGTGCTGAGGAAATCTGTTGGAGGCAGAAGCAGTCAAGGGTAGCCTAGGGTTAGGGTTAGGCTTAGGGTATGGCTTAGGGTACGGGTTCGGGGAGGGCTTCGAGTACGGCGTAGGGTATGGGTTAGGGTTAGGGTTAGGGTTAGTGTTAGGGTTAGGGCTCGGTTTAGGGTACGGGTTAGGATTAGGGTACGTGTTAGGGTTAGGGTAGGGGTTAGGGTTAGGGTACGCGTTAGGGTTAGGGTAGTTATTAAACATATCCCACTCTCTAGATACCCCTTAGCACGTAAAGGAATATTATTTGGGGGTCCAGCCATGGAGAAGAGTTTAGACACTAGGATCAGATAAGGAACACACCCATTATAAAGAAATCACATTAGGATTCTCTTTTTAAGCTGTTCCTTAAAACTCTAGTGGTTAGGAAATATATTGGAGGCAGAAGCAGTCAAGGGTAGCCTAGGGTTAGGGTTAGGCTTATGTTTAGGCTTAGGGTACGGCTTAGGGTACGGGTTCGGGGAGGGTTTCTGGTACGGCGTAGGGTATGGGTTAGGGTTAGGGTTAGGGTTAGTGTTAGGGTTAGGGCTCGGTTTAGGGTACGGGTTAGGATTAGGGTACGTGTTAGGGTTATGGTAGGGGTTAGGGTTAGGGTACGCGTTAGGGTTAGGGTAGTTATTAAACCTATCCCACTCTCTAGATACCCCTTAGCACGTAAAGGAATATTATTTGGGGGTCCAGCCATGGAGAAGAGTTTAGACACTAAGATAATATAAGGAACACACACATTATAAAGAAATCACATTAGGATTCTCTTTTTAAGCTGTTCCTTAAAACACTAGTGCTTAGGAAATCTATTGGAGGCAGAAGCAGTCAAGGGTAGCCTAGGGTTAGGGTTAGGCTTAGGGTTAGGCTTAGGGTCCGGCTTAGGGTACGGGTTCGGGGAGGGCTTCGGGTACGGCGTAGGGTATGGGTAAGGTTTAGGGTTAGGGTTAGTGTTAGGGTTAGGGCTCGGTTTAGGGTACGGGTTAGGATTAGGGTACGTGTTAGGGTTATGGTAGGGGTTAGGGTTAGGGTACGCGTTAGGGTTAGGGTAGTTATTAAACCTATCCCACTCTCTAGATACCCCTTAGCACGTAAAGGAATATTATTTGGGGGTCCAGCCATGGAGAAGAGTTTAGACACTAAGATAATATAAGGAACACACACATTATAAAGAAATCACATTAGGATTCTCTTTTTAAGCTGTTCCTTAAAACACTAGTGCTTAGGAAATCTGTTGGAGGCAGAAGCAGTCAAGGGTAGCCTAGGGTTAGGGTTAGGCTTATGTTTAGGCTTAGGGTACGGCTTAGGGTACGGGTTCGGGGAGGGTTTCTGGTACGGCGTAGGGTATGGGTTAGGGTTAGGGTTAGGGTTAGTGTTAGGGTTAGGGCTCGGTTTAGGGTACGGGTTAGGATTAGGGTACGTGTTAGGGTTATGGTAGGGGTTAGGGTTAGGGTACGCGTTAGGGTTAGGGTAGTTATTAAACCTATCCCACTCTCTAGATACCCCTTAGCACGTAAAGGAATATTATTTGGGGGTCCAGCCATGGAGAAGAGTTTAGACACTAAGATAATATAAGGAACACACACATTATAAAGAAATCACATTAGGATTCTCTTTTTAAGCTGTTCCTTAAAACACTAGTGCTTAGAAAATCTATTGGAGGCAGAAGCAGTCAAGGGTAGCCTAGGGTTAGGGTTAGGCTTAGGGTTAGGCTTAGGGTCCGGCTTAGGGTACGGGTTCGGGGAGGGCTTCGGGTACGGCGTAGGGTATGGGTAAGGGTTAGGGTTAGGGTTAGTGTTAGGGTTAGGGCTCGGTTTAGGGTACGGGTTAGGATTAGGGTACGTGTTAGGGTTAGGGTAGGGGTTAGGGTTAGGGTACGTGTTAGGGTTAGGGAAGTTATTAAACATATCCCACTCTCTAGATACCCCTTAGCACGTAAAGGAATATTATTTGGTGGTCCAGCCATGGAGAAGAGTTTAGACACTAGGATAAGATAAGGAACACACCCATTATAAAGAAATCACATTAGGATTCTCTTTTTAAGCTGTTCCTTAAAACACTAGTGCTGAGGAAATCTGTTGGAGGCAGAAGCAGTCAAGGGTAGCCTAGGGTTAGGGTTAGGCTTAGGGTATGGCTTAGGGTACGGGTTCGGGGAGGGCTTCGGGTACGGCATAGGGTATGGGTTAGGGTTAGGGTTAGGGTTAGTGTTAGGGTTAGGGCTCGGTTTAGGGTACGGGTTAGGATTAGGGTACGTGTTAGGGTTAGGGTAGGGGTTAGGGTTAGGGTACGCGTTAGGGTTAGGGTAGTTATTAAACATATCCCACTCTCTAGATACCCCTTAGCACGTAAAGGAATATTATTTGGGGGTCCAGCCATGGAGAAGAGTTTAGACACTAGGATCAGATAAGGAACACACCCATTATAAAGAAATCACATTAGGATTCTCTTTTTAAGCTGTTCCTTAAAACTCTAGTGGTTAGGAAATATATTGGAGGCAGAAGCAGTCAAGGGTAGCCTAGGGTTAGGGTTAGGCTTATGTTTAGGCTTAGGGTACGGGTTAGGGTACGGGTGCGGGGAGGGTTTCTGGTACGGCGTAGGGTATGGGTTAGGGTTAGGGTTAGGGTTAGTGTTAGGGTTAGGGCTCGGTTTAGGGTACGGGTTAGGATTAGGGTACGTGTTAGGGTTATGGTAGGGGTTAGGGTTAGGGTACGCGTTAGGGTTAGGGTAGTTATTAAACCTATCCCACTCTCTAGATACCCCTTAGCACGTAAAGGAATATTATTTGGGGGTCCAGCCATGGAGAAGAGTTTAGACACTACGATAATATAAGGAACACACACATTATAAAGAAATCACATTAGGATTCTCTTTTTAAGCTGTTCCTTAAAACACTAGTGCTTAGGAAATCTATTGGAGGCAGAAGCAGTCAAGGGTAGCCTAGGGTTAGGGTTAGGCTTAGGGTTAGGCTTAGGGTCCGGCTTAGGGTACGGGTTCGGGGTGGGCTTCGGGTACGGCGTAGGGTATGGGTTAGGGTTAGGGTTAGGGTTAGTGTTAGGGTTAGGGCTCGGTTTAGGGTACGGGTTAGGATTAGGGTACGTGTTAGGGTTATGGTAGGGGTTAGGGTTAGGGTACGCGTTAGGGTTAGGGTAGTTATTAAACCTATCCCACTCTCTAGATACCCCTTAGCACGTAAAGGAATATTATTTGGGGGTCCAGCCATGGAGAAGAGTTTAGACACTACGATAATATAAGGAACACACACATTATAAAGAAATCACATTAGGATTCTCTTTTTAAGCTGTTCCTTAAAACACTAGTGCTTAGGAAATCTATTGGAGGCAGAAGCAGTCAAGGGTAGCCTAGGGTTAGGGTTAGGCTTAGGGTTAGGCTTAGGGTCCGGCTTAGGGTACGGGTTCGGGGTGGGCTTCGGGTACGGCGTAGGGTATGGGTTAGGGTTAGGGTTAGGGTTAGTGTTAGGGTTAGGGCTCGGTTTAGGGTACGGGTTAGGATTAGGGTACGTGTTAGGGTTATGGTAGGGGTTAGGGTTAGGGTACGCGTTAGGGTTAGGGTAGTTATTAAACCTATCCCACTCTCTAGATACCCCTTAGCACGTAAAGGAATATTATTTGGGGGTCCAGCCATGGAGAAGAGTTTAGACACTAAGATAATATAAGGAACACACACATTATAAAGAAATCACATTAGGATTCTCTTTTTAAGCTGTTCCTTAAAACACTAGTGCTTAGGAAATCTATTGGAGGCAGAAGCAGTCAAGGGTAGCCTAGGGTTAGGGTTAGGCTTAGGGTTAGGCTTAGGGTCCGGCTTAGGGTACGGGTTCGGGGAGGGCTTCGGGTACGGCGTAGGGTATGGGTTTGGGTTAGGGTTAGGGTTAGTGTTAGGGTTAGGGCTCGGTTTAGGGTACGGGTTAGGATTAGGGTACGTGTTAGGGTTATGGTAGGGGTTAGGGTTAGGGTACGCGTTAGGGTTAGGGTAGTTATTAAACCTATCCCACTCTCTAGATACCCCTTAGCACGTAAAGGAATATTATTTGGGGGTCCAGCCATGGAGAAGAGTTTAGACACTAAGATAATATAAGGAACACACACATTATAAAGAAATCACATTAGGATTCTCTTTTTAAGCTGTTCCTTAAAACACTAGTGCTTAGGAAATCTATTGGAGGCAGAAGCAGTCAAGGGTAGCCTAGGGTTAGGGTTAGGCTTAGGGTTAGGCTTAGGGTACAGCTTAGGGTACGGGTTCGCGGAGGGCTTCGGGTACGGCGTAGGGTATGGGTTAGGGTTAGGGTTAGGGTTAGTGTTAGGGTTAGGGCTAGGTTTAGGTTACGGGTTAGGATTAGGGTACGTGTTAGGGTTAGGATAGGGGTTAGCGTTAGGGTACGCGTTAGGGTTAGGGTAGTTATTAAACCTATCCCACTCTCTAGTTACCCCTTAGCACGTAAAGGAATATTATTTGGGGGTCCAGCCATGGAGAAGTGTTTAGACACTAGGATAAGATAAGGAACACACCCATTATAAAGAAATCACATTAGGATTCTCTTTTTAAGCTGTTCCTTAAAACACTAGTGCTTAGGAAATCTATTGGAGGCAGAAGCAGTCAAGGGTAGCCTAGGGTTAGGGTTAGGCTTAGGGTTAGGCTTAGGGTACGGCTTAGGGTACGGGTTCGGGGAGGTCTTCGGGTACGGCGTAGGGTATGGGTTAGGGTTAGGGTTAGGGTTAGGGTTAGGGCTCGGTTTAGGGTACGGGTTAGGATTAGGGTACGTGTTAGGTTTAGGGTAGCGGTTAGCGTTAGGGTACGCGTTAGGGTTAGGGTAGTTATTAAACCTATCCCACTCTCTAGTTACCCCTTAGCACGTAAAGGAATATTATTTGGGGGTCCAGCCATGGAGAAGAGTTTAGACACTAGGATAAGATAAGGAACACACACATTATAAAGAAATAACATTAGGATTCTCTTTTTAAGCTGTTCCTTAAAACACTAGTGCTTAGGAAATCTGTTGGAGGCAGAAGCAGTCAAGGGTAGCCTAGGGTTAGGGTTAGGCTTAGGGTTAGGCTTAGGGTATGGCTTAGGGTACGGGTTCGGGGAGGGCTTCGGGTACGGCGTAGGGTATGGGTTTGGGTTAGGGTTAGGGTTAGTGTTAGGGTTAGGGCTCGGTTTAGGGTACGGGTTAGGATTAGGGTACGTGTTAGGGTTATGGTAGGGGTTAGGGTTAGGGTACGCGTTAGGGTTAGGGTAGTTATTAAACCTATCCCACTCTCTAGATACCCCTTAGCACGTAAAGGAATATTATTTGGGGGTCCAGCCATGGAGAAGAGTTTAGACACTAAGATAATATAAGGAACACACACATTATAAAGAAATCACATTAGGATTCTCTTTTTAAGCTGTTCCTTAAAACACTAGTGCTTAGGAAATCTATTGGAGGCAGAAGCAGTCACGGGTAGCCTAGGGTTAGGGTTAGGCTTAGGGTTAGGCTTAGGGTACAGCTTAGGGTACGGGTTCGCGGAGGGCTTCGGGTACGGCGTAGGGTATGGGTTAGGGTTAGGGTTAGGGTTAGTGTTAGGGTTAGGGCTAGGTTTAGGTTACGGGTTAGGATTAGGGTACGTGTTAGGGTTAGGATAGGGGTTAGCGTTAGGGTACGCGTTAGGGTTAGGGTAGTTATTAAACCTATCCCACTCTCTAGTTACCCCTTAGCACGTAAAGGAATATTATTTGGGGGTCCAGCCATGGAGAAGTGTTTAGACACTAGGATAAGATAAGGAACACACCCATTATAAAGAAATCACATTAGGATTCTCTTTTTAAGCTGTTCCTTAAAACACTAGTGCTTAGGAAATCTATTGGAGGCAGAAGCAGTCAAGGGTAGCCTAGGGTTAGGGTTAGGCTTAGGGTTAGGCTTAGGGTACGGCTTAGGGTACGGGTTCGGGGAGGTCTTCGGGTACGGCGTAGGGTATGGGTTAGGGTTAGGGTTAGGGTTAGGGTTAGGGCTCGGTTTATGGTACGGGTTAGGATTAGGGTACGTGTTAGGTTTAGGGTAGCGGTTAGCGTTAGGGTACGCGTTAGGGTTAGGGTAGTTATTAAACCTATCCCACTCTCTAGTTACCCCTTAGCACGTAAAGGAATATTATTTGGGGGTCCAGCCATGGAGAAGAGTTTAGACACTAGGATAAGATAAGGAACACACACATTATAAAGAAATAACATTAGGATTCTCTTTTTAAGCTGTTCCTTAAAACACTAGTGCTTAGGAAATCTGTTGGAGGCAGAAGCAGTCAAGGGTAGCCTAGGGTTAGGGTTAGGCTTAGGGTTAGGCTTAGGGTACGGCTTAGGGTACGGGTTCGGGGAGGGCTTCGGGTACGGCGTAGGGTATGGGTTAGGGTTAGGGTTAGGGTTAGTGTTAGGGTTAGGGCTCGGTTTAGGGTACGGGTTAGGATTAGGGTACGTGTTAGGGTTAGGGTAGGGGTTAGGGTTAGGGTACGTGTTAGGGTTAGGGTAGTTATTAAACATATCCCACTCTCTAGATACCCCTTAGCACGTAAAGGAATATTATTTGGTGGTCCAGCCATGGAGAAGAGTTTAGACACTAGGATAAGATAAGGAACACACCCATTATAAAGAAATCACATTAGGATTCTCTTTTTAAGCTGTTCCTTAAAACACTAGTGCTGAGGAAATCTGTTGGAGGCAGAAGCAGTCAAGGGTAGCCTAGGGTTAGGGTTAGACTTAGGGTATGGCTTAGGGTACGGGTTTGGGGAGGGCTTCGGGTACGGCGTAGGGTATGGGTTAGGGTTAGGGTTAGGGTTAGTGTTAGGGTTAGGGCTCGGTTTAGGGTACGGGTTAGGATTAGGGTACGTGTTAGGGTTAGGGTAGGGGTTAGGGTTAGGGTACGCGTTAGGGTTAGGGTAGTTATTAAACATATCCCACTCTCTAGATACCCCTTAGCACGTAAAGGAATATTATTTGGGGGTCCAGCCATGGAGAAGAGTTTAGACACTAGGATCAGATAAGGAACACACCCATTATAAAGAAATCACATTAGGATTCTCTTTTTAAGCTGTTCCTTAAAACTCTAGTGGTTAGGAAATATATTGGAGGCAGAAGCAGTCAAGGGTAGCCTAGGGTTAGGGTTAGGCTTATGTTTAGGCTTAGGGTACGGCTTAGGGTACGGGTTCGGGGAGGGTTTCTTGTACGGCGTAGGGTATGGGTTAGGGTTAGGGTTAGGGTTAGTGTTAGGGTTAGGGCTCGGTTTAGGGTACGGGTTAGGATTAGGGTACGTGTTAGGGTTATGGTAGGGGTTAGGGTTAGGGTACGCGTTAGGGTTAGGGTAGTTATTAAACCTATCCCACTCTCTAGATACCCCTTAGCACGTAAAGGAATATTATTTGGGGGTCCAGCCATGGAGAAGAGTTTAGACACTAAGATAATATAAGGAACACACACATTATAAAGAAATCACATTAGGATTCTCTTTTTAAGGTGTTCCTTAAAACACTAGTGCTTAGGAAATCTATTGGAGGCAGAAGCAGTCAAGGGTAGCCTAGGGTTAGGGTTAGGCTTAGGGTTAGGCTTAGGGTACAGCTTAGGGTACGGGTTCGGGGAGGGCTTCGGGTACGGCGTAGGGTATGGGTTAGGGTTAGGGTTAGGGTTAGTGTTAGGGTTAGGGCTCGGTTTAGGTTACGGGTTAGGATTAGGGTACGTGTTAGTGTTAGGGTAGGGGTTAGCGTTAGGGTACGCGTTAGGGTTAGGGTAGTTATTAAACCTATCCCACTCTCTAGTTACCCCTTAGCACGTAAAGGAATATTATTTGGGGGTCCAGCCATGGAGAAGAGTTTAGACACTAGGATCAGATAAGGAACACACCCATTATAAAGAAATCACATTAGGATTCTCTTTTTAAGCTGTTCCTTAAAACACTAGTGCTTAGGAAATATATTGGAGGCAGAAGCAGTCAAGGGTAGCCTAGGGTTAGGGTTAGGCTTAGGGTTAGGCTTAGGGTACGGCTTAGGGTACGGGTTCGGGGAGGGCTTCGGGTACGGCGTAGGGTATGGGTTAGGGTTAGGGTTAGGGTTAGTGTTAGGGTTCGGGCTCGGTTTAGGTTACGGGTTAGGATTAGGGTACGTGTTAGGGTTAGGTTAGGGGTTAGGGTTAGGGTACGCGTTAGGGTTAGGGTAGTTATTAAACCTATCCCACTCTCTAGATACCCCTTAGCACGTAAAGTAATATTATTTGGGGGTCCAGCCATGGAGAAGAGTTTAGACACGAAGATAATATAAGGAACACACACATTATAAAGAAATCACATTAGGATTCTCTTTTTAAGCTGTTCCTTAAAACACTAGTGCTTAGGAAATCTATTGGAGGCAGAAGCAGTCAAGGGTAGCCTAGGGTTAGGGTTAGGCTTAGGGTTAGGCTTAGGGTCCGGCTTAGGGTACGGGTTCGGGGAGGGCTTCGGGTACGGCGTAGGGTATGGGTTAGGGTTAGGGTTAGGGTTAGTGTTAGGGTTAGGGCTCGGTTTAGGGTACGGGTTAGGATTAGGGTACGTGTTAGGGTTATGGTAGGGGTTAGGGTTAGGGTACGCGTTAGGGTTAGGGTAGTTATTAAACCTATCCCACTCTCTAGATACCCCTTAGCACGTATAGGAATATTATTTGGGGGTCCAGCCATGGAGAAGAGTTTAGACACTAAGATAATATAAGGAACACACACATTATAAAGAAATCACATTAGGATTCTCTTTTTAAGCTGTTCCTTAAAACACTAGTGCTTAGGAAATCTATTGGAGGCAGAAGCAGTCAAGGGTAGCCTAGGGTTAGGGTTAGGCTTAGGGTTAGGCTTAGGGTACAGCTTAGGGTACGGGTTCGGGGAGGGCTTCGGGTACGGCGTAGGGTATGGGTTAGGGTTAGGGTTAGGGTTAGTGTTAGGGTTAGGGCTAGGTTTAGGTTACGGGTTAGGATTAGGGTACGTGTTAGGGTTAGGATAGGGGTTAGCGTTAGGGTACGCGTTAGGGTTAGGGTAGTTATTAAACCTATCCCACTCTCTAGTTACCCCTTAGCACGTAAAGGAATATTATTTGGGGGTCCAGCCATGGAGAAGTGTTTAGACACTAGGATAAGATAAGGAACACACCCATTATAAAGAAATCACATTAGGATTCTCTTTTTAAGCTGTTCCTTAAAACACTAGTGCTTAGGAAATCTATTGGAGGCAGAAGCAGTCAAGGGTAGCCTAGGGTTAGGGTTAGGCTTAGGGTTAGGCTTAGGGTACGGCTTAGGGTACGGGTTCGGGGAGGGCTTCGGGTACGGCGTAGGGTATGGGTTAGGGTTAGGGTTAGGGTTAGTGTTAGGGTTAGGGCTCGGTTTAGGGTACGGGTTAGGATTAGGGTACGTGTTAGGGTTAGGGTAGGGGTTAGGGTTAGGGTACGTGTTAGGGTTAGGGTAGTTATTAAACATATCCCACTCTCTAGATACCCCTTAGCACGTAAAGGAATATTATTTGGTGGTCCAGCCATGGAGAAGAGTTTAGACACTAGGATAAGATAAGGAACACACCCATTATAAAGAAATCACATTAGGATTCTCTTTTTAAGCTGTTCCTTAAAACACTAGTGCTGAGGAAATCTGTTGGAGGCAGAAGCAGTCAAGGGTAGCCTAGGGTTAGGGTTAGGCTTAGGGTATGGCTTAGGGTACGGGTTCGGGGAGGGCTTCGGGTACGGCGTAGGGTATGGGTTAGGGTTAGGGTTAGGGTTAGTGTTAGGGTTAGGGCTCGGTTTAGGGTACGGGTTAGGATTAGGGTACGTGTTAGGGTTAGGGTAGGGGTTAGGGTTAGGGTACGCGTTAGGGTTAGGGTAGTTATTAAACATATCCCACTCTCTAGATACCCCTTAGCACGTAAAGGAATATTATTTGGGGGTCCAGCCATGGAGAAGAGTTTAGACACTAGGATCAGATAAGGAACACACCCATTATAAAGAAATCACATTAGGATTCTCTTTTTAAGCTGTTCCTTAAAACTCTAGTGGTTAGGAAATATATTGGAGGCAGAAGCAGTCAAGGGTAGCCTAGGGTTAGGGTTAGGCTTATGTTTAGGCTTAGGGTACGGCTTAGGGTACGGGTTCGGGGAGGGTTTCTGGTACGGCGTAGGGTATGGGTTAGGGTTAGGGTTAGGGTTAGTGTTAGGGTTAGGGCTCGGTTTAGGGTACGGGTTAGGATTAGGGTACGTGTTAGGGTTATGGTAGGGGTTAGGGTTAGGGTACGCGTTAGGGTTAGGGTAGTTATTAAACCTATCCCACTCTCTAGATACCCCTTAGCACGTAAAGGAATATTATTTGGGGGTCCAGCCATGGAGAAGAGTTTAGACACTAAGATAATATAAGGAACACACACATTATAAAGAAATCACATTAGGATTCTCTTTTTAAGCTGTTCCTTAAAACACTAGTGCTTAGGAAATCTATTGGAGGCAGAAGCAGTCAAGGGTAGCCTAGGGTTAGGGTTAGGCTTAGGGTTAGGCTTAGGGTCCGGCTTAGGGTACGGGTTCGGGGAGGGCTTCGGGTACGGCGTAGGGTATGGGTTAGGGTTAGGGTTAGGGTTAGTGTTAGGGTTAGGGCTCGGTTTAGGGTACGGGTTAGGATTAGGGTACGTGTTAGGGTTAGGGTAGGGGTTAGGGTTAGGGTACGCGTTAGGGTTAGGGTAGTTATTAAACATATCCCACTCTCTAGATACCCCTTAGCACGTAAAGGAATATTATTTGGGGGTCCAGCCATGGAGAAGAGTTTAGACACTAGGATCAGATAAGGAACACACCCATTATAAAGAAATCACATTAGGATTCTCTTTTTAAGCTGTTCCTTAAAACTCTAGTGGTTAGGAAATATATTGGAGGCAGAAGCAGTCAAGGGTAGCCTAGGGTTAGGGTTAGGCTTATGTTTAGGCTTAGGGTACGGCTTAGGGTACGGGTTCGGGGAGGGTTTCTGGTACGGCGTAGGGTATGGGTTAGGGTTAGGGTTAGGGTTAGTGTTAGGGTTAGGGCTCGGTTTAGGGTACGGGTTAGGATTAGGGTACGTGTTAGGGTTATGGTAGGGGTTAGGGTTAGGGTACGCGTTAGGGTTAGGGTAGTTATTAAACCTATCCCACTCTCTAGATACCCCTTAGCACGTAAAGGAATATTATTTGGGGGTCCAGCCATGGAGAAGAGTTTAGACACTAAGATAATATAAGGAACACACACATTATAAAGAAATCACATTAGGATTCTCTTTTTAAGCTGTTCCTTAAAACACTAGTGCTTAGGAAATCTATTGGAGGCAGAAGCAGTCAAGGGTAGCCTAGGGTTAGGGTTAGGCTTAGGGTTAGGCTTAGGGTCCGGCTTAGGGTACGGGTTCGGGGAGGGCTTCGGGTACGGCGTAGGGTATGGGTTAGGGTTAGGGTTAGGGTTAGTGTTAGGGTTAGGGCTCGGTTTAGGGTACGGGTTAGGATTAGGGTACGTGTTAGGGTTAGGGTAGGGGTTAGGGTTAGGGTACGCGTTAGGGTTAGGGTAGTTATTAAACATATCCCACTCTCTAGATACCCCTTAGCACGTAAAGGAATATTATTTGGGGGTCCAGCCATGGAGAAGAGTTTAGACACTAGGATCAGATAAGGAACACACCCATTATAAAGAAATCACATTAGGATTCTCTTTTTAAGCTGTTCCTTAAAACTCTAGTGGTTAGGAAATATATTGGAGGCAGAAGCAGTCAAGGGTAGCCTAGGGTTAGGGTTAGGCTTATGTTTAGGCTTAGGGTACGGCTTAGGGTACGGGTTCGGGGAGGGTTTCTGGTACGGCGTAGGGTATGGGTTAGGGTTAGGGTTAGGGTTAGTGTTAGGGTTAGGGCTCGGTTTAGGGTACGGGTTAGGATTAGGGTACGTGTTAGGGTTATGGTAGGGGTTAGGGTTAGGGTACGCGTTAGGGTTAGGGTAGTTATTAAACCTATCCCACTCTCTAGATACCCCTTAGCACGTAAAGGAATATTATTTGGGGGTCCAGCCATGGAGAAGAGTTTAGACACTAAGATAATATAAGGAACACACACATTATAAAGAAATCACATTAGGATTCTCTTTTTAAGCTGTTCCTTAAAACACTAGTGCTTAGGAAATCTATTGGAGGCAGAAGCAGTCAAGGGTAGCCTAGGGTTAGGGTTAGGCTTAGGGTTAGGCTTAGGGTCCGGCTTAGGGTACGGGTTCGGGGAGGGCTTCGGGTACGGCGTAGGGTATGGGTAAGGGTTAGGGTTAGGGTTAGTGTTAGGGTTAGGGCTCGGTTTAGGGTACGGGTTAGGATTAGGATACGTGTTAGGGTTATGGTAGGGGTTAGGGTTAGGGTACGCGTTAGGGTTAGGGTAGTTATTAAACCTATCCCACTCTCTAGATACCCCTTAGCACGTAAAGGAATATTATTTGGGGGTCCAGCCATGGAGAAGAGTTTAGACACTAAGATAATATAAGGAACACACACATTATAAAGAAATCACATTAGGATTCTCTTTTTAAGCTGTTCCTTAAAACACTAGTGCTTAGGAAATCTGTTGGAGGCAGAAGCAGTCAAGGGTAGCCTAGGGTTAGGGTTAGGCTTAGGGTTAGGCTTAGGGTATGGCTTAGGGTACGGGTTCGGGGAGGGCTTCGGGTACGGCGTAGGGTATGGGTTAGGGTTAGGGTTAGGGTTAGTGTTAGGGTTAGGGCTCGGTTTAGGGTACGGGTTAGGATTAGGGTACGTGTTAGGGTTAGGGTAGGGGTTAGGGTTAGGGTAGGTGTTAGGGTTAGGGTAGTTATTAAACATATCCCACTCTCTAGATACCCCTTAGCACGTAAAGGAATATTATTTGGTGGTCCAGCCATGGAGAAGAGTTTAGACACTAGGATAAGATAAGGAACACACCCATTATAAAGAAATCACATTAGGATTCTCTTTTTAAGCTGTTCCTTAAAACACTAGTGCTGAGGAAATCTGTTGGAGGCAGAAGCAGTCAAGGGTAGCCTAGGGTTAGGGTTAGGCGTAGGGTTAGGCTTAGGGTACGGCTTAGGGTACGGGTTCGGGGAGGGCTTCGGGTACGGCGTAGGGTATGGGTTAGGGTTAGGGTTAGGGTTAGTGTTAGGGTTAGGGCTCGGTTTAGGGTACGGGTTAGGATTAGGGTACGTGTTAGGGTTAGGGTAGGGGTTAGGGTTAGGGTACGCGTTAGGGTTAGGGTAGTTATTAAACATATCCCACTCTCTAGATACCCCTTAGCACGTAAAGGAATATTATTTGGGGGTCCAGCCATGGAGAAGAGTTTAGACACTAGGATCAGATAAGGAACACACCCATTATAAAGAAATCACATTAGGATTCTCTTTTTAAGCTGTTCCTTAAAACTCTAGTGGTTAGGAAATATATTGGAGGCAGAAGCAGTCAAGGGTAGCCTAGGGTTAGGGCTAGGCTTATGTTTAGGCTTAGGGTACGGGTTAGGGTACGGGTTCGGGGAGGGTTTCTGGTACGGCGTAGGGTATGGGTTAGGGTTAGGGTTAAGGTTAGTGTTAGGGTTAGGGCTCGGTTTAGGGTAAGGGTTAGGATTAGGGTACGTGTTAGGGTTATGGTAGGGGTTAGGGTTAGGGTACGCGTTAGGGTTAGGGTAGTTATTAAACCTATCCCACTCTCTAGATACCCCTTAGCACGTAAAGGAATATTATTTGGGGGTCCAGCCATGGAGAAGAGTTTAGACACTACGATAATATAAGGAACACACACATTATAAAGAAATCACATTAGGATTCTCTTTTTAAGCTGTTCCTTAAAACACTAGTGCTTAGGAAATCTATTGGAGGCAGAAGCAGTCAAGGGTAGCCTAGGGTTAGGGTTAGGCTTAGGGTTAGGCTTAGGGTCCGGCTTAGGGTACGGGTTCGGGGTGGGCTTCGGGTACGGCGTAGGGTATGGGTTAGGGTTAGGGTTAGGGTTAGTGTTAGGGTTAGGGCTCGGTTTAGGGTACGGGTTAGGATTAGGGTACGTGTTAGGGTTATGGTAGGGGTTAGGGTTAGGGTACGCGTTAGGGTTAGGGTAGTTATTAAACCTATCCCACTCTCTAGATACCCCTTAGCACGTAAAGGAATATTATTTGGGGGTCCAGCCATGGAGAAGAGTTTAGACACTACGATAATATAAGGAACACACACATTATAAAGAAATCACATTAGGATTCTCTTTTTAAGCTGTTCCTTAAAACACTAGTGCTTAGGAAATCTATTGGAGGCAGAAGCAGTCAAGGGTAGCCTAGGGTTAGGGTTAGGCTTAGGGTTAGGCTTAGGGTCCGGCTTAGGGTACGGGTTCGGGGTGGGCTTCGGGTACGGCGTAGGGTATGGGTTAGGGTTAGGGTTAGGGTTAGTGTTAGGGTTAGGGCTCGGTTTAGGGTACGGGTTAGGATTAGGGTACGTGTTAGGGTTATGGTAGGGGTTAGGGTTAGGGTACGCGTTAGGGTTAGGGTAGTTATTAAACCTATCCCACTCTCTAGATACCCCTTAGCACGTAAAGGAATATTATTTGGGGGTCCAGCCATGGAGAAGAGTTTAGACACTAAGATAATATAAGGAACACACACATTATAAAGAAATCACATTAGGATTCTCTTTTTAAGCTGTTCCTTAAAACACTAGTGCTTAGGAAATCTATTGGAGGCAGAAGCAGTCAAGGGTAGCCTAGGGTTAGGGTTAGGCTTAGGGTTAGGCTTAGGGTCCGGCTTAGGGTACGGGTTCGGGGAGGGCTTCGGGTACGGCGTAGGATATGGGTTAGGGTTAGGGTTAGGGTTAGTGTTAGGGTTAGGGCTCGGTTTAGGGTACGGGTTAGGATTAGGGTACGTGTTAGGGTTATGGTAGGGGTTAGGGTTAGGGTACGCGTTAGGGTTAGGGTAGTTATTAAACCTATCCCACTCTCTAGATACCCCTTAGCACGTAAAGGAATATTATTTGGGGGTCCAGCCATGGAGAAGAGTTTAGACACTAAGATAATATAAGGAACACACACATTATAAAGAAATCACATTAGGATTCTCTTTTTAAGCTGTTCCTTAAAACACTAGTGCTTAGGAAATCTATTGGAGGCAGAAGCAGTCAAGGGTAGCCTAGGGTTAGGGTTAGGCTTAGGGTTAGGCTTAGGGTACAGCTTAGGGTACGGGTTCGGGGAGGGCTTCGGGTACGGCGTAGGGTATGGGTTAGGGTTAGGGTTAGGGTTAGTGTTAGGGCTCGGTTTAGGGTACGGGTTAGGTTTAGGGTACGTGTTAGGTTTAGGGTAGCGGTTAGCGTTAGGGTACGCGTTAGGGTTAGGGTAGTTATTAAACCTATCCCACTCTCTAGTTACCCCTTAGCACGTAAAGGAATATTATTTGGGGGTCCAGCCATGGAGAAGAGTTTAGACACTAGGATAAGATAAGGAACACACCCATTATAAAGAAATAACATTAGGATTCTCTTTTTAAGCTGTTCCTTAAAACACTAGTGCTTAGGAAATCTGTTGGAGGCAGAAGCAGTCAAGGGTAGCCTAGGGTTAGGGTTAGGCTTAGGGTTAGGCTTAGGGTACGGCTTAGGGTACGGGTTCGGGGAGGGCTTCGGGTACGGCGTAGGGTATGGGTTAGGGTTAGGGTTAGGGTTAGTGTTAGGGTTAGGGCTCGGTTTAGGGTACGGGTTAGGATTAGGGTACGTGTTAGGGTTAGGGTAGGGGTTAGGGTTAGGGTACGTGTTAGGGTTAGGGTAGTTATTAAACATATCCCACTCTCTAGATACCCCTTAGCACGTAAAGGAATATTATTTGGTGGTCCAGCCATGGAGAAGAGTTTAGACACTAGGATAAGATAAGGAACACACCCATTATAAAGAAATCACATTAGGATTCTCTTTTTAAGCTGTTCCTTAAAACACTAGTGCTGAGGAAATCTGTTGGAGGCAGAAGCAGTCAAGGGTAGCCTAGGGTTAGGGTTAGACTTAGGGTATGGCTTAGGGTACGGGTTCGGGGAGGGCTTCGGGTACGGCGTAGGGTATGGGTTAGGGTTAGGGTTAGGGTTAGTGTTAGGGTTAGGGCTCGGTTTAGGGTACGGGTTAGGATTAGGGTACGTGTTAGGGTTAGGGTAGGGGTTAGGGTTAGGGTACGCGTTAGGGTTAGGGTAGTTATTAAACATATCCCACTCTCTAGATACCCCTTAGCACGTAAAGGAATATTATTTGGGGGTCCAGCCATGGAGAAGAGTTTAGACACTAGGATCAGATAAGGAACACACCCATTATAAAGAAATCACATTAGGATTCTCTTTTTAAGCTGTTCCTTAAAACTCTAGTGGTTAGGAAATATATTGGAGGCAGAAGCAGTCAAGGGTAGCCTAGGGTTAGGGTTAGGCTTATGTTTAGGCTTAGGGTACGGCTTAGGGTACGGGTTCGGGGAGGGTTTCTGGTACGGCGTAGGGTATGGGTTAGGGTTAGGGTTAGGGTTAGTGTTAGGGTTAGGGCTCGGTTTAGGGTACGGGTTAGGATTAGGGTACGTGTTAGGGTTATGGTAGGGGTTAGGGTTAGGGTACGCGTTAGGGTTAGGGTAGTTATTAAACCTATCCCACTCTCTAGATACCCCTTAGCACGTAAAGGAATATTATTTGGGGGTCCAGCCATGGAGAAGAGTTTAGACACTAAGATAATATAAGGAACACACACATTATAAAGAAATCACATTTGGATTCTCTTTTTAAGCTGTTCCTTAAAACACTAGTGCTTAGGAAATCTATTGGAGGCAGAAGCAGTCAAGGGTAGCCTAGGGTTAGGGTTAGGCTTAGGGTTAGGCTTAGGGTACAGCTTAGGGTACGGGTTCGGGGAGGGCTTCGGGTACGGCGTAGGGTATGGGTTAGGGTTAGGGTTAGGGTTAGTGTTAGGGTTAGGGCTCGGTTTAGGTTACGGGTTAGGATTAGGGTACGTGTTAGTGTTAGGGTAGGGGTTAGCGTTAGGGTACGCGTTAGGGTTAGGGTAGTTATTAAACCTATCCCACTCTCTAGTTACCCCTTAGCACGTAAAGGAATATTATTTGGGGGTCCAGCCATGGAGAAGTGTTTAGACACTAGGATAACATAAGGAACACACCCATTATAAAGAAATCACATTAGGATTCTCTTTTTAAGCTGTTCCTTAAAACACTAGTGCTTAGGAAATCTATTGGAGGCAGAAGCAGTCAAGGGTAGCCTAGGGTTAGGGTTAGGCTTAGGGTTAGGCTTAGGGTACGGCTTAGGGTACGGGTTCGGGGAGGGTTTCGGGTATGGCGTAGGGTATGGGTTAGGGTTAGTGTTAGGGTTAGTGTTAGGGTTAGGGCTCGGTTTAGGGTACGGGTTAGGATTAGGGTACGTGTTAGGGTTATGGTAGGGGTTAGGGTTAGGGTACGCGTTAGGGTTAGGGTAGTTATTAAACCTATCCCACTCTCTAGATACCCCTTAGCACGTAAAGGAATATTATTTGGGGGTCCAGCCATGGAGAAGAGTTTAGACACTAAGATAATATAAGGAACACACACATTATAAAGAAATCACATTAGGATTCACTTTTTAAGCTGTTCCTTAAAACACTAGTGCTTAGGAAATGTATTGGAGGCAGAAGCAGTCAAGGCTAGCCTAGGGTTAGGGTTAGGCTTAGGGTTAGGCTTAGGGTACGGTTTAGGGTATGGGTTCGGGGAGGGCTTCGGGTACGGCGTAGGGTATGGGTTAGGGTTAGGGTTAGTGTTAGTGTTAGGGCTCGGTTTAGGGTACGGGTTAGGATTAGGGTACGTGTTAGGGTTAGGGTAGGGGTTAGGGTTAGAGTACGCGTTAGGGTTAGGGTAGTTATTAAACCTATCCCACTCTCTAGTTACCCCTTAGCACGTAAAGGAATATTATTTGGTGGTCCAGCCATGGAGAAGAGTTTAGACACTAGGATAAGATAAGGAACACACCCATTATAAAGAAATCACATTAGGATTCTCTTTTTAAGCTGTTCCTTAAAACACTAGTGCTTAGGAAATCTGTTGGAGGCAGAAGCAGTCAAGGGTAGCCTAGGGTTAGGGTTAGGCTTAGGGTTAGGCATAGGGTATGGCTTAGGGTACGGGTTCGGGGAGGGCTTCGGGTGCGGCGTAGGGTATGGGTTAGGGTTAGGGTTAGGGTTAGTGTTAGGGTTAGGGCTCGGTTTAGGGTACGGGATAGGATTAGGGTACGTGTTAGGGTTAGGGTAGGGGTTAGGGTTAGGGTACGCGTTAGGGTTAGGGTAGTTATTAAACATATCCCACTCTCTAGATACCCCTTAGCACGTAAAGGAATATTATTTGGGGGTACAGCCATGGAGAAGAGTTTAGACACTAGGATCAGATAAGGAACACACCCATTATAAAGAAATCACATTAGGATTCTCCTTTTAAGCTGTTCCTTAAAACTCTAGTGCTTAGGAAATATATTGGAGGCAGAAGCAGTCAAGGGTAGCCTAGGGTTAGCGTTAGGCTTATGGTTAGGCTTAGGGTACGGCTTAGGGTACGGGTTCGGGGAGGGTTTCTGGTACGGCGTAGGGTATGGGTTAGGGTTAGTGTTAGGGTTAGTGTTAGGGTTAGGGCTCGGTATAGGGTACGGGTTAGGATTACGGTACGTGTTAGGTTTAGGGTAGCGGTTAGCGTTAGGGTACGCGTTAGGGTTAGGGTAGTTATTAAACCTATCCCACTCTCTAGTTACCCCTTAGCACGTAAAGGAATATTATTTGGTGGTCCAGCCATGGAGAAGAGTTTAGACACTAGGATAAAATAAGGAACACACCCATTATAAAGAAATCACATTAGGATTCTTTTTTTAAGCTGTTCCTTAAAACACTAGTGCTTAGGAAATCTGTTGGAGGCAGAAGCAGTCAAGGGTAGCCTAGGGTTAGGGTTAGGCTTAGGGTTAGGCTTAGGGTACAGCTTAGGTTACGGGTTCGGGGAGGGCTTCGGGTACGGCGTAGGGTATGGGTTAGGGTTAGGGTTAGGGTTAGTGTTAGGGTTAGGGCTCGGTTTAGGGTACGGGTTAGGATTAGGGTACGTGTTAGGGTTAGGGTAGGGGTTAGGGTTAGGGTACGCGTTAGGGTTAGGGTAGTTATTAAACATATCCCACTCTCTAGATACCCCTTAGCACGTAAAGGAATATTATTTCGGGGTCCAGCCATGGAGAAGAGTTTAGACACTAAGATAATATAAGGAACACACACATTATAAAGAAATCACATTAGGATTCTCTTTTTAAGCTGTTCCTTAAAACACTAGTGCTTAGGAAATCTATTGGAGGCAGAAGCAGTCAAGGGTAGCCTAGGGTTAGGGTTAGGCTTAGGGTTAGGCTTAGGGTACAGCTTAGGGTACGGGTTCGGGGAGGGCTTCGGGTACGGCGTAGGGTATGGGTTAGGGTTAGGGTTAGGGTTAGTGTTAGGGTTAGGGTTCGGTTTAGGGTACGGGTTAGGATTAGGGTACGTGTTAGGGTTAGGGTAGGGGTTAGCGTTAGGGTACGCGTTAGGGTTAGGGTAGTTATTAAACCTATCCCACTCTCTAGTTACCCCTTAGCACGTAAAGGAATATTATTTCGGGGTCCAGCCATGGAGAAGTGTTTAGACACTAGGATAAGATAAGGAACACACCCATTATAAAGAAATCACATTAGGATTCTCTTTTTAAGCTGTTCCTTAAAACACTAGTGCTTAGGAAATCTATTGGAGGCAGAAGCAGTCAAGGGTAGCCTAGGGTTAGGGTTAGGCTTAGGGTTAGGCTTAGGGTCCGGCTTAGGGTACGGGTTCGGGGTGGGCTTCGGGTACGGCGTAGGGTATGGGTTAGGGTTAGGGTTAGGGTTAGTGTTAGGGTTAGGGCTCGGTTTAGGGTACGGGTTAGGATTAGGGTACGTGTTAGGGTTATGGTAGGGGTTAGGGTTAGGGTACGCGTTAGGGTTAGGGTAGTTATTAAACCTATCCCACTCTCTAGATACCCCTTAGCACGTAAAGGAATATTATTTGGGGGTCCAGCCATGGAGAAGAGTTTAGACACTAAGATAATATAAGGAACACACACATTATAAAGAAATCACATTAGGATTCTCTTTTTAAGCTGTTCCTTAAAACACTAGTGCTTAGGAAATCTATTGGAGGCAGAAGCAGTCAAGGGTAGCCTAGGGTTAGGGTTAGGCTTAGGGTTAGGCTTAGGGTCCGGCTTAGGGTACGGGTTCGGGGAGGGCTTCGGGTACGGCGTAGGATATGGGTTAGGGTTAGGGTTAGGGTTAGTGTTAGGGTTAGGGCTCGGTTTAGGGTACGGGTTAGGATTAGGGTACGTGTTAGGGTTATGGTAGGGGTTAGGGTTAGGGTACGCGTTAGGGTTAGGGTAGTTATTAAACCTATCCCACTCTCTAGATACCCCTTAGCACGTAAAGGAATATTATTTGGGGGTCCAGCCATGGAGAAGAGTTTAGACACTAAGATAATATAAGGAACACACACATTATAAAGAAATCACATTAGGATTCTCTTTTTAAGCTGTTCCTTAAAACACTAGTGCTTAGGAAATCTATTGGAGGCAGAAGCAGTCAAGGGTAGCCTAGGGTTAGGGTTAGGCTTAGGGTTAGGCTTAGGGTACAGCTTAGGGTACGGGTTCGGGGAGGGCTTCGGGTACGGCGTAGGGTATGGGTTAGGGTTAGGGTTAGGGTTAGTGTTAGGGCTCGGTTTAGGGTACGGGTTAGGTTTAGGGTACGTGTTAGGTTTAGGGTAGCGGTTAGCGTTAGGGTACGCGTTAGGGTTAGGGTAGTTATTAAACCTATCCCACTCTCTAGTTACCCCTTAGCACGTAAAGGAATATTATTTGGGGGTCCAGCCATGGAGAAGAGTTTAGACACTAGGATAAGATAAGGAACACACCCATTATAAAGAAATAACATTAGGATTCTCTTTTTAAGCTGTTCCTTAAAACACTAGTGCTTAGGAAATCTGTTGGAGGCAGAAGCAGTCAAGGGTAGCCTAGGGTTAGGGTTAGGCTTAGGGTTAGGCTTAGGGTACGGCTTAGGGTACGGGTTCGGGGAGGGCTTCGGGTACGGCGTAGGGTATGGGTTAGGGTTAGGGTTAGGGTTAGTGTTAGGGTTAGGGCTCGGTTTAGGGTACGGGTTAGGATTAGGGTACGTGTTAGGGTTAGGGTAGGGGTTAGGGTTAGGGTACGTGTTAGGGTTAGGGTAGTTATTAAACATATCCCACTCTCTAGATACCCCTTAGCACGTAAAGGAATATTATTTGGTGGTCCAGCCATGGAGAAGAGTTTAGACACTAGGATAAGATAAGGAACACACCCATTATAAAGAAATCACATTAGGATTCTCTTTTTAAGCTGTTCCTTAAAACACTAGTGCTGAGGAAATCTGTTGGAGGCAGAAGCAGTCAAGGGTAGCCTAGGGTTAGGGTTAGACTTAGGGTATGGCTTAGGGTACGGGTTCGGGGAGGGCTTCGGGTACGGCGTAGGGTATGGGTTAGGGTTAGGGTTAGGGTTAGTGTTAGGGTTAGGGCTCGGTTTAGGGTACGGGTTAGGATTAGGGTACGTGTTAGGGTTAGGGTAGGGGTTAGGGTTAGGGTACGCGTTAGGGTTAGGGTAGTTATTAAACATATCCCACTCTCTAGATACCCCTTAGCACGTAAAGGAATATTATTTGGGGGTCCAGCCATGGAGAAGAGTTTAGACACTAGGATCAGATAAGGAACACACCCATTATAAAGAAATCACATTAGGATTCTCTTTTTAAGCTGTTCCTTAAAACTCTAGTGGTTAGGAAATATATTGGAGGCAGAAGCAGTCAAGGGTAGCCTAGGGTTAGGGTTAGGCTTATGTTTAGGCTTAGGGTACGGCTTAGGGTACGGGTTCGGGGAGGGTTTCTGGTACGGCGTAGGGTATGGGTTAGGGTTAGGGTTAGGGTTAGTGTTAGGGTTAGGGCTCGGTTTAGGGTACGGGTTAGGATTAGGGTACGTGTTAGGGTTATGGTAGGGGTTAGGGTTAGGGTACGCGTTAGGGTTAGGGTAGTTATTAAACCTATCCCACTCTCTAGATACCCCTTAGCACGTAAAGGAATATTATTTGGGGGTCCAGCCATGGAGAAGAGTTTAGACACTAAGATAATATAAGGAACACACACATTATAAAGAAATCACATTTGGATTCTCTTTTTAAGCTGTTCCTTAAAACACTAGTGCTTAGGAAATCTATTGGAGGCAGAAGCAGTCAAGGGTAGCCTAGGGTTAGGGTTAGGCTTAGGGTTAGGCTTAGGGTACAGCTTAGGGTACGGGTTCGGGGAGGGCTTCGGGTACGGCGTAGGGTATGGGTTAGGGTTAGGGTTAGGGTTAGTGTTAGGGTTAGGGCTCGGTTTAGGTTACGGGTTAGGATTAGGGTACGTGTTAGTGTTAGGGTAGGGGTTAGCGTTAGGGTACGCGTTAGGGTTAGGGTAGTTATTAAACCTATCCCACTCTCTAGTTACCCCTTAGCACGTAAAGGAATATTATTTGGGGGTCCAGCCATGGAGAAGTGTTTAGACACTAGGATAACATAAGGAACACACCCATTATAAAGAAATCACATTAGGATTCTCTTTTTAAGCTGTTCCTTAAAACACTAGTGCTTAGGAAATCTATTGGAGGCAGAAGCAGTCAAGGGTAGCCTAGGGTTAGGGTTAGGCTTAGGGTTAGGCTTAGGGTACGGCTTAGGGTACGGGTTCGGGGAGGGTTTCGGGTATGGCGTAGGGTATGGGTTAGGGTTAGTGTTAGGGTTAGTGTTAGGGTTAGGGCTCGGTTTAGGGTACGGGTTAGGATTAGGGTACGTGTTAGGGTTATGGTAGGGGTTAGGGTTAGGGTACGCGTTAGGGTTAGGGTAGTTATTAAACCTATCCCACTCTCTAGATACCCCTTAGCACGTAAAGGAATATTATTTGGGGGTCCAGCCATGGAGAAGAGTTTAGACACTAAGATAATATAAGGAACACACACATTATAAAGAAATCACATTAGGATTCACTTTTTAAGCTGTTCCTTAAAACACTAGTGCTTAGGAAATGTATTGGAGGCAGAAGCAGTCAAGGCTAGCCTAGGGTTAGGGTTAGGCTTAGGGTTAGGCTTAGGGTACGGTTTAGGGTATGGGTTCGGGGAGGGCTTCGGGTACGGCGTAGGGTATGGGTTAGGGTTAGGGTTAGTGTTAGTGTTAGGGCTCGGTTTAGGGTACGGGTTAGGATTAGGGTACGTGTTAGGGTTAGGGTAGGGGTTAGGGTTAGAGTACGCGTTAGGGTTAGGGTAGTTATTAAACCTATCCCACTCTCTAGTTACCCCTTAGCACGTAAAGGAATATTATTTGGTGGTCCAGCCATGGAGAAGAGTTTAGACACTAGGATAAGATAAGGAACACACCCATTATAAAGAAATCACATTAGGATTCTCTTTTTAAGCTGTTCCTTAAAACACTAGTGCTTAGGAAATCTGTTGGAGGCAGAAGCAGTCAAGGGTAGCCTAGGGTTAGGGTTAGGCTTAGGGTTAGGCATAGGGTATGGCTTAGGGTACGGGTTCGGGGAGGGCTTCGGGTGCGGCGTAGGGTATGGGTTAGGGTTAGGGTTAGGGTTAGTGTTAGGGTTAGGGCTCGGTTTAGGGTACGGGATAGGATTAGGGTACGTGTTAGGGTTAGGGTAGGGGTTAGGGTTAGGGTACGCGTTAGGGTTAGGGTAGTTATTAAACATATCCCACTCTCTAGATACCCCTTAGCACGTAAAGGAATATTATTTGGGGGTCCAGCCATGGAGAAGAGTTTAGACACTAGGATCAGATAAGGAACACACCCATTATAAAGAAATCACATTAGGATTCTCCTTTTAAGCTGTTCCTTAAAACTCTAGTGCTTAGGAAATATATTGGAGGCAGAAGCAGTCAAGGGTAGCCTAGGGTTAGCGTTAGGCTTATGGTTAGGCTTAGGGTACGGCTTAGGGTACGGGTTCGGGGAGGGTTTCTGGTACGGCGTAGGGTATGGGTTAGGGTTAGTGTTAGGGTTAGTGTTAGGGTTAGGGCTCGGTATAGGGTACGGGTTAGGATTACGGTACGTGTTAGGTTTAGGGTAGCGGTTAGCGTTAGGGTACGCGTTAGGGTTAGGGTAGTTATTAAACCTATCCCACTCTCTAGTTACCCCTTAGCACGTAAAGGAATATTATTTGGTGGTCCAGCCATGGAGAAGAGTTTAGACACTAGGATAAAATAAGGAACACACCCATTATAAAGAAATCACATTAGGATTCTCTTTTTAAGCTGTTCCTTAAAACACTAGTGCTTAGGAAATCTGTTGGAGGCAGAAGCAGTCAAGGGTAGCCTAGGGTTAGGGTTAGGCTTAGGGTTAGGCTTAGGGTACAGCTTAGGTTACGGGTTCGGGGAGGGCTTCGGGTACGGCGTAGGGTATGGGTTAGGGTTAGGGTTAGGGTTAGTGTTAGGGTTAGGGCTCGGTTTAGGGTACGGGTTAGGATTAGGGTACGTGTTAGGGTTAGGGTAGGGGTTAGGGTTAGGGTACGCGTTAGGGTTAGGGTAGTTATTAAACATATCCCACTCTCTAGATACCCCTTAGCACGTAAAGGAATATTATTTCGGGGTCCAGCCATGGAGAAGAGTTTAGACACTAAGATAATATAAGGAACACACACATTATAAAGAAATCACATTAGGATTCTCTTTTTAAGCTGTTCCTTAAAACACTAGTGCTTAGGAAATCTATTGGAGGCAGAAGCAGTCAAGGGTAGCCTAGGGTTAGGGTTAGGCTTAGGGTTAGGCTTAGGGTACAGCTTAGGGTACGGGTTCGGGGAGGGCTTCGGGTACGGCGTAGGGTATGGGTTAGGGTTAGGGTTAGGGTTAGTGTTAGGGTTAGGGTTCGGTTTAGGGTACGGGTTAGGATTAGGGTACGTGTTAGGGTTAGGGTAGGGGTTAGCGTTAGGGTACGCGTTAGGGTTAGGGTAGTTATTAAACCTATCCCACTCTCTAGTTACCCCTTAGCACGTAAAGGAATATTATTTCGGGGTCCAGCCATGGAGAAGTGTTTAGACACTAGGATAAGATAAGGAACACACCCATTATAAAGAAATCACATTAGGATTCTCTTTTTAAGCTGTTCCTTAAAACACTAGTGCTTAGGAAATCTATTGGAGGCAGAAGCAGTCAAGGGTAGCCTAGGGTTAGGGTTAGGCTTAGGGTTAGGCTTAGGGTCCGGCTTAGGGTACGGGTTCGGGGTGGGCTTCGGGTACGGCGTAGGGTATGGGTTAGGGTTAGGGTTAGGGTTAGTGTTAGGGTTAGGGCTCGGTTTAGGGTACGGGTTAGGATTAGGGTACGTGTTAGGGTTATGGTAGGGGTTAGGGTTAGGGTACGCGTTAGGGTTAGGGTAGTTATTAAACCTATCCCACTCTCTAGATACCCCTTAGCACGTAAAGGAATATTATTTGGGGGTCCAGCCATGGAGAAGAGTTTAGACACTAAGATAATATAAGGAACACACACATTATAAAGAAATCACATTAGGATTCTCTTTTTAAGCTGTTCCTTAAAACACTAGTGCTTAGGAAATCTATTGGAGGCAGAAGCAGTCAAGGGTAGCCTAGGGTTAGGGTTAGGCTTAGGGTTAGGCTTAGGGTCCGGCTTAGGGTACGGGTTCGGGGAGGGCTTCGGGTACGGCGTAGGATATGGGTTAGGGTTAGGGTTAGGGTTAGTGTTAGGGTTAGGGCTCGGTTTAGGGTACGGGTTAGGATTAGGGTACGTGTTAGGGTTATGGTAGGGGTTAGGGTTAGGGTACGCGTTAGGGTTAGGGTAGTTATTAAACCTATCCCACTCTCTAGATACCCCTTAGCACGTAAAGGAATATTATTTGGGGGTCCAGCCATGGAGAAGAGTTTAGACACTAAGATAATATAAGGAACACACACATTATAAAGAAATCACATTAGGATTCTCTTTTTAAGCTGTTCCTTAAAACACTAGTGCTTAGGAAATCTATTGGAGGCAGAAGCAGTCAAGGGTAGCCTAGGGTTAGGGTTAGGCTTAGGGTTAGGCTTAGGGTACAGCTTAGGGTACGGGTTCGGGGAGGGCTTCGGGTACGGCGTAGGGTATGGGTTAGGGTTAGGGTTAGGGTTAGTGTTAGGGCTCGGTTTAGGGTACGGGTTAGGTTTAGGGTACGTGTTAGGTTTAGGGTAGCGGTTAGCGTTAGGGTACGCGTTAGGGTTAGGGTAGTTATTAAACCTATCCCACTCTCTAGTTACCCCTTAGCACGTAAAGGAATATTATTTGGGGGTCCAGCCATGGAGAAGAGTTTAGACACTAGGATAAGATAAGGAACACACCCATTATAAAGAAATAACATTAGGATTCTCTTTTTAAGCTGTTCCTTAAAACACTAGTGCTTAGGAAATCTGTTGGAGGCAGAAGCAGTCAAGGGTAGCCTAGGGTTAGGGTTAGGCTTAGGGTTAGGCTTAGGGTACGGCTTAGGGTACGGGTTCGGGGAGGGCTTCGGGTACGGCGTAGGGTATGGGTTAGGGTTAGGGTTAGGGTTAGTGTTAGGGTTAGGGCTCGGTTTAGGGTACGGGTTAGGATTAGGGTACGTGTTAGGGTTAGGGTAGGGGTTAGGGTTAGGGTACGTGTTAGGGTTAGGGTAGTTATTAAACATATCCCACTCTCTAGATACCCCTTAGCACGTAAAGGAATATTATTTGGTGGTCCAGCCATGGAGAAGAGTTTAGACACTAGGATAAGATAAGGAACACACCCATTATAAAGAAATCACATTAGGATTCTCTTTTTAAGCTGTTCCTTAAAACACTAGTGCTGAGGAAATCTGTTGGAGGCAGAAGCAGTCAAGGGTAGCCTAGGGTTAGGGTTAGACTTAGGGTATGGCTTAGGGTACGGGTTCGGGGAGGGCTTCGGGTACGGCGTAGGGTATGGGTTAGGGTTAGGGTTAGGGTTAGTGTTAGGGTTAGGGCTCGGTTTAGGGTACGGGTTAGGATTAGGGTACGTGTTAGGGTTAGGGTAGGGGTTAGGGTTAGGGTACGCGTTAGGGTTAGGGTAGTTATTAAACATATCCCACTCTCTAGATACCCCTTAGCACGTAAAGGAATATTATTTGGGGGTCCAGCCATGGAGAAGAGTTTAGACACTAGGATCAGATAAGGAACACACCCATTATAAAGAAATCACATTAGGATTCTCTTTTTAAGCTGTTCCTTAAAACTCTAGTGGTTAGGAAATATATTGGAGGCAGAAGCAGTCAAGGGTAGCCTAGGGTTAGGGTTAGGCTTATGTTTAGGCTTAGGGTACGGCTTAGGGTACGGGTTCGGGGAGGGTTTCTGGTACGGCGTAGGGTATGGGTTAGGGTTAGGGTTAGGGTTAGTGTTAGGGTTAGGGCTCGGTTTAGGGTACGGGTTAGGATTAGGGTACGTGTTAGGGTTATGGTAGGGGTTAGGGTTAGGGTACGCGTTAGGGTTAGGGTAGTTATTAAACCTATCCCACTCTCTAGATACCCCTTAGCACGTAAAGGAATATTATTTGGGGGTCCAGCCATGGAGAAGAGTTTAGACACTAAGATAATATAAGGAACACACACATTATAAAGAAATCACATTTGGATTCTCTTTTTAAGCTGTTCCTTAAAACACTAGTGCTTAGGAAATCTATTGGAGGCAGAAGCAGTCAAGGGTAGCCTAGGGTTAGGGTTAGGCTTAGGGTTAGGCTTAGGGTACAGCTTAGGGTACGGGTTCGGGGAGGGCTTCGGGTACGGCGTAGGGTATGGGTTAGGGTTAGGGTTAGGGTTAGTGTTAGGGTTAGGGCTCGGTTTAGGTTACGGGTTAGGATTAGGGTACGTGTTAGTGTTAGGGTAGGGGTTAGCGTTAGGGTACGCGTTAGGGTTAGGGTAGTTATTAAACCTATCCCACTCTCTAGTTACCCCTTAGCACGTAAAGGAATATTATTTGGGGGTCCAGCCATGGAGAAGTGTTTAGACACTAGGATAACATAAGGAACACACCCATTATAAAGAAATCACATTAGGATTCTCTTTTTAAGCTGTTCCTTAAAACACTAGTGCTTAGGAAATCTATTGGAGGCAGAAGCAGTCAAGGGTAGCCTAGGGTTAGGGTTAGGCTTAGGGTTAGGCTTAGGGTACGGCTTAGGGTACGGGTTCGGGGAGGGTTTCGGGTATGGCGTAGGGTATGGGTTAGGGTTAGTGTTAGGGTTAGTGTTAGGGTTAGGGCTCGGTTTAGGGTACGGGTTAGGATTAGGGTACGTGTTAGGGTTATGGTAGGGGTTAGGGTTAGGGTACGCGTTAGGGTTAGGGTAGTTATTAAACCTATCCCACTCTCTAGATACCCCTTAGCACGTAAAGGAATATTATTTGGGGGTCCAGCCATGGAGAAGAGTTTAGACACTAAGATAATATAAGGAACACACACATTATAAAGAAATCACATTAGGATTCACTTTTTAAGCTGTTCCTTAAAACACTAGTGCTTAGGAAATGTATTGGAGGCAGAAGCAGTCAAGGCTAGCCTAGGGTTAGGGTTAGGCTTAGGGTTAGGCTTAGGGTACGGTTTAGGGTATGGGTTCGGGGAGGGCTTCGGGTACGGCGTAGGGTATGGGTTAGGGTTAGGGTTAGTGTTAGTGTTAGGGCTCGGTTTAGGGTACGGGTTAGGATTAGGGTACGTGTTAGGGTTAGGGTAGGGGTTAGGGTTAGAGTACGCGTTAGGGTTAGGGTAGTTATTAAACCTATCCCACTCTCTAGTTACCCCTTAGCACGTAAAGGAATATTATTTGGTGGTCCAGCCATGGAGAAGAGTTTAGACACTAGGATAAGATAAGGAACACACCCATTATAAAGAAATCACATTAGGATTCTCTTTTTAAGCTGTTCCTTAAAACACTAGTGCTTAGGAAATCTGTTGGAGGCAGAAGCAGTCAAGGGTAGCCTAGGGTTAGGGTTAGGCTTAGGGTTAGGCATAGGGTATGGCTTAGGGTACGGGTTCGGGGAGGGCTTCGGGTGCGGCGTAGGGTATGGGTTAGGGTTAGGGTTAGGGTTAGTGTTAGGGTTAGGGCTCGGTTTAGGGTACGGGATAGGATTAGGGTACGTGTTAGGGTTAGGGTAGGGGTTAGGGTTAGGGTACGCGTTAGGGTTAGGGTAGTTATTAAACATATCCCACTCTCTAGATACCCCTTAGCACGTAAAGGAATATTATTTGGGGGTCCAGCCATGGAGAAGAGTTTAGACACTAGGATCAGATAAGGAACACACCCATTATAAAGAAATCACATTAGGATTCTCTTTTTAAGCTGTTCCTTAAAACTCTAGTGCTTAGGAAATATATTGGAGGCAGAAGCAGTCAAGGGTAGCCTAGGGTTAGCGTTAGGCTTATGGTTAGGCTTAGGGTACGGCTTAGGGTACGGGTTCGGGGAGGGTTTCTGGTACGGCGTAGGGTATGGGTTAGGGTTAGTGTTAGGGTTAGTGTTAGGGTTAGGGCTCGGTATAGGGTACGGGTTAGGATTACGGTACGTGTTAGGTTTAGGGTAGCGGTTAGCGTTAGGGTACGCGTTAGGGTTAGGGTAGTTATTAAACCTATCCCACTCTCTAGTTACCCCTTAGCACGTAAAGGAATATTATTTGGTGGTCCAGCCATGGAGAAGAGTTTAGACACTAGGATAAAATAAGGAACACACCCATTATAAAGAAATCACATTAGGATTCTCTTTTTAAGCTGTTCCTTAAAACACTAGTGCTTAGGAAATCTGTTGGAGGCAGAAGCAGTCAAGGGTAGCCTAGGGTTAGGGTTAGGCTTAGGGTTAGGCTTAGGGTACAGCTTAGGTTACGGGTTCGGGGAGGGCTTCGGGTACGGCGTAGGGTATGGGTTAGGGTTAGGGTTAGGGTTAGTGTTAGGGTTAGGGCTCGGTTTAGGGTACGGGTTAGGATTAGGGTACGTGTTAGGGTTAGGGTAGGGGTTAGGGTTAGGGTACGCGTTAGGGTTAGGGTAGTTATTAAACATATCCCACTCTCTAGATACCCCTTAGCACGTAAAGGAATATTATTTCGGGGTCCAGCCATGGAGAAGAGTTTAGACACTAAGATAATATAAGGAACACACACATTATAAAGAAATCACATTAGGATTCTCTTTTTAAGCTGTTCCTTAAAACACTAGTGCTTAGGAAATCTATTGGAGGCAGAAGCAGTCAAGGGTAGCCTAGGGTTAGGGTTAGGCTTAGGGTTAGGCTTAGGGTACAGCTTAGGGTACGGGTTCGGGGAGGGCTTCGGGTACGGAGTAGGGTATGGGTTAGGGTTAGGGTTAGGGTTAGTGTTAGGGTTAGGGTTCGGTTTAGGGTACGGGTTAGGATTAGGGTACGTGTTAGGGTTAGGGTAGGGGTTAGCGTTAGGGTACGCGTTAGGGTTAGGGTAGTTATTAAACCTATCCCACTCTCTAGTTACCCCTTAGCACGTAAAGGAATATTATTTCGGGGTCCAGCCATGGAGAAGTGTTTAGACACTAGGATAAGATAAGGAACACACCCATTATAAAGAAATCACATTAGGATTCTCTTTTTAAGCTGTTCCTTAAAACACTAGTGCTTAGGAAATCTATTGGAGGCAGAAGCAGTCAAGGGTAGCCTAGGGTTAGGGTTAGGCTTAGGGTTAGGCTTAGGGTACGGCTTAGGGTACGGGTTCGGGGAGGGCTTCGGGTACGGCGTAGGGTATGGGTTAGGGTTAGGGTTAGGGTTAGTGTTAGGGTTAGGGCTCGGTTTAGGGTACGGGTTAGGATTAGGGTACGTGTTAGGTTTAGGGTAGCGGTTAGCGTTAGGGTACGCGTTAGGGTTAGGATAGTTATTAAACCTATCCCACTCTCTAGTTACCCCTTAGCACGTAAAGGAATATTATTTGGGGGTCCAGCCATGGAGAAGAGTTTAGACACTAGGATAAGATAAGGAACACACCCATTATAAAGAAATCACATTAGGATTCTCTTTTTAAGCTGTTCCTTAAAACACTAGTGCTTAGGAAATCTGTTGGAGGCAGAAGCAGTCAAGGGTATCCTAGGGTTAGGGTTAGGCTTAGGGTTAGGCTTAGGGTACGGCTTAGGGTACGGGTTCGGGGAGGGCTTCGGGTACGGCGTAGGGTATGGGTTAGGGTTAGGGTTAGGGTTAGTGTTAGGGTTAGGGCTCGGTTTAGGTTACGGGTTAGGATTAGGGTACGTGTTAGGGTTAGGGTAGGGGTTAGGGTTAGGGTACGCGTTAGGGTTAGGGTAGTTATTAAACATATCCCACTCTCTAGATACCCCTTAGCACGTAAAGGAATATTATTTGGTGGTCCAGCCATGGAGAAGAGTTTAGACACTAGGATAAGATAAGGAACACACCCATTATAAAGAAATCACATTAGGATTCTCTTTTTAAGCTGTTCCTTAAAACACTAGTGCTTAGGAAATCTGTTGGAGGCAGAAGCAGTCAAGGGTAGCCTAGGGTTAGGGTTAGGCTTAAGGGTAGGCTTAGGGTATGGCTTAGGGTACGGGTTCGGGGAGGGCTTCGGGTACGGCGTAGGGTTAGGGTTAGGGTTAGGGTTAGGGTTAGTGTTAGGGTTAGGGCTCGGTTTAGGGTACGGGTTAGGATTAGGGTACGTGTTAGGGTTATGGTAGGGGTTAGGGTTAGGGTACGCGTTAGGGTTAGGGTAGTTATTAAACCTATCCCACTCTCTAGATACCCCTTAGCACGTAAAGGAATATTATTTGGGGGTCCAGCCATGGAGAAGAGTTTAGACACTAAGATAATATAAGGAACACACACATTATAAAGAAATCACATTAGGATTCTCTTTTTAAGCTGTTCCTTAAAACACTAGTGCTTAGGAAATCTATTGGAGGCAGAAGCAGTCAAGGGTAGCCTAGGGTTAGGGTTAGGCTTAGGGTTAGGCTTAGGGTACAGCTTAGGGTACGGGTTCGGGGAGGGCTTCGGGTACGGCGTAGGGTATGGGTTAGGGTTAGGGTTAGGGTTAGTGTTAGGGCTCGGTTTAGGGTACGGGTTAGGATTAGGGTACGTGTTAGGTTTAGGGTAGCGGTTAGCGTTAGGGTACGCGTTAGGGTTAGGGTAGTTATTAAACCTATCCCACTCTCTAGTTACCCCTTAGCACGTAAAGGAATATTATTTGGGGGTCCAGCCATGGAGAAGAGTTTAGACACTAGGATAAGATAAGGAACACACCCATTATAAAGAAATAACATTAGGATTCTCTTTTTAAGCTGTTCCTTAAAACACTAGTGCTTAGGAAATCTGTTGGAGGCAGAAGCAGTCAAGGGTAGCCTAGGGTTAGGGTTAGGCTTAGGGTTAGGCTTAGGGTACGGCTTAGGGTACGGGTTCGGGGAGGGCTTCGGGTACGGCGTAGGGTATGGGTTAGGGTTAGGGTTAGGGTTAGTGTTAGGGTTAGGGCTCGGTTTAGGGTACGGGTTAGGATTAGGGTACGTGTTAGGGTTAGGGTAGGGGTTAGGGTTAGGGTACGTGTTAGGGTTAGGGTAGTTATTAAACATATCCCACTCTCTAGATACCCCTTAGCACGTAAAGGAATATTATTTGGTGGTCCAGCCATGGAGAAGAGTTTAGACACTAGGATAAGATAAGGAACACACCCATTATAAAGAAATCACATTAGGATTCTCTTTTTAAGCTGTTCCTTAAAACACTAGTGCTGAGGAAATCTGTTGGAGGCAGAAGCAGTCAAGGGTAGCCTAGGGTTAGGGTTAGACTTAGGGTATGGCTTAGGGTACGGGTTCGGGGAGGGCTTCGGGTACGGCGTAGGGTATGGGTTAGGGTTAGGGTTAGGGTTAGTGTTAGGGTTAGGGCTCGGTTTAGGGTACGGGTTAGGATTAGGGTACGTGTTAGGGTTAGGGTAGGGGTTAGGGTTAGGGTACGCGTTAGGGTTAGGGTAGTTATTAAACCTATCCCACTCTCTAGATACCCCTTAGCACGTAAAGGAATATTATTTGGGGGTCCAGCCATGGAGAAGAGTTTAGACACTAGGATCAGATAAGGAACACACCCATTATAAAGAAATCACATTAGGATTCTCTTTTTAAGCTGTTCCTTAAAACTCTAGTGGTTAGGAAATATATTGGAGGCAGAAGCAGTCAAGGGTAGCCTAGGGTTAGGGTTAGGCTTATGTTTAGGCTTAGGGTACGGCTTAGGGTACGGGTTCGGGGAGGGTTTCTGGTACGGCGTAGGGTATGGGTTAGGGTTAGGGTTAGGGTTAGTGTTAGGGTTAGGGCTCGGTTTAGGATACGGGTTAGGATTAGGGTACGTGTTAGGGTTATGGTAGGGGTTAGGGTTAGGGTACGCGTTAGGGTTAGGGTAGTTATTAAACCTATCCCACTCTCTAGATACCCCTTAGCACGTAAAGGAATATTATTTGGGGGTCCAGCCATGGAGAAGGGTTTAGACACTAAGATAATATAAGGAACACACACATTATAAAGAAATCACATTAGGATTCTCTTTTTAAGCTGTTCCTTAAAACACTAGTGCTTAGGAAATCTATTGGAGGCAGAAGCAGTCAAGGGTAGCCTAGGGTTAGGGTTAGGCTTAGGGTTAGGCTTAGGGTACAGCTTAGGGTACGGGTTCGGGGAGGGCTTCGGGTACGGCGTAGGGTATGGGTTAGGGTTAGGGTTAGGGTTAGTGTTAGGGTTAGGGCTCGGTTTAGGTTACGGGTTAGGATTAGGGTACGTGTTAGTGTTAGGGTAGGGGTTAGCGTTAGGGTACGCGTTAGGGTTAGGGTAGTTATTAAACCTATCCCACTCTCTAGTTACCCCTTAGCACGTAAAGGAATATTATTTGGGGGTCCAGCCATGGAGAAGTGTTTAGACACTAGGATAACATAAGGAACACACCCATTATAAAGAAATCACATTAGGATTCTCTTTTTAAGCTGTTCCTTAAAACACTAGTGCTTAGGAAATCTATTGGAGGCAGAAGCAGTCAAGGGTAGCCTAGGGTTAGGGTTAGGCTTAGGGTTAGGCTTAGGGTACGGCTTAGGGTACGGGTTCGGGGAGGGTTTCGGGTATGGCGTAGGGTATGGGTTAGGGTTAGTGTTAGGGTTAGTGTTAGGGTTAGGGCTCGGTTTAGGGTACGGGTTAGGATTAGGGTACGTGTTAGGGTTATGGTAGGGGTTAGGGTTAGGGTACGCGTTAGGGTTAGGGTAGTTATTAAACCTATCCCACTCTCTAGATACCCCTTAGCACGTAAAGGAATATTATCTGGGGGTCCAGCCATGGAGAAGAGTTTAGACACTAAGATAATATAAGGAACACACACATTATAAAGAAATCACATTAGGATTCACTTTTTAAGCTGTTCCTTAAAACACTAGTGCTTAGGAAATGTATTGGCGGCAGAAGCAGTCAAGGCTAGCCTAGGGTTAGGGTTAGGCTTAGGGTTAGGCTTAGGGTACGGCTTAGGGTATGGGTTCGGGGAGGGCTTCGGGTACGGCGTAGGGTATGGGTTAGGGTTAGGGTTAGTGTTAGTGTTAGGGCTCGGTTTAGGGTACGGGTTAGGATTAGGGTACGTGTTAGGGTTAGGGTAGGGGTTAGGGTTAGAGTACGCGTTAGGGTTAGGGTAGTTATTAAACCTATCCCACTCTCTAGATACCCCTTAGCACGTAAAGGAATATTATTAGGGGGTCCAGCCATGGAGAAGAATTTAGACACTAAGATAATATAAGAAACAAACACATTATAAAGAAATCACATTAGGATTCTCTTTTTAAGCTCTTCCTTAAAACACTAGTGCTTAGGAAATCTATTGGAGGCAGAAGCAGTCAAGGGGAGCCTAGGGTTAGGGTTAGGCTTAGGGTTAGGCTTAGGGTACAGCTTAGGGTACGGGTTCGGGGAGGGCTTCGGGTACGGCGTAGGGTATGGGTTAGGGTTAGGGTTAGGGTTAGTGTTAGGGTTAGGGCTCGGTATAGGGTACGGGTTAGGATTACGGTACGAGTTAGGTTTAGGGTAGCGGTTAGCGTTAGGGTACGCGTTAGGGTTAGGGTAGTTATTAAACCTATCCCACTCTCTAGTTACCCCTTAGCACGTAAAGGAATATTATTTGGTGGTCCAGCCATGGAGAAGAGTTTAGACACTAGGATAAGATAAGGAACACACCCATTATAAAGAAATCACATTAGGATTCTCTTTTTAAGCTGTTCCTTAAAACACTAGTGCTTAGGAAATCTGTTGGAGGCAGAAGCAGTCAAGGGTAGCCTAGGGTTAGGGTTAGGCTTAGGGTTAGGCTTAGGGTATGGCTTAGGGTACGGGTTCGGGGAGGGCTTCGGGTGCGGCGTAGGGTATGGGTTAGGGTTAGGGTTAGGGTTAGTGTTAGGGTTAGGGCTCGGTTTAGGGTACGGGTTAGGATTAGGGTACGTGTTAGGGTTAGGGTAGGGGTTAGGGTTAGGGTACGCGTTAGGGTTAGGGTAGTTATTAAACATATCCCACTCTCTAGATACCCCTTAGCACGTAAAGGAATATTATTTGGGGGTCCAGCCATGGAGAAGAGTTTAGACACTAGGATCAGATAAGGAACACACCCATTATAAAGAAATCACATTAGGATTCTCTTTTTAAGCTGTTCCTTAAAACTCTAGTGCTTAGGAAATATATTGGAGGCAGAAGCAGTCAAGGGTAGCCTAGGGTTAGGGTTAGGCTTATGGTTAGGCTTAGGGTACGGCTTAGGGTACGGGTTCGGGGAGGGTTTCTGGTACGGCGTAGGGTATGGGTTAGATTTAGGGTTAGGGTTAGTGTTAGGGTTAGGGCTCGGTATAGGGTACGGGTTAGGAATACGGTACATGTTAGGTTTAGGGTAGCGGTTAGCGTTAGGGTACGCGTTAGGGTTAGGGTAGTTATTAAACCTATCCCACTCTCTAGTTACCCCTTAGCACGTAAAGGAATATTATTTGGTGGTCCAGCCATGGAGAAGAGTTTAGACACTAGGATAAAATAAGGAACACACCCATTATAAAGAAATCACATTAGGATTCTCTTTTTAAGCTGTTCCTTAAAACACTAGTGCTTAGGAAATCTGTTGGAGGCAGAAGCAGTCAAGGGTAGCCTAGGGTTAGGGTTAGGCTTAGGGTTAGGCTTAGGGTACAGCTTAGGTTACGGGTTCGGGGAGGGCTTCGGGTACGGCGTAGGGTATGGGTTAGGGTTAGGGTTAGGGTTAGTGTTAGGGTTAGGGCTCGGTTTAGGGTACGGGTTAGGATTAGGGTACGTGTTAGGGTTAGGGTAGGGGTTAGGGTTAGGGTACGCGTTAGGGTTAGGGTAGTTATTAAACATATCCCACTCTCTAGATACCCCTTAGCACGTAAAGGAATATTATTTGGGGGTCCAGCCATGGAGAAGAGTTTAGACACTAGGATCAGATAAGGAACACACCCATTATAAAGAAATCACATTAGGATTCTCTTTTTAAGCTGTTCCTTAAAACTCTAGTGCTTAGGAAATATATTGGAGGCAGAAGCAGTCAAGGGTAGCCTAGGGTTAGGGTTAGGCTTATGGTTAGGTTTAGGGTACGGCTTAGGGTACGGGTTCGGGGAGGGTTTCTGGTACGGCGTAGGGTATGGGTTAGGGTTAGGGTTAGGGTTAGTGTTAGGGTTAGGGCTCGGTTTAGGGTACGGGTTAGGATTAGGGTACGTGTTAGGGTTATGGTAGGGGTTAGGGTTAGGGTACGCGTTAGGGTTAGGGTAGTTATTAAACCTATCCCACTCTCTAGATACCCCTTAGCACGTAAAGGAATATTATTTCGGGGTCCAGCCATGGAGAAGAGTTTAGACACTAAGATAATATAAGGAACACACACATTATAAAGAAATCACATTAGGATTCTCTTTTTAAGCTGTTCCTTAAAACACTAGTGCTTAGGAAATCTATTGGAGGCAGAAGCAGTCAAGGGTAGCCTAGGGTTAGGGTTAGGCTTAGGGTTAGGCTTAGGGTACAGCTTAGGGTACGGGTTCGGGGAGGGCTTCGGGTACGGCGTAGGGTATGGGTTAGGGTTAGGGTTAGGGTTAGTGTTAGGGTTAGGGCTCGGTTTAGGGTACGGGTTAGGATTAGGGTACGTGTTAGGGTTAGGGTAGGGGTTAGCGTTAGGGTACGCGTTAGGGTTAGGGTAGTTATTAAACCTATCCCACTCTCTAGTTACCCCTTAGCACGTAAAGGAATATTATTTCGGGGTCCAGCCATGGAGAAGTGTTTAGACACTAGGATAAGATAAGGAACACACCCATTATAAAGAAATCACATTAGGATTCTCTTTTTAAGCTGTTCCTTAAAACACTAGTGCTTAGGAAATCTATTGGAGGCAGAAGCAGTCAAGGGTAGCCTAGGGTTAGGGTTAGGCTTAGGGTTAGGCTTAGGGTACGGCTTAGGGTACGGGTTCGGGGAGGGCTTCGGGTACGGCGTAGGGTATGGGTTAGGGTTAGGGTTAGGGTTAGTGTTAGGGTTAGGGCTCGGTTTAGGGTACGGGTTAGGATTAGGGTACGTGTTAGGTTTAGGGTAGCGGTTAGCGTTAGGGTACGCGTTAGGGTTAGGATAGTTATTAAACCTATCCCACTCTCTAGTTACCCCTTAGCACGTAAAGGAATATTATTTGGGGGTCCAGCCATGGAGAAGAGTTTAGACACTAGGATAAGATAAGGAACACACCCATTATAAAGAAATCACATTAGGATTCTCTTTTTAAGCTGTTCCTTAAAACACTAGTGCTTAGGAAATCTGTTGGAGGCAGAAGCAGTCAAGGGTATCCTAGGGTTAGGGTTAGGCTTAGGGTTAGGCTTAGGGTACGGCTTAGGGTACGGGTTCGGGGAGGGCTTCGGGTACGGCGTAGGGTATGGGTTAGGGTTAGGGTTAGGGTTAGTGTTAGGGTTAGGGCTCGGTTTAGGTTACGGGTTAGGATTAGGGTACGTGTTAGGGTTAGGGTAGGGGTTAGGGTTAGGGTACGCGTTAGGGTTAGGGTAGTTATTAAACATATCCCACTCTCTAGATACCCCTTAGCACGTAAAGGAATATTATTTGGTGGTCCAGCCATGGAGAAGAGTTTAGACACTAGGATAAGATAAGGAACACACCCATTATAAAGAAATCACATTAGGATTCTCTTTTTAAGCTGTTCCTTAAAACACTAGTGCTTAGGAAATCTGTTGGAGGCAGAAGCAGTCAAGGGTAGCCTAGGGTTAGGGTTAGGCTTAGGGGTAGGCTTAGGGTATGGCTTAGGGTACGGGTTCGGGGAGGGCTTCGGGTACGGCGTAGGGTATGGGTTAGGGTTAGGGTTAGGGTTAGTGTTAGGGTTAGGGCTCGGTTTAGGGTACGGGTTAGGATTAGGGTACGTGTTAGGGTTAGGGTAGGGGTTAGGGTTAGGGTACGCGTTAGGGTTAGGGTAGTTATTAAACATATCCCACTCTCTAGATACCCCTTAGCACGTAAAGGAATATTATTTGGGGGTCCAGCCATGGAGAAGAGTTTAGACACTAGGATCAGATAAGGAACACACCCATTATAAAGAAATCACATTAGGATTCTCTTTTTAAGCTGTTCCTTAAAACTCTAGTGCTTAGGAAATATATTGGAGGCAGAAGCAGTCAAGGGTAGCCTAGGGTTAGGGTTAGGCTTATGGTTAGGCTTAGGGTACGGCTTAGGGTACGGGTTCGGGGAGGGTTTCTGGTACGGAGTAGGGTATGGGTTAGGGTTAGCGTTAGGGCTAGTGTTAGGGTTAGGCCTCGGTTTAGGTTACGGGTTAGGATTAGGGTACGTGTTAGGGTTATGGTAGGGGTTAGGGTTAGGGTACGCGTTAGGGTTAGGGTAGTTATTAAACCTATCCCACTCTCTAGATACCCCTTAGCACGTAAAGGAATATTATTTGGGGGTCCAGCCATGGAGAAGAGTTTAGACACTAAGATAATATAAGGAACACACACATTATAAAGAAATCACATTAGGATTCTCTTTTTAAGCTGTTCCTTAAAACACTAGTGCTTAGGAAATCTATTGGAGGCAGAAGCAGTCAAGGGTAGCCTAGGGTTAGGGTTAGGCTTAGGGTTAGGCTTAGGGTACAGCTTAGGGTACGGGTTCGGGGAGGGCTTTGGGTACGGCGTAGGGTATGGGTTAGGGTTAGGGTTAGGGTTAGTGTTAGGGTTAGGGCTCGGTTTAGGTTACGGGTTAGGATTAGGGTACGTGTTAGGGTTAGGGTAGGGGTTAGCGTTAGGGTACGCGTTAGGGTTAGGGTAGTTATTAAACCTATCCCACTCTCTAGTTACCCCTTAGCACGTAAAGGAATATTATTTGGGGGTCCAGCCATGGAGAAGTGTTTAGACACTAGGATAAGATAAGGAACACACCCATTATAAAGAAATCACATTAGGATTCTCTTTTTAAGCTGTTCCTTAAAACACTAGTGCTTACGAAATCTATTGGAGGCAGAAGCAGTCAAGGGTAGCCTAGGGTTAGTGTTAGGCTTAGGGTTAGGCTTAGGGTACGGCTTAGGGTACGGGTTCGGGGAGGCCTTCGGGTACGGCGTAGGGTATGGGTTAGGGTTAGGGTTAGGGTTAGTGTTAGGGTTAGGGCTCGGTTTAGGGTACGGGTTAGGATTAGGGTACGTGTTAGGTTTAGGGTAGCGGTTAGCGTTAGGGTACGCGTTAGGGTTAGGGTAGTTATTAAACCTATCCCACTCTCTAGTTACCCCTTAGCACGTAAAGGAATATTATTTGGGGGTCCATCCATGGAGAAGAGTTTAGACACTAGGATAAGATAAGGAACACACCCATTATAAAGAAATCACATTAGGATTCTCTTTTTAAGCTGTTCCTTAAAACACTAGTGCTTAGGAAATCTGTTGGAGGCAGAAGCAGTCAAGGGTAGCCTAGGGTTAGGGTTAGGCTTAGGGTTAGGCTTAGGGTACGGCTTAGGGTACGGGTTCGGGGAGGGCTTCGGGTACGGCGTAGGGTATGGGTTAGGGTTAGGGTTAGTGTTAGGGTTAGGGCTCGGTTTAGGGTACGGGTTAGGATTAGGGTACGTGTTAGTGTTAGGGTAGGGGTTAGGGTTAGGGTACGCGTTAGGGTTAGGGTAGTTATTAAACCTATCCCACTCTCTAGATACCCCTTAGCACGTAAAGGAATATTATTTGGGGGTCCAGCCATGGAGAAGAGTTTAGACACTAAGATAATATAAGGAACACACACATTATAAAGAAATCACATTAGGATTCTCTTTTTAAGCTGTTCCTTAAAACACTAGTGCTTAGGAAATCTATTGGAGGCAGAAGCAGTCAAGGGTAGCCTAGGGTTAGGGTTAGGCTTAGGGTTAGGCTTAGGGTACGGCTTAGGGTACGGGTTCGGGGAGGGTTTCTGGTACGGCGTAGGGTATGGGTTAGGGTTAGGGTTAGGGTTAGTGTTAGGGTTAGGGCTCGGTTTAGGGTAAGGGTTAGGATTAGGGTACGTGTTAGGGTTAGGGTAGGGGTTAGCGTTAGGGTACGCGTTAGGGTTAGGGTAGTAATTAAACCTATCCCACTCTCTAGATACCCCTTAGCACATAAAGGAATATTATTTGGGGGTCCAGCCATGGAGAAGAGTTTAGACACTAGGATTAGATAAGGAACACACCCATTATAAAGAAATCACATTAGGATTCTCTTTTTAAGCTGTTCCTTAAAACACTAGTGCTTAGGAAATCTATTGGAGGCAGAAGCAGTCAAGGGTAGCCTAGGGTTAGGGTTAGGCTTAGGGTTAGGCTTAGGGTACAGCTTAGGGTACGGGTTCGGGGAGGGCTTCGGGTACGGCGTAGGGTATGGGTTAGGGTTAGGGTTAGGGTTAGTGTTAGGGTTAGGGCTCGGTTTAGGTTACGGGTTAGGATTAGGGTACGTGTTAGGGTTAGGGTAGGGGTTAGCGTTAGGGTACGCGTTAGGGTTAGGGTAGTTATTAAACCTATCCCACTCTCTAGTTACCCCTTAGCACGTAAAGGAATATTATTTGGGGGTCCAGCCATGGAGAAGAGTTTAGACACTAGGATAAGATAAGGAACACACCCATTATAAAGAAATCACATTAGGATTCTCTTTTTAAGCTGTTCCTTAAAACACTAGTGCTTAGGAAATCTATTGGACGCAGAAGCACTCAAGGGTAGCCTACGGTTAGGGTTAGGCTTAGGGTTAGGCTTAGGGTACGGCTTAGGGTACGGGTTCTGGGAGGGTTTCGGGTATGGCGTAGGGTATGGGTTAGGGTTAGGGTTAGGGTTAGTGTTAGTGTTAGGGCTCGGTTTAGGGTACGGGTTAGGATTAGGGTACGTGTTAGGGTTAGGGTAGGGGTTAGGGTTAGAGTACGCGTTAGGGTTAGGGTAGTTATTAAACCTATCCCACTCTCTAGATACCTCATAGCACGTAAAGGAATATTATTAGGGGGTCCAGCCATGGAGAAGAATTTAGACACTAAGATAATATAAGAAACACACACATTATAAAGAAATCACATTAGGATTCTCTTTTTAAGCTCTTCCTTAAAACACTAGTGCTTAGGAAATCTATTGGAGGCAGAAGCAGTCAAGGGTAGCGTAGGATTAGGGTTAGGCTTAGGGTTAGGCTTAGGGTACGCCTTAGGGTACGGGTTCGGGGAGCGCTTCGGGTACGGCGTATGGTATGGGTTAGGGTTAGGGTTAGGGTTAGTGTTAGGGTTAGGGCTCGGTATAGGGTACGGGTTAGGATTACGGTACGTGTTAGGTTTAGGGTAGCGGTTAGCGTTAGGGTACGCGTTAGGGTTAGGGTAGTTATTAAACCTATCCCACTCTCTAGTTACCCCTTAGCACGTAAAGGAATATTATTTGGTGGTCCAGCCATGGAGAAGAGTTTAGACACTAGGATAAAATAAGGAACACACCCATTATAAAGAAATCACATTAGGATTCTCTTTTTAAGCTGTTCCTTAAAACACTAGTGCTTAGGAAATCTGTTGGAGGCAGAAGCAGTCAAGGGTAGCCTAGGGTTAGGGTTAGGCTTAGGGTTAGGCTTAGGGTACAGCTTAGGGTACGGGTTCGGGGAGGGCTTCGGGTACGGCGTAGGGTATGGGTTAGGGTTAGGGTTAGGGTTAGTGTTAGGGTTAGGGCTCGGTTTAGGGTACGGGTTAGGATTAGGGTACGTGTTAGGGTTAGGGTAGGGGTTAGGGTTAGGGTACGCGTTAGGGTTAGGGTAGTTATTAAACATATCCCACTCTCTAGATACCCCTTAGCACGTAAAGGAATATTATTTGGGGGTCCAGCCATGGAGAAGAGTTTAGACACTAGGATCAGATAAGGAACACACCCATTATAAAGAAATCACATTAGGATTCTCTTTTTAAGCTGTTCCTTAAAACTCTAGTGCTTAGGAAATATATTGGAGGCAGAAGCAGTCAAGGGTAGCCTAGGGTTAGGGTTAGGCTTATGGTAAGGTTTAGGGTACGGCTTAGGGTACGGGTTCGGGGAGGGTTTCTGGTACGGCGTAGGGTATGGGTTAGGCTTAGGGTTAGGGTTAGTGTTAGGGTTAGGGCTCGGTTTAGGGTACGGGTTAGGATTAGGGTACGTGTTAGGGTTATGGTAGGGGTTAGGGTTAGGGTACGCGTTAGGGTTAGGGTAGTTATTAAACCTATCCCACTCTCTAGATACCCCTTAGCAAGTAAAGGAATATTATTTCGGGGTCCAGCCATGGAGAAGAGTTTAGACACTAAGATAATATAAGGAACACACCCATTATAAAGAAATCACATTAGGATTCTCTTTTTAAGCTGTTCCTTAAAACACTAGTGCTTAGGAAATCTATTGGAGGCAGAAGCAGTCAAGGGTAGCCTAGGGTTAGGGTTAGGCTTAGGGTTAGGCTTAGGGTACGGCTTAGGGTACGGGTTCGGGGAGGGCTTCGGGTACGGCGTAGGGTATGGGTTAGGGTTAGGGTTAGGGTTAGTGTTAGGGTTAGGGCTCGGTTTAGGTTACGGGTTAGGATTAGGGTACGTGTTAGGGTTAGGGTAGGGGTTAGGGTTAGGGTACGTGTTAGGGTTAGGGTAGTTATTAAACATATCCCACTCTCTAGATACCCCTTAGCACGTAAAGGAATATTATTTGGTGGTCCACCCATGGAGAAGAGTTTAGACACTAGGATAAGATAAGGAACACACCCATTATAAAGAAATCACATTAGGATTCTCTTTTTAAGCTGTTCCTTAAAACACTAGTGCTTAGGAAATCTGTTGGAGGCAGAAGCAGTCAAGGGTAGCCTAGGGTTAGGGTTAGGCTTAGGGGTAGGCTTAGGGTATGGCTTAGGGTACGGGTTCGGGGAGGGCTTCGGGTACGGCGTAGGGTATGGGTTAGCGTTAGGGTTAGGGTTAGTGTTAGGGTTAGGGCTCGGTTTAGGGTACGGGTTAGGATTAGGGTACGTGTTAGGGTTAGGGTAGGGGTTAGGGTTAGGGTACGCGTTAGGTTTAGGGTAGTTATTAAACATATCCCACTCTCTAGATACCCCTTAGCACGTAAAGGAATATTATTTGGGGGTCCAGCCATGGAGAAGAGTTTAGACACTAGGATCAGATAAGGAACACACCCATTATAAAGAAATCACATTAGGATTCTCTTTTTAAGCTGTTCCTTAAAACTCTAGTGCTTAGGAAATATATTGGAGGCAGAAGCAGTCAAGGGTAGCCTAGGGTTAGGGTTAGGCTTATGGTTAGGCTTAGGGTACGGCTTAGGGTACGGGTTCGGGGAGGGTTTCTGGTACGGCGTAGGGTATGGGTTAGGGTTAGCGTTAGGGTTAGTGTTAGGGTTAGGCCTCGGTTTAGGTTACGGGTTAGGATTAGGGTACGTGTTAGGGTTATGGTAGGGGTTAGGGTTAGGGTACGCGTTAGGGTTAGGGTAGTTATTAAACCTATCCCACTCTCTAGATACCCCTTAGCACGTAAAGGAATATTATTTGGGGGTCCAGCCATGGAGAAGAGTTTAGACACTAAGATAATATAAGGAACACACACATTATAAAGAAATCACATTAGGATTCTCTTTTTAAGCTGTTCCTTAAAACACTAGTGCTTAGGAAATCTATTGGAGGCAGAAGCAGTCAAGGGTAGCCTAGGGTTAGGGTTAGGCTTAGGGTTAGGCTTAGGGTACAGCTTAGGGTACGGGTTCGGGGAGGGCTTCGGGTACGGCGTAGGGTATGGGTTAGGGTTAGGGTTAGGGTTAGTGTTAGGGTTAGGGCTCGGTTTAGGTTACGGGTTAGGATTAGGGTACGTGTTAGGGTTAGGGTAGGGGTTAGCGTTAGGGTACGCGTTAGGGTTAGGGTAGTTATTAAACCTATCCCACTCTCTAGTTACCCCTTAGCACGTAAAGGAATATTATTTGGGGGTCCAGCCATGGAGAAGTGTTTAAACAATAGGATAAGATAAGGAACACACCCATTATAAAGAAATCACATTAGGATTCTCTTTTTAAGCTGTTCCTTAAAACACTAGTGCTTAGGAAATCTATTGGAGGCAGGAGCAGTCAAGGGTAGCCTAGGGTTAGTGTTAGGCTTAGGGTTAGGCTTAGGGTACGGCTTAGGGTACGGGTTCGGGGAGGCCTTCGGGTACGTCGTAGGGTATGGGTTAGGGTTAGGGTTAGGGTTAGTGTTAGGGTTAGGGCTCGGTTTAGGGTACGGGTTAGGATTAGGGTACGTGTTAGGTTTAGGGTAGCGGTTAGCGTTAGGGTACGCGTTAGGGTTAGGGTAGTTATTAAACCTATCCCACTCTCTAGTTACCCCTTAGCACGTAAAGGAATATTATTTGGGGGTCCATCCATGGAGAAGAGTTTAGACACTAGGATAAGATAAGGAACACACCCATTATAAAGAAATCACATTAGGATTCTCTTTTTAAGCTGTTCCTTAAAACACTAGTGCTTAGGAAATCTGTTGGAGGCAGAAGCAGTCAAGGGTAGCCTAGGGTTAGGGTTAGGCTTAGGGTTAGGCTTAGGGTACGGCTTAGGGTACGGGTTCGGGGAGGGCTTCGGGTACGGCGTAGGGTATGGGTTAGGGTTAGGGTTAGGGTTAGTGTTAGGGTTAGGGCTCGGTTTAGGGTACGGGTTAGGATTAGGGTACGTGTTAGGGTTAGGGTAGTTATTAAACATATCCCACTCTCTAGATACCCCTTAGCACGTAAAGGAATATTATTTGGGGGTCCAGCCATGGAGAAGAGTTTAGACACTAGGATCAGATAAGGAACACACCCATTATAAAGAAATCACATTAGGATTCTCTTTTTAAGCTGTTCCTTAAAACTCTAGTGCTTAGGAAATATATTGGAGGCAGAAGCAGTCAAGGGTAGCCTAGGGTTAGGGTTAGGCTTAGGGTTAGGCTTAGGGTACGGCCTAGGGTACGGGTTCGGGGAGGGTTTCTGGTACGGCGTAGGGTATGGGTTAGGGTTAGGGTTAGGGTTAGTGTTAGGGTTAGGGCTCGGTTTAGGGTACGGGTTAGGATTAGGGTACGTGTTAGTGTTAGGGTAGGGGTTAGGGTTAGGGTACGCGTTAGGGTTAGGGTAGTTATTAAACCTATCCCACTCTCTAGATACCCCTTAGCACGTAAAGGAATATTATTTGGGGGTCCAGCCATGGAGAAGAGTTTAGACACTAAGATAATATAAGGAACACACACATTATAAAGAAATCACATTAGGATTCTCTTTTTAAGCTGTTCCTTAAAACACTAGTGCTTAGGAAATCTATTGGAGGCAGAAGCAGTCAAGGGTAGCCTAGGGTTAGGGTTATGCTTAGGGTTAGGCTTAGGGTACGGCTTAGGGTACGGGTTCGGGGAGGGTTTCTGGTACGGCGTAGGGTATGGGTTAGGGTTAGGTTTAGGGTTAGTGTTAGGGTTAGGGCTCGGTTTAGGTTAAGGGTTAGGATTAGGGTACGTGTTAGGGTTAGGGTAGGGGTTAGCGTTAGGGTACGCGTTAGGGTTAGGGTAGTAATTAAACCTATCCCACTCTCTAGATACCCCTTAGCACATAAAGGAATATTATTTGGGGGTCCAGCCATGGAGAAGAGTTTAGACACTAGGATAAGATAAGGAACACACCCATTATAAAGAAATCACATTAGGATTCTCTTTTTAAGCTGTTCCTTAAAACACTAGTGCTTAGGAAATCTATTGGACGCAGAAGCACTCAAGGGTAGCCTACGGTTAGTGTTAGGCTTAGGGTTAGGCTTAGGGTACGGCTTAGGGTACGGGTTCTGGGAGGGTTTCGGGTATGGCGTAGGGTATGGGTTAGGGTTAGGGTTAGGGTTAGTGTTAGTGTTAGGGCTCGGTTTAGGGTACGGGTTAGGATTAGGGTACGTGTTAGGGTTAGGGTAGGGGTTAGGGTTAGAGTACGCGTTAGGGTTAGGGTAGTTATTAAACCTATCCCACTCTCTAGATACCTCATAGCACGTAAAGGAATATTATTAGGGGGTCCAGCCATGGAGAAGAATTTAGACACTAAGATAATATAAGAAACACACACATTATAAAGAAATCACATTAGGATTCTCTTTTTAAGCTCTTCCTTAAAACACTAGTGCTTAGGAAATCTATTGGAGGCAGAAGCAGTCAAGGGTAGCGTAGGATTAGGGTTAGGCTTAGGGTTAGGCTTAGGGTACGCCTTAGGGTACGGGTTCGGGGAGCGCTTCGGGTACGGCGTATGGTATGGGTTAGGGTTAGGGTTAGGGTTAGTGTTAGGGTTAGGGCTCGGTATAGGGTACGGGTTAGGATTACGGTACGTGTTAGGTTTAGGGTAGCGGTTAGCGTTAGGGTACGCGTTAGGGTTAGGGTAGTTATTAAACCTATCCCACTCTCTAGTTACCCCTTAGCACGTAAAGGAATATTATTTGGTGGTCCAGCCATGGAGAAGAGTTTAGACACTAGGATAAAATAAGGAACACACCCATTATAAAGAAATCACATTAGGATTCTCTTTTTAAGCTGTTCCTTAAAACACTAGTGCTTAGGAAATCTGTTGGAGGCAGAAGCAGTCAAGGGTAGCCTAGGGTTAGGGTTAGGCTTAGGGTTAGGCTTAGGGTACAGCTTAGGGTACGGGTTCGGGGAGGGCTTCGGGTACGGCGTAGGGTATGGGTTAGGGTTAGGGTTAGGGTTAGTGTTAGGGTTAGGGCTCGGTTTAGGGTACGGGTTAGGATTAGGGTACGTGTTAGGGTTAGGGTAGGGGTTAGGGTTAGGGTACGCGTTAGGGTTAGGGTAGTTATTAAACATATCCCACTCTCTAGATACCCCTTAGCACGTAAAGGAATATTATTTGGGGGTCCAGCCATGGAGAAGAGTTTAGACACTAGGATCAGATAAGGAACACACCCATTATAAAGAAATCACATTAGGATTCTCTTTTTAAGCTGTTCCTTAAAACTCTAGTGCTTAGGAAATATATTGGAGGCAGAAGCAGTCAAGGGTAGCCTAGGGTTAGGGTTAGGCTTATGGTAAGGTTTAGGGTACGGCTTAGGGTACGGGTTCGGGGAGGGTTTCTGGTACGGCGTAGGGTATGGGTTAGGCTTAGGGTTAGGGTTAGTGTTAGGGTTAGGGCTCGGTTTAGGGTACGGGTTAGGATTAGGGTACGTGTTAGGGTTATGGTAGGGGTTGGGGTTAGGGTACGCGTTAGGGTTAGGGTAGTTATTAAACCTATCCCACTCTCTAGATACCCCTTAGCACGTAAAGGAATATTATTTCGGGGTCCAGCCATGGAGAAGAGTTTAGACACTAAGATAATATAAGGAACACACCCATTATAAAGAAATCACATTAGGATTCTCTTTTTAAGCTGTTCCTTAAAACACTAGTGCTTAGGAAATCTATTGGAGGCAGAAGCAGTCAAGGGTAGCCTAGGGTTAGGGTTAGGCTTAGGGTTAGGCTTAGGGTACGGCTTAGGGTACAGGTTCGGGGAGGGCTTCGGGTACGGCGTAGGGTATGGGTTAGGGTTAGGGTTAGGGTTAGTGTTAGGGTTAGGGCTCGGTTTAGGGTACGGGTTAGGATTAGGGTACGTGTTAGGGTTAGGGTAGGGGTTAGGGTTAGGGTACGTGTTAGGGTTAGGGTAGTTATTAAACATATCCCACTCTCTAGATACCCCTTAGCACGTAAAGGAATATTATTTGGTGGTCCAGCCATGGAGAAGAGTTTAGACACTAGGATAAGATAAGGAACACACCCATTATAAAGAAATCACATTAGGATTCTCTTTTTAAGCTGTTCCTTAAAACACTAGTGCTTAGGAAATCTGTTGGAGGCAGAAGCAGTCAAGGGTAGCCTAGGGTTAGGGTTAGGCTTAGGGGTAGGCTTAGGGTATGGCTTAGGGTACGGGTTCGGGGAGGGCTTCGGGTACGGCGTAGGGTATGGGTTAGCGTTAGGGTTAGGGTTAGTGTTAGGGTTAGGGCTCGGTTTAGGGTACGGGTTAGGATTAGGGTACGTGTTAGGGTTAGGGTAGGGGTTAGGGTTAGGGTACGCGTTAGGGTTAGGGTAGTTATTAAACATATCCCACTCTCTAGATACCCCTTAGCACGTAAAGGAATATTATTTGGGGGTCCAGCCATGGAGAAGAGTTTAGACACTAGGATCAGATAAGGAACACACCCATTATAAAGAAATCACATTAGGATTCTCTTTTTAAGCTGTTCCTTAAAACTCTAGTGCTTAGGAAATATATTGGAGGCAGAAGCAGTCAAGGGTAGCCTAGGGTTAGGGTTAGGCTTATGGTTAGGCTTAGGGTACGGCTTAGGGTACGGGTTCGGGGAGGGTTTCTGGTACGGAGTAGGGTATGGGTTAGGGTTAGCGTTAGGGTTAGTGTTAGGGTTAGGCCTCGGTTTAGGTTACGGGTTAGGATTAGGGTACGTGTTAGGGTTATGGTAGGGGTTAGGGTTAGGGTACGCGTTAGGGTTAGGGTAGTTATTAAACCTATCCCACTCTCTAGATACCCCTTAGCACGTAAAGGAATATTATTTGGGGGTCCAGCCATGGAGAAGAGTTTAGACACTAAGATAATATAAGGAACACACACATTATAAAGAAATCACATTAGGATTCTCTTTTTAAGCTGTTCCTTAAAGCACTAGTGCTTAGGAAATCTATTGGAGGCAGAAGCAGTCAAGGGTAGCCTAGGGTTAGTGTTAGGCTTAGGGTTAGGCTTAGGGTACAGCTTAGGGTACGGGTTCGGGGAGGGCTTCGGGTACGGCGTAGGGTGTGGGTTAGGGTTAGGGTTAGGGTTAGTGTTAGGGTTAGGGCTCGGTTTAGGTTACGGGTTAGGATTAGGGTACGTGTTAGGGTTAGGGTAGGGGTTAGCGTTAGGGTACGCGTTAGGGTTAGGGTAGTTATTAAACCTATCCCACTCTCTAGTTACCCCTTAGCACGTAAAGGAATATTATTTGGGGGTCCAGCCATGGAGAAGTGTTTAAACAATAGGATAAGATAAGGAACACACCCATTATAAAGAAATCACATTAGGATTCTCTTTTTAAGCTGTTCCTTAAAACACTAGTGCTTAGGAAATCTATTGGAGGCAGGAGCAGTCAAGGGTAGCCTAGGGTTAGTGTTAGGCTTAGGGTTAGGCTTAGGGTACGGCTTAGGGTACGGGTTCGGGGAGGCCTTCGGGTACGGCGTAGGGTATGGGTTAGGGTTACGGTTAGGGTTAGTGTTAGGGTTAGGGCTCGGTTTAGGGTACGGGTTAGGATTAGGGTACGTGTTAGGTTTAGGGTAGCGGTTAGCGTTAGGGTACGCGTTAGGGTTAGGGTAGTTATTAAACCTATCCCACTCTCTAGTTACCCCTTAGCACGTAAAGGAATATTATTTGGGGGTCCATCCATGGAGAAGAGTTTAGACACTAGGATAAGATAAGGAACACACCCATTATAAAGAAATCACATTAGGATTCTCTTTTTAAGCTGTTCCTTAAAACACTAGTGCTTAGGAAATCTGTTGGAGGCAGAAGCAGTCAAGGGTAGCCTAGGGTTAGGGTTAGGCTTAGGGTTAGGCTTAGGGTACGGCTTAGGGTACGGGTTCGGGGAGGGCTTCGGGTACGGCGTAGGGTATGGGTTAGGGTTAGGGTTAGGGTTAGTGTTAGGGTTAGGGCTCGGTTTAGGGTACGGGTTAGGATTAGGGTACGTGTTAGGGTTAGGGTAGTTATTAAACATATCCCACTCTCTAGATACCCCTTAGCACGTAAAGGAATATTATTTGGGGGTCCAGCCATGGAGAAGAGTTTAGACACTAGGATAAGATAAAGAACACACCCATTATAAAGAAATCACATTAGGATTCTCTTTTTAAGCTGTTCCTTAATACTCTAGTGCTTAGGAAATATATTGGAGGCAGAAGCAGTCAAGGGTAGCCTAGGGTTAGGGTTAGGCTTAGGGTTAGGCTTAGGGTACGGCCTAGGGTACGGGTTCGGGGAGGGTTTCTGGTACGGCGTAGGGTATGGGTTAGGGTTAGGTTTAGGGTTAGTGTTAGGGTTAGGGCTCGGTTTAGGGTACGGGTTAGGATTAGGGTACGTGTTAGTGTTAGGGTAGGGGTTAGGGTTAGGGTACGCGTTAGGGTTAGGGTAGTTATTAAACCTATCCCACTCTCTAGATACCCCTTAGCACGTAAAGGAATATTATTTGGGGGTCCAGCCATGGAGAAGAGTTTAGACACTAAGATAATATAAGGAACACACACATTATAAAGAAATCACATTAGGATTCTCTTTTTAAGCTGTTCCTTAAAACACTAGTGCTTAGGAAATCTATTGGAGGCAGAAGCAGTCAAGGGTAGCCTAGGGTTAGGGTTAGGCTTAGGGTTAGGCTTAGGGTACGGCTTAGGGTACGGGTTCGGGGAGGGTTTCTGGTACGGCGTAGGGTATGGGTTAGGGTTAGGGTTAGGGTTAGTGTTAGGGTTAGGGCTCGGTTTAGGTTAAGGGTTAGGATTAGGGTACGTGTTAGGGTTAGGGTAGGGGTTAGCGTTAGGGTACGCGTTAGGGTTAGGGTAGTAATTAAACCTATCCCACTCTCTAGATACCCCTTAGCACATAAAGGAATATTATTTGGGGGTCCAGCCATGGAGAAGAGTTTAGACACTAGGATTAGATAGGGAACACACCCATTATAAAGAAATCACATTAGGATTCTCTTTTTAAGCTGTTCCTTAAAACACTTGTGCTTAGGAAATCTATTGGAGGCAGAAGCAGTCAAGGGTAGCCTAGGGTTAGGGTTAGGCTTAGGGTTAGGCTTAGGGTACGGCTTAGGGTAAGGGTTCGGGGAGGGTTTCGGGTACGGCGTAGGGTATGGGTTAGGGTTAGGGTTAGGGTTAGTGTTAGGGTTAGGGCTCGGTTTAGGGTACGGGTTAGGATTAGGGTACGTGTTAGGGTTATGGTAGGGGTTGGGGTTAGGGTACGCGTTAGGGTTAGGGTAGTTATTAAACCTATCCCACTCTCTAGATACCCCTTAGCACGTAAAGGAATATTATTTGGGGGTCCAGCCATGGAGAAGAGTTTAGACACTAAGATAATATAAGGAACACACACATTATAAAGAAATCACATTAGGATTCTCTTTTTAAGCTGTTCCTTAAAACACTAGTGCTTAGGAAATCTATTGGAGGCAGAAGCAGTCAAGGGTAGCCTAGGGTTAGGGTTAGGCTTAGGGTTAGGCTTAGGGTACAGCTTAGGGTACGGGTTCGGGGAGGGCTTCGGGTACGGCGTAGGGCATGGGTTAGGGTTAGGGTTAGGGTTAGTGTTAGGGTTAGGGCTCGGTTTAGGTTACGGGTTAGGATTAGGGTACGTGTTAGGGTTAGGGTAGGGGTTAGCGTTAGGGTACGCGTTAGGGTTAGGGTAGTTATTAAACCTATCCCACTCTCTAGTTACCCCTTAGCACGTAAAGGAATATTATTTGGGGGTCCAGCCATGGAGAAGTGTTTAGACACTAGGATAAGATAAGGAACACACCCATTATAAAGAAATCACATTAGGATTCTCTTTTTAAGCTGTTCCTTAAAACACTAGTGCTTAGGAAATCTATTGGAGGCAAAAGCAGTCAAGGGTAGCCTAGGGTTAGGGTTAGGCTTAGGGTTAGGCTTAGGGTACGGCTTAGGGTACGGGTTCCGGGAGGGCTTCGGGTACGGCGTAGGGTATGGGTTAGGGTTAGGGTTATGGTTAGTGTTAGGGTTAGGGCTCGGTTTAGGGTACGGGTTAGGATTAGGGTACGTGTTAGGTTTAGGGTAGCGGTTAGCGTTAGTGTACGACTTAGGGTTAGGGTAGTTATTAAACCTATCCCACTCTCTAGTTACCCCTTAGCACGTAAAGGAATATTATTTGGGGGTCCAGCCATGGAGAAGAGTTTAGACACTAGGATAAGATAAGGAACACACCCATTATAAAGAAATAACATTAGGATTCTCTTTTTAAGCTGTTCCTTAAAACACTAGTGCTTAGGAAATCTGTTGGAGGCAGAAGCAGTCAAGGGTAGCCTAGCGTTAGGGTTAGGCTTAGGGTTAGGCTTAGGGTACGGCTTAGGGTACGGGTTCGGGGAGGGCTTCGGGTACGGCGTAGGGTATGGGTTAGGGTTAGGGTTAGGGTTAGTGTTAGGGTTAGGGCTCGGTTTAGGGTACGGGTTAGGATTAGGGTACGTGTTAGGGTTAGGGTAGGGGTTAGGGTTAGGGTACGTGTTAGGGTTAGGGTAGTTATTAAACATATCCCACTCTCTAGATACCCCTTAGCACGTAAAGGAATATTATTTGGGGGTCCAGCCATGGAGAAGAGTTTAGACACTAGGATCAGATAAGGAACACACCCATTATAAAGAAATCACATTAGGATTCTCTTTTTAAGCTGTTCCTTAAAACTCTAGTGCTTAGGAAATATATTGGAGGCAGAAGCAGTCAAGGGTAGCCTAGGGTTAGGGTTAGGCTTATGTTTAGGCTTAGGGTACGGCTTAGGGTACGGGTTCGGGGAGGGTTTCTGGTACGGCGTAGGGTATGGGTTAGGGTTAGGGTTAGGGTTAGTGTTAGGGTTAGGGCTCGGTTTAGGGTACGGGTTAGGATTAGGGTACGTGTTAGGGTTATGGTAGGGGTTAGGGTTAGGGTACGCGTTAGGGTTAGGGTAGTTATTAAACCTATCCCACTCTCTAGATACCCCTTAGCACGTAAAGGAATATTATTTGGGGGTCCAGCCATGGAGAAGAGTTTAGACACTACGATAATATAAGGAACACACACATTATAAAGAAATCACATTAGGATTCTCTTTTTAAGCTGTTCCTTAAAACACTAGTGATTAGGAAATCTGTTGGAGGCAGAAGCAGTCAAGGGTAGCCTAGGGTTAGGGTTAGGCTTAGGGTTATGCTTAGGGTATGGCTTTGGGTACGGGTTCGGGGAGGGCTTCGGGTGCGGCATAGGGTATGGGTTAGGGTTAGGGTTAGGGTTAGTGTTAGGGTTAGGGCTCGGTTTAGGGTACGGTTTAGGATTAGGGTACGTGTTATGGTTAGGGTAGGGGTTAGGGTTAGGGTACGCGTTAGGGTTAGGGTAGTTATTAAACATATCCCACTCTCTAGATACCCCTTAGCACGTAAAGGAATATTATTTGGGGGTCCAGCCATGGAGAAGAGTTTAGACACTAGGATCAGATAAGGAACACACCCATTATAAAGAAATCACATTAGGATTCTCTTTTTAAGCTGTTCCTTAAAACTCTAGTGCTTAGGAAATATATTGGAGGCAGAAGCAGTCAAGGGTAGCCTAGGGTTAGGGTTAGGCTTATGGTTAGGCTTAGGGTACGGCTTAGGGTACGGGTTCGGGGAGGGTTTCTGGTACGGCGTAGGGTATGGGTTAGGGTTAGGGTTAGGGTTAGTGTTAGGGTTAGGGCTCGGTTTAGGGTACGGGTTAGGATTAGGGTACGTGTTAGGGTTAGGGTAGGGGTTAGCGTTAGGGTACGCGTTAGGGTTAGGGTAGTGATTAAACCTATCCCACTCTCTAGTTACCCCTTAGCACATAAAGGAATAGTATTTGGGGGTCCAGCCACGGAGAAGAGTTTAGACACTAGGATTAGATAAGGAACACACCCATTATAAAGAAATCACATTAGGATTCTCTTTTTAAGCTGTTCCTTAAAACACTAGTGCTTAGGAAATCTATTGGAGGCAGAAGCAGTCAAGGGTAGCCTAGGGTTAGGGTTAGGCTTAGGGTTAGGCTTAGGGTACGGCTTAGGGTACGGGTTCGGGGAGGGCTTCGGGTACGGCGTAGGGTATGGGTTAGGGTTAGGGTTAGGGTTAGTGTTAGGGTTAGGGCTCGGTTTAGGGTACGGGTTAGGATTAGGGTACGTGTTAGGGTTAGGGTAGCGGTTAGCGTTAGGGTACGCGTTAGGGTTAGGGTAGTTATTAAACCTATCCCACTCTCTAGTTACCCCTTAGCACGTAAAGGAATATTATTTGGGGGTCCAGCCATGGAGAACAGTTTAGACACTAGGATAAGATAAGGAACACACCCATTATAAAGAAATCACATTAGGATTCTCTTTTTAAGCTGTTCCTTAAAACTCTAGTGCTTAGGAAATATATGGGAGGCAGAAGCAGTCAAGGGTAGCCTAGGGTTAGGGATAGGCTTAGGGTTAGGCTTAGGGTATGGCTTAGGGTACGGGTTCGGGGAGGGCTTCGGGTACGGCGTAGGGTATGGGTTAGGGTTAGGGTTAGGGTTAGTGTTAGGGTTAGGGCTCGGTTTAGGGTATGGGTTAGGATTAGGGTACGTGTTAGGGTTAGGGTAGGGGTTAGGGTTAGGGTACGCGTTAGGGTTAGGGTAGTTATTAAACATATCCCACTCTCTAGATACCCCTTAGCACGTAAAGGAATATTATTTGGGGGTCCAGCCATGGAGAAGAGTTTAGACACTAGGATCAGATAAGGAACACACACATTATAAAGAAATCACATTAGGATTCTCTTTTTAAGCTGTTCCTTAAAACTCTAGTGCTTAGGAAATATATTGGAGGCAGAAGCAGTCAAGGGTAGCCTAGGGTTAGGGTTAGGCTTATGGTTAGGCTTAGGATACGGCTTAGGGTACGGGTTCGGGGAGGGCTTCGGGTACGGCGTAGGGTATGGGTTAGGGTTAGTGTTAGGGTTAGTGTTAGGGTTAGGGCTCGGTTTAGGGTACGGGTTAGGATTAGGGTACGTGTTAGGTTTAGGGTAGCGGTTAGCGTTAGGGTACGCGTTAGGGTTAGGATAGTTATTAAACCTATCCCACTCTCTAGTTACCCCTTAGCACGTAAAGGAATATTATTTGGGGGTCCAGCCATGGAGAAGAGTTTAGACACTAGGATAAGATAAGGAACACACCCATTATAAAGAAATCACATTAGGATTCTCTTTTTAAGCTGTTCCTTAAAACACTAGTGCTTAGGAAATCTGTTGGAGGCAGAAGCAGTCAAGGGTAGCCTAGGTTTAGGGTTAGGCTTAGGGTTAGGCTTAGGGTACGGCTTAGGGTACGGGTTCGGGGAGGGCTTCGGGTACGGCGTAGGGTATGCGTTAGGGTTAGGGTTAGGGTTAGTGTTAGGGTTAGGGCTTGGTTTAGGGTACGGGTTAGGATTAGGGCACTTGTTAGGGTTAGGGTAGGGGTTAGGGTTAGGGTACGTGTTAGGGATAGGGTAGTTATTAAACATATCCCACTCTCTAGATACCCCTTAGCACGTAAAGGAATATTATTTGGTGGTCCAGCCATGGAGAAGAGTTTAGACACTAGGATAAGATAAGGAACACACCCATTATAAAGAAATCACATTAGGATTCTCTTTTTAAGCTGTTCCTTAAAACACTAGTGCTTAGGAAATCTGTTGGAGGCAGAAGCAGTCAAGGGTAGCCTAGGGTTAGGGTTAGGCTTAGGGTTAGGCTTAGGGTATGGCTTAGGGTTCGGGTTCGGGGAGGGCTTCGGGTACGGCGTAGGGTATGGGTTAGGGTTAGGGTTAGGGTTAGTGTTAGGGTTAGGGCTCGGTTTAGGGTACGGGTTAGGATTAGGGTACGTGTTAGGGTTAGGGTAGGGGTTAGGGTTAGGGTACGCGTTAGGGTTAGGGTAGTTATTAAACATATCCCACTCTCTAGTTACCCCTTAGCACGTAAAGGAATATTATTTGGGGGTCCAGCCATGGAGAAGAGTTTAGACACTAGGATCAGATAAGGAACACACCCATTATAAAGAAATCACATTAGGATTCTCTTTTTAAGCTGTTCCTTAAAACTCTAGTGCTTAGGAAATATATTGGAGGCAGAAGCAGTCAAGGGTAGCCTAGGGTTAGGGTTAGGCTTATGGTTAGGCTTAGGGTACGGCTTAGGGTACGGGTTCGGGGAGGGTTTCTGGTACGGAGTAGGGTATGGGTTAGGGTTAGGGTTAGGGTTAGTGTTAGGGTTAGGGCTCGGTTTAGGTTACGGGTTAGGATTAGGGTACGTGTTAGGGTTATGGTAGGGGTAAAGGTTAGGGTACGCGTTAGGGTTAGGGTAGTTATTAAACCTATCCCACTCTCTAGATACCCCTTAGCACGTAAAGGAATATTATTTGGGGGTCCAGCCATGGAGAAGAGTTTAGACACTAAGATAATATAAGGAACACACACATTATAAAGAAATCACATTAGGATTCTCTTTTTAAGCTGTTCCTTAAAACACTAGTGCTTAGGAAATCTATTGGAGGCAGAAGCAGTCAAGGGTAGCCTAGGGTTAGGGTTAGGCTTAGGGTTAGGCTTAGGGTACAGCTTAGGGTACGGGATCGGGGAGGGCTTCGGGTACGGCGTAGGGTATGGGTTAGGGTTAGGGTTAGGGTTAGTGTTAGGGTTCAGGCTCGGTTTAGGGTACGGGTTAGGATTAGGGTACGTGTTAGGTTTAGGGTAGCGGTTAGCGTTAGGGTACGCGTTAGGGTTAGGGTAGTTATTAAACCTATCCCACTCTCTAGTTACCCCTTAGCACGTAAAGGAATATTATTTGGGGGTCCAGCCATGGAGAAGAGTTTAGACACTAGGATAAGATAAGGAACACACCCATTATAAAGAAATCACATTAGGATTCTCTTTTTAAGCTGTTCCTTAAAACACTAGTGCTTAGGAAATCTGTTGGAGGCAGAAGCAGTCAAGGATACCCTAGGGTTAGGGTTAGGCTTAGGGTTAGGCTTAGGGTACGGCTTAGGGTACGGGTTCGGGGAGGGCTTCGGGTACGGCGTAGGGTATGGGTTAGGGTTAGGGTTAGGGTTAGTGTTAGGGTTAGGGCTCAGTTTAGGGTACGGGTTAGGATTAGGGTACGTGTTAGGGTTAGGGTAGGGGTTAGGGTTAGGGTACGTGTTAGGGTTAGGGTAGTTATTAAACATATCCCACTCTCTAGATACCCCTTAGCACGTAAAGGAATATTATTTGGGGGTCCAGCCATGGAGAAGAGTTTAGACACTAGGATCAGATAAGGAACACACCCATTATAAAGAAATCACATTAGGATTCTCTTTTTAAGCTGTTCCTTAAAACTCTAGTGCTTAGGAAATATATTGGAGGCAGAAGCAGTCAAGGGTAGCCTAGGGTTAGGGTTAGGCTTAGGGTTAGGCTTAGGGTACGGCTTAGGGTACGGGTTCGGGGAGGGTTTCTGGTACGGCGTAGGGTATGGGTTAGGGTTAGGTTTAGGGTTAGTGTTAGGGTTAGGGCTCGGTTTAGGGTACGGGTTAGGATTAGGGTACGTGTTAGTGTTAGGGTAGGGGTTAGGGTTAGGGTACGCGTTAGGGTTAGGGTAGTTATTAAACCTATCCCACTCTCTAGATACCCCTTAGCACGTAAAGGAATATTATTTGGGGGTCCAGCCATGGAGAAGAGTTTAGACACTAAGATAATATAAGGAACACACACATTATAAAGAAATCACATTAGGATTCTCTTTTTAAGCTGTTCCTTAAAACACTAGTGCTTAGGAAATCTATTAGAGGCAGAAGCAGTCAAGGGTAGCCTAGGGTTAGGGTTAGGCTTAGGGTTAGGCTTAGGATACGGCTTAGGGTACGGGTTCGGGGAGGGCTTCGGGTACGGCGTAGGGTATGGGTTAGGGTTAGGGTTAGGGTTAGTGTTAGGGTTAGGGCTCGGTTTAGGGTACGGGTTAGGATTAGGGTACGTGTTAGGCTTATGGTAGGGGTTAGGGTTAGGGTACGCGTTAGGGTTAGGGTAGTTATTAAACCTATCCCACTCTCTAGATACCCCTTAGCACGTAAAGGAATATTATTTGGGGGTCCAGCCATGGAGAAGAGTTTAGACACTACGATAATATAAGGAACACACACATTATAAAGAAATCACATTAGGATTCTCTTTTTAAGCTGTTCCTTAAAACACTAGTGCTTAGGAAATCTGTTGGAGGCAGAAGCAGTCAAGGGTAGCCTAGGGTTAGGGTTAGGCTTAGGGTTAGGCTTAGGGTATGGCTTTGGGTACGGGTTCGGGGAGGGCTTCGGGTGCGGCGTAGGGTATGGGTTAGGGTTAGGGTTAGGGTTAGTGTTAGGGTTAGGGCTCGGTTTAGGGTACGGTTTAGGATTAGGGTACGTGTTATGGTTAGGGTAGGGGTTAGGGTTAGGGTACGCGTTAGGGTTAGGGTAGTTATTAAACATATCCCACTCTCTAGATACCCCTTAGCACGTAAAGGAATATTATTTGGGGGTCCAGCCATGGAGAAGAGTTTAGACACTAGGATCAGATAAGGAACACACCCATTATAAAGAAATCACATTAGGATTCTCTTTTTAAGCTGTTCCTTAAAACTCTAGTGCTTAGGAAATATATTGGAGGCAGAAGCAGTCAAGGGTAGCCTAGGGTTAGGGTTAGGCTTATGGTTAGGCTTAGGGTACGGCTTAGGGTACGGGTTCGGGGAGGGTTTCTGGTACGGCGTAGGGTATGGGTTAGGGTTAGGGTTAGGGTTAGTGTTAGGGTTAGGGCTCGGTTTAGGGTACGGGTTAGGATTAGGGTACGTGTTAGGGTTAGGGTAGGGGTTAGCGTTAGGGTACGCGTTAGGGTTAGGGTAGTGATTAAACCTATCCCACTCTCTAGTTACCCCTTAGCACATAAAGGAATAGTATTTGGGGGTCCAGCCACGGAGAAGAGTTTAGACACTAGGATTAGATAAGGAACACACCCATTATAAAGAAATCACATTAGGATTCTCTTTTTAAGCTGTTCCTTAAAACACTAGTGCTTAGGAAATCTATTGGAGGCAGAAGCAGTCAAGGGTAGCCTAGGGTTAGGGTTAGGCTTAGGGTTAGGCTTAGGGTACGGCTTAGGGTACGGGTTCGGGGAGGGCTTCGGGTACGGCGTAGGGTATGGGTTAGGGTTAGGGTTAGGGTTAGTGTTAGGGTTAGGGCTCGGTTTAGGGTACGGGTTAGGATTAGGGTACGTGTTAGGGTTAGGGTAGCGGTTAGCGTTAGGGTACGCGTTAGGGTTAGGGTAGTTATTAAACCTATCCCACTCTCTAGTTACCCCTTAGCACGTAAAGGAATATTATTTGGGGGTCCAGCCATGGAGAACAGTTTAGACACTAGGATAAGATAAGGAACACACCCATTATAAAGAAATCACATTAGGATTCTCTTTTTAAGCTGTTCCTTAAAACTCTAGTGCTTAGGAAATATATTGGAGGCAGAAGCAGTCAAGGGTAGCCTAGGGTTAGGGATAGGCTTAGGGTTAGGCTTAGGGTATGGCTTAGGGTACGGGTTCGGGGAGGGCTTCGGGTACGGCGTAGGGTATGGGTTAGGGTTAGGGTTAGGGTTAGTGTTAGGGTTAGGGCTCGGTTTAGGGTATGGGTTAGGATTAGGGTACGTGTTAGGGTTAGGGTAGGGGTTAGGGTTAGGGTACGCGTTAGGGTTAGGGTAGTTATTAAACATATCCCACTCTCTAGATACCCCTTAGCACGTAAAGGAATATTATTTGGGGGTCCAGCCATGGAGAAGAGTTTAGACACTAGGATCAGATAAGGAACACACACATTATAAAGAAATCACATTAGGATTCTCTTTTTAAGCTGTTCCTTAAAACTCTAGTGCTTAGGAAATATATTGGAGGCAGAAGCAGTCAAGGGTAGCCTAGGGTTAGGGTTAGGCTTATGGTTAGGCTTAGGATACGGCTTAGGGTACGGGTTCGGGGAGGGCTTCGGGTACGGCGTAGGGTATGGGTTAGGGTTAGTGTTAGGGTTAGTGTTAGGGTTAGGGCTCGGTTTAGGGTACGGGTTAGGATTAGGGTACGTGTTAGGTTTAGGGTAGCGGTTAGCGTTAGGGTACGCGTTAGGGTTAGGATAGTTATTAAACCTATCCCACTCTCTAGTTACCCCTTAGCACGTAAAGGAATATTATTTGGGGGTCCAGCCATGGAGAAGAGTTTAGACACTAGGATAAGATAAGGAACACACCCATTATAAAGAAATCACATTAGGATTCTCTTTTTAAGCTGTTCCTTAAAACACTAGTGCTTAGGAAATCTGTTGGAGGCAGAAGCAGTCAAGGGTAGCCTAGGTTTAGGGTTAGGCTTAGGGTTAGGCTTAGGGTACGGCTTAGGGTACGGGTTCGGGGAGGGCTTCGGGTACGGCGTAGGGTATGGGTTAGGGTTAGGGTTAGGGTTAGTGTTAGGGTTAGGGCTTGGTTTAGGGTACGGGTTAGGATTAGGGCACTTGTTAGGGTTAGGGTAGGGGTTAGGGTTAGGGTACGTGTTAGGGATAGGGTAGTTATTAAACATATCCCACTCTCTAGATACCCCTTAGCACGTAAAGGAATATTATTTGGTGGTCCAGCCATGGAGAAGAGTTTAGACACTAGGATAAGATAAGGAACACACCCATTATAAAGAAATCACATTAGGATTCTCTTTTTAAGCTGTTCCTTAAAACACTAGTGCTTAGGAAATCTGTTGGAGGCAGAAGCAGTCAAGGGTAGCCTAGGGTTAGGGTTAGGCTTAGGGTTAGGCTTAGGGTATGGCTTAGGGTTCGGGTTCGGGGAGGGCTTCGGGTACGGCGTAGGGTATGGGTTAGGGTTAGGGTTAGGGTTAGTGTTAGGGTTAGGGCTCGGTTTAGGGTACGGGTTAGGATTAGGGTACGTGTTAGGGTTAGGGTAGGGGTTAGGGTTAGGGTACGCGTTAGGGTTAGGGTAGTTATTAAACATATCCCACTCTCTAGTTACCCCTTAGCACGTAAAGGAATATTATTTGGGGGTCCAGCCATGGAGAAGAGTTTAGACACTAGGATCAGATAAGGAACACACCCATTATAAAGAAATCACATTAGGATTCTCTTTTTAAGCTGTTCCTTAAAACTCTAGTGCTTAGGAAATATATTGGAGGCAGAAGCAGTCAAGGGTAGCCTAGGGTTAGGGTTAGGCTTATGGTTAGGCTTAGGGTACGGCTTAGGGTACGGGTTCGGGGAGGGTTTCTGGTACGGAGTAGGGTATGGGTTAGGGTTAGGGTTAGGGTTAGTGTTAGGGTTAGGGCTCGGTTTAGGTTACGGGTTAGGATTAGGGTACGTGTTAGGGTTATGGTAGGGGTAAAGGTTAGGGTACGCGTTAGGGTTAGGGTAGTTATTAAACCTATCCCACTCTCTAGATACCCCTTAGCACGTAAAGGAATATTATTTGGGGGTCCAGCCATGGAGAAGAGTTTAGACACTAAGATAATATAAGGAACACACACATTATAAAGAAATCACATTAGGATTCTCTTTTTAAGCTGTTCCTTAAAACACTAGTGCTTAGGAAATCTATTGGAGGCAGAAGCAGTCAAGGGTAGCCTAGGGTTAGGGTTAGGCTTAGGGTTAGGCTTAGGGTACAGCTTAGGGTACGGGATCGGGGAGGGCTTCGGGTACGGCGTAGGGTATGGGTTAGGGTTAGGGTTAGGGTTAGTGTTAGGGTTCAGGCTCGGTTTAGGGTACGGGTTAGGATTAGGGTACGTGTTAGGTTTAGGGTAGCGGTTAGCGTTAGGGTACGCGTTAGGGTTAGGGTAGTTATTAAACCTATCCCACTCTCTAGTTACCCCTTAGCACGTAAAGGAATATTATTTGGGGGTCCAGCCATGGAGAAGAGTTTAGACACTAGGATAAGATAAGGAACACACCCATTATAAAGAAATCACATTAGGATTCTCTTTTTAAGCTGTTCCTTAAAACACTAGTGCTTAGGAAATCTGTTGGAGGCAGAAGCAGTCAAGGATACCCTAGGGTTAGGGTTAGGCTTAGGGTTAGGCTTAGGGTACGGCTTAGGGTACGGGTTCGGGGAGGGCTTCGGGTACGGCGTAGGGTATGGGTTAGGGTTAGGGTTAGGGTTAGTGTTAGGGTTAGGGCTCAGTTTAGGGTACGGGTTAGGATTAGGGTACGTGTTAGGGTTAGGGTAGGGGTTAGGGTTAGGGTACGTGTTAGGGTTAGGGTAGTTATTAAACATATCCCACTCTCTAGATACCCCTTAGCACGTAAAGGAATATTATTTGGGGGTCCAGCCATGGAGAAGAGTTTAGACACTAGGATCAGATAAGGAACACACCCATTATAAAGAAATCACATTAGGATTCTCTTTTTAAGCTGTTCCTTAAAACTCTAGTGCTTAGGAAATATATTGGAGGCAGAAGCAGTCAAGGGTAGCCTAGGGTTAGGGTTAGGCTTAGGGTTAGGCTTAGGGTACGGCTTAGGGTACGGGTTCGGGGAGGGTTTCTGGTACGGCGTAGGGTATGGGTTAGGGTTAGGTTTAGGGTTAGTGTTAGGGTTAGGGCTCGGTTTAGGGTACGGGTTAGGATTAGGGTACGTGTTAGTGTTAGGGTAGGGGTTAGGGTTAGGGTACGCGTTAGGGTTAGGGTAGTTATTAAACCTATCCCACTCTCTAGATACCCCTTAGCACGTAAAGGAATATTATTTGGGGGTCCAGCCATGGAGAAGAGTTTAGACACTAAGATAATATAAGGAACACACACATTATAAAGAAATCACATTAGGATTCTCTTTTTAAGCTGTTCCTTAAAACACTAGTGCTTAGGAAATCTATTAGAGGCAGAAGCAGTCAAGGGTAGCCTAGGGTTAGGGTTAGGCTTAGGGTTAGGCTTAGGATACGGCTTAGGGTACGGGTTCGGGGAGGGCTTCGGGTACGGCGTAGGGTATGGGTTAGGGTTAGGGTTAGGGTTAGTGTTAGGGTTAGGGCTCGGTTTAGGGTACGGGTTAGGATTAGGGTACGTGTTAGGCTTATGGTAGGGGTTAGGGTTAGGGTACGCGTTAGGGTTAGGGTAGTTATTAAACCTATCCCACTCTCTAGATACCCCTTAGCACGTAAAGGAATATTATTTGGGGGTCCAGCCATGGAGAAGAGTTTAGACACTACGATAATATAAGGAACACACACATTATAAAGAAATCACATTAGGATTCTCTTTTTAAGCTGTTCCTTAAAACACTAGTGCTTAGGAAATCTGTTGGAGGCAGAAGCAGTCAAGGGTAGCCTAGGGTTAGGGTTAGGCTTAGGGTTAGGCTTAGGGTATGGCTTTGGGTACGGGTTCGGGGAGGGCTTCGGGTGCGGCGTAGGGTATGGGTTAGGGTTAGGGTTAGGGTTAGTGTTAGGGTTAGGGCTCGGTTTAGGGTACGGTTTAGGATTAGGGTACGTGTTATGGTTAGGGTAGGGGTTAGGGTTAGGGTACGCGTTAGGGTTAGGGTAGTTATTAAACATATCCCACTCTCTAGATACCCCTTAGCACGTAAAGGAATATTATTTGGGGGTCCAGCCATGGAGAAGAGTTTAGACACTAGGATCAGATAAGGAACACACCCATTATAAAGAAATCACATTAGGATTCTCTTTTTAAGCTGTTCCTTAAAACTCTAGTGCTTAGGAAATATATTGGAGGCAGAAGCAGTCAAGGGTAGCCTAGGGTTAGGGTTAGGCTTATGGTTAGGCTTAGGGTACGGCTTAGGGTACGGGTTCGGGGAGGGTTTCTGGTACGGCGTAGGGTATGGGTTAGGGTTAGGGTTAGGGTTAGTGTTAGGGTTAGGGCTCGGTTTAGGGTACGGGTTAGGATTAGGGTACGTGTTAGGGTTAGGGTAGGGGTTAGCGTTAGGGTACGCGTTAGGGTTAGGGTAGTGATTAAACCTATCCCACTCTCTAGTTACCCCTTAGCACATAAAGGAATAGTATTTGGGGGTCCAGCCACGGAGAAGAGTTTAGACACTAGGATTAGATAAGGAACACACCCATTATAAAGAAATCACATTAGGATTCTCTTTTTAAGCTGTTCCTTAAAACACTAGTGCTTAGGAAATCTATTGGAGGCAGAAGCAGTCAAGGGTAGCCTAGGGTTAGGGTTAGGCTTAGGGTTAGGCTTAGGGTACGGCTTAGGGTACGGGTTCTTGGAGGGCTTCGGGTACGGCGTAGGGTATGGGTTAGGGTTAGGGTTAGGGTTAGTGTTAGGGTTAGGGCTCGGTTTAGGGTACGGGTTAGGATTAGGGTACGTGTTAGGGTTAGGGTAGCGGTTAGCGTTAGGGTACGCGTTAGGGTTAGGGTAGTTATTAAACCTATCCCACTCTCTAGTTACCCCTTAGCACGTAAAGGAATATTATTTGGGGGTCCAGCCATGGAGAACAGTTTAGACACTAGGATAAGATAAGGAACACACCCATTATAAAGAAATCACATTAGGATTCTCTTTTTAAGCTGTTCCTTAAAACTCTAGTGCTTAGGAAATATATTGGAGGCAGAAGCAGTCAAGGGTAGCCTAGGGTTAGGGATAGGCTTAGGGTTAGGCTTAGGGTATGGCTTAGGGTACGGGTTCGGGGAGGGCTTCGGGTACGGCGTAGGGTATGGGTTAGGGTTAGGGTTAGGGTTAGTGTTAGGGTTAGGGCTCGGTTTAGGGTACGGGTTAGGATTAGGGTACGTGTTAGGGTTAGGGTAGGGGTTAGGGTTAGGGTACGCGTTAGGGTTAGGGTAGTTATTAAACATATCCCACTCTCTAGATACCCCTTAGCACGTAAAGGAATATTATTTGGGGGTCCAGCCATGGAGAAGAGTTTAGACACTAGGATCAGATAAGGAACACACACATTATAAAGAAATCACATTAGGATTCTCTTTTTAAGCTGTTCCTTAAAACTCTAGTGCTTAGGAAATATATTGGAGGCAGAAGCAGTCAAGGGTAGCCTAGGGTTAGGGTTAGGCTTATGGTTAGGCTTAGGATACGGCTTAGGGTACGGGTTCGGGGAGGGCTTCGGGTACGGCGTAGGGTATGGGTTAGGGTTAGTGTTAGGGTTAGTGTTAGGGTTAGGGCTCGGTTTAGGGTACGGGTTAGGATTAGGGTACGTGTTAGGTTTAGGGTAGCGGTTAGCGTTAGGGTACGCGTTAGGGTTAGGATAGTTATTAAACCTATCCCACTCTCTAGTTACCCCTTAGCACGTAAAGGAATATTATTTGGGGGTCCAGCCATGGAGAAGAGTTTAGACACTAGGATAAGATAAGGAACACACCCATTATAAAGAAATCACATTAGGATTCTCTTTTTAAGCTGTTCCTTAAAACACTAGTGCTTAGGAAATCTGTTGGAGGCAGAAGCAGTCAAGGGTAGCCTAGGTTTAGGGTTAGGCTTAGGGTTAGGCTTAGGGTACGGCTTAGGGTACGGGTTCGGGGAGGGCTTCGGGTACGGCGTAGGGTATGGGTTAGGGTTAGGGTTAGGGTTAGTGTTAGGGTTAGGGCTTGGTTTAGGGTACGGGTTAGGATTAGGGCACTTGTTAGGGTTAGGGTAGGGGTTAGGGTTAGGGTACGTGTTAGGGATAGGGTAGTTATTAAACATATCCCACTCTCTAGATACCCCTTAGCACGTAAAGGAATATTATTTGGTGGTCCAGCCATGGAGAAGAGTTTAGACACTAGGATAAGATAAGGAACACACCCATTATAAAGAAATCACATTAGGATTCTCTTTTTAAGCTGTTCCTTAAAACACTAGTGCTTAGGAAATCTGTTGGAGGCAGAAGCAGTCAAGGGTAGCCTAGGGTTAGGGTTAGGCTTAGGGTTAGGCTTAGGGTATGGCTTAGGGTTCGGGTTCGGGGAGGGCTTCGGGTACGGCGTAGGGTATGGGTTAGGGTTAGGGTTAGGGTTAGTGTTAGGGTTAGGGCTCGGTTTAGGGTACGGGTTAGGATTAGGGTACGTGTTAGGGTTAGGGTAGGGGTTAGGGTTAGGGTACGCGTTAGGGTTAGGGTAGTTATTAAACATATCCCACTCTCTAGTTACCCCTTAGCACGTAAAGGAATATTATTTGGGGGTCCAGCCATGGAGAAGAGTTTAGACACTAGGATCAGATAAGGAACACACCCATTATAAAGAAATCACATTAGGATTCTCTTTTTAAGCTGTTCCTTAAAACTCTAGTGCTTAGGAAATATATTGGAGGCAGAAGCAGTCAAGGGTAGCCTAGGGTTAGGGTTAGGCTTATGGTTAGGCTTAGGGTACGGCTTAGGGTACGGGTTCGGGGAGGGTTTCTGGTACGGAGTAGGGTATGGGTTAGGGTTAGGGTTAGGGTTAGTGTTAGGGTTAGGGCTCGGTTTAGGTTACGGGTTAGGATTAGGGTACGTGTTAGGGTTATGGTAGGGGTAAAGGTTAGGGTACGCGTTAGGGTTAGGGTAGTTATTAAACCTATCCCACTCTCTAGATACCCCTTAGCACGTAAAGGAATATTATTTGGGGGTCCAGCCATGGAGAAGAGTTTAGACACTAAGATAATATAAGGAACACACACATTATAAAGAAATCACATTAGGATTCTCTTTTTAAGCTGTTCCTTAAAACACTAGTGCTTAGGAAATCTATTGGAGGCAGAAGCAGTCAAGGGTAGCCTAGGGTTAGGGTTAGGCTTAGGGTTAGGCTTAGGGTACAGCTTAGGGTACGGGATCGGGGAGGGCTTCGGGTACGGCGTAGGGTATGGGTTAGGGTTAGGGTTAGGGTTAGTGTTAGGGTTCAGGCTCGGTTTAGGGTACGGGTTAGGATTAGGGTACGTGTTAGGTTTAGGGTAGCGGTTAGCGTTAGGGTACGCGTTAGGGTTAGGGTAGTTATTAAACCTATCCCACTCTCTAGTTACCCCTTAGCACGTAAAGGAATATTATTTGGGGGTCCAGCCATGGAGAAGAGTTTAGACACTAGGATAAGATAAGGAACACACCCATTATAAAGAAATCACATTAGGATTCTCTTTTTAAGCTGTTCCTTAAAACACTAGTGCTTAGGAAATCTGTTGGAGGCAGAAGCAGTCAAGGGTACCCTAGGGTTAGGGTTAGGCTTAGGGTTAGGCTTAGGGTACGGCTTAGGGTACGGGTTCGGGGAGGGCTTCGGGTACGGCGTAGGGTATGGGTTAGGGTTAGGGTTAGGGTTAGTGTTAGGGTTAGGGCTCAGTTTAGGGTACGGGTTAGGATTAGGGTACGTGTTAGGGTTAGGGTAGGGGTTAGGGTTAGGGTACGTGTTAGGGTTAGGGTAGTTATTAAACATATCCCACTCTCTAGATACCCCTTAGCACGTAAAGGAATATTATTTGGGGGTCCAGCCATGGAGAAGAGTTTAGACACTAGGATCAGATAAGGAACACACCCATTATAAAGAAATCACATTAGGATTCTCTTTTTAAGCTGTTCCTTAAAACTCTAGTGCTTAGGAAATATATTGGAGGCAGAAGCAGTCAAGGGTAGCCTAGGGTTAGGGTTAGGCTTAGGGTTAGGCTTAGGGTACGGCTTAGGGTACGGGTTCGGGGAGGGTTTCTGGTACGGCGTAGGGTATGGGTTAGGGTTAGGTTTAGGGTTAGTGTTAGGGTTAGGGCTCGGTTTAGGGTACGGGTTAGGATTAGGGTACGTGTTAGTGTTAGGGTAGGGGTTAGGGTTAGGGTACGCGTTAGGGTTAGGGTAGTTATTAAACCTATCCCACTCTCTAGATACCCCTTAGCACGTAAAGGAATATTATTTGGGGGTCCAGCCATGGAGAAGAGTTTAGACACTAAGATAATATAAGGAACACACACATTATAAAGAAATCACATTAGGATTCTCTTTTTAAGCTGTTCCTTAAAACACTAGTGCTTAGGAAATCTATTAGAGGCAGAAGCAGTCAAGGGTAGCCTAGGGTTAGGGTTAGGCTTAGGGTTAGGCTTAGGATACGGCTTAGGGTACGGGTTCGGGGAGGGCTTCGGGTACGGCGTAGGGTATGGGTTAGGGTTAGGGTTAGGGTTAGTGTTAGGGTTAGGGCTCGGTTTAGGGTACGGGTTAGGATTAGGGTACGTGTTAGGCTTATGGTAGGGGTTAGGGTTAGGGTACGCGTTAGGGTTAGGGTAGTTATTAAACCTATCCCACTCTCTAGATACCCCTTAGCACGTAAAGGAATATTATTTGGGGGTCCAGCCATGGAGAAGAGTTTAGACACTACGATAATATAAGGAACACACACATTATAAAGAAATCACATTAGGATTCTCTTTTTAAGCTGTTCCTTAAAACACTAGTGCTTAGGAAATCTGTTGGAGGCAGAAGCAGTCAAGGGTAGCCTAGGGTTAGGGTTAGGCTTAGGGTTAGGCTTAGGGTATGGCTTAGGGTACGGGTTCGGGGAGGGCTTCGGGTGCGGCGTAGGGTATGGGTTAGGGTTAGGGTTAGGGTTAGTGTTAGGGTTAGGGCTCGGTTTAGGGTACGGTTTAGGATTAGGGTACGTGTTATGGTTAGGGTAGGGGTTAGGGTTAGGGTACGCGTTAGGGTTAGGGTAGTTATTAAACATATCCCACTCTCTAGATACCCCTTAGCACGTAAAGGAATATTATTTGGGGGTCCAGCCATGGAGAAGAGTTTAGACACTAGGATCAGATAAGGAACACACCCATTATAAAGAAATCACATTAGGATTCTCTTTTTAAGCTGTTCCTTAAAACTCTAGTGCTTAGGAAATATATTGGAGGCAGAAGCAGTCAAGGGTAGCCTAGGGTTAGGGTTAGGCTTAGGGTTAGGCTTAGGGTACGGCTTAGGGTACGGGTTCGGGGAGGGTTTCTGGTACGGCGTAGGGTATGGGTTAGGGTTAGGGTTAGGGTTAGTGTTAGGGTTAGGGCTCGGTTTAGGGTACGGGTTAGGATTAGGGTACGTGTTAGGGTTAGGGTAGGGGTTAGCGTTAGGGTACGCGTTAGGGTTAGGGTAGTGATTAAACCTATCCCACTCTCTAGATACCCCTTAGCACATAAAGGAATAGTATTTGGGGGTCCAGCCATGGAGAAGAGTTTAGACACTAGGATTAGATAAGGAACACACCCATTATAAAGAAATCACATTAGGATTCTCTTTTTAAGCTGTTCCTTAAAACACTAGTGCTTAGGAAATCTATTGGAGGCAGAAGCAGTCAAGGGTAGCCTAGGGTTAGGGTTAGGCTTAGGGTTAGGCTTAGGGTACGGCTTAGGGTACGGGTTCGGGGAGGGCTTCGGGTACGGCGTAGGGTATGGGTTAGGGTTAGTGTTAGGGTTAGGGCTCGGTTTAGGGTACGGGTTAGGATTAGGGTACGTGTTAGGGTTAGGGTAGCGGTTAGCGTTAGGGTACGCGTTAGGGTTAGGGTAGTTATTAAACCTATCCCACTCTCTAGTTACCCCTTAGCACGTAAAGGAATATTATTTGGGGGTCCAGCCATGGAGAAGAGTTTAGACACTAGGATAAGATAAGGAACACACCCATTATAAAGAAATCACATTAGGATTCTCTTTTTAAGCTGTTCCTTAAAACTCTAGTGCTTAGGAAATATATTGGAGGCAGAAGCAGTCAAGGGTAGCCTAGGGTTAGGGTTAGGCTTAGGGTTAGTCTTAGGGTATGGCTTAGGGTACGGGTTCGGGGAGGGCTTCGGGTACGGCGTAGGGTATGGGTTAGGGTTAGGGTTAGGGTTAGTGTTAGGGTTAGGGCTCGGTTTAGGGTACGGGTTAGGATTAGGGTACGTGTTAGGGTTAGGGTAGGGGTTAGGGTTAGGGTACGCGTTAGGGTTAGGGTAGTTATTAAACATATCCCACTCTCTAGATACCCCTTAGCACGTAAAGGAATATTATTTGGGGGTCCAGCCATGGAGAAGAGTTTAGACACTAGGATCAGATAAGGAACACACCCATTATAAAGAAATCACATTAGGATTCTCTTTTTAAGCTGTTCCTTAAAACTCTAGTGCTTAGGAAATATATTGGAGGCAGAAGCAGTCAAGGGTAGCCTAGGCTTAGGGTTAGGCTTATGGTTAGGCTTAGGAAACGGCTTAGGGTACGGGTTCGGGGAGGGCTTCGGGTACGGCGTAGGGTATGGGTTAGGGTTAGTGTTAGGGTTAGTGTTAGGGTTAGGGCTCGGTTTAGGGTACGGGTTAGGATTAGGGTACGTGTTAGGTTTAGGGTAGCGGTTAGCGTTAGGGTACGCGTTAGGGTTAGGATAGTTATTAAACCTATCCCACTCTCTAGTTACCCCTTAGCACGTAAAGGAATATTATTTGGGGGTCCAGCCATGGAGAAGAGTTTAGACACTAGGATAAGATAAGGAACACACCCATTATAAAGAAATCACATTAGGATTCTCTTTTTAAGCTGTTCCTTAAAACACTAGTGCTTAGGAAATCTGTTGGAGGCAGAAGCAGTCAAGGGTAGCCTAGGTTTAGGGTTAGGCTTAGGGTTAGGCTTAGGGTACGGCTTAGGGTACGGGTTCGGGGAGGGCTTCGGGTACGGCGTAGGGTATGGGTTAGGGTTAGGGTTAGGGTTAGTGTTAGGGTTAGGGCTTGGTTTAGGGTACGGGTTAGGATTAGGGCACTTGTTAGGGTTAGGGTAGGGGTTAGGGTTAGGGTACGTGTTAGGGTTAGGGTAGTTATTAAACATATCCCACTCTCTAGATACCCCTTAGCACGTAAAGGAATATTATTTGGTGGTCCAGCCATGGAGAAGAGTTTAGACACTAGGATAAGATAAGGAACACACCCATTATAAAGAAATCACATTAGGATTCTCTTTTTAAGCTGTTCCTTAAAACACTAGTGCTTAGGAAATCTGGTGGAGGCAGAAGCAGTCAAGGGTAGCCTAGGGTTAGGGTTAGGCTTAGGGTTAGGCTTAGGGTATGGCTTAGGGTTCGGGTTCGGGGAGGGCTTCGGGTACGGCGTAGGGTATGGGTTAGGGTTAGGGTTAGGGTTAGTGTTAGGGTTAGGGCTCGGTTTAGGGTACGGGTTAGGATTAGGGTACGTGTTAGGGTTAGGGTAGGGGTTAGGGTTAGGGTACGCGTTAGGGTTAGGGTAGTTATTAAACATATCCCACTCTCTAGTTACCCCTTAGCACGTAAAGGAATATTATTTGGGGGTCCAGCCATGGAGAAGAGTTTAGACACTAGGATCAGATAAGGAACACACCCATTATAAAGAAATCACATTAGGATTCTCTTTTTAAGCTGTTCCTTAAAACTCTAGTGCTTAGGAAATATATTGGAGGCAGAAGCAGTCAAGGGTAGCCTAGGGTTAGGGTTAGGCTTATGGTTAGGCTTAGGGTACGGCTTAGGGTACGGGTTCGGGGAGGGTTTCTGGTACGGAGTAGGGTATGGGTTAGGGTTAGGGTTAGGGTTAGTGTTAGGGTTAGGGCTCGGTTTAGGTTACGGGTTAGGATTAGGGTACGTGTTAGGGTTATGGTAGGGGTTAGGGTTAGGGTACGCGTTAGGGTTAGGGTAGTTATTAAACCTATCCCACTCTCTAGATACCCCTTAGCACGTAAAGGAATATTATTTGGGGGTCCAGCCATGGAGAAGAGTTTAGACACTAAGATAATATAAGGAACACACACATTATAAAGAAATCACATTAGGATTCTCTTTTTAAGCTGTTCCTTAAAACACTAGTGCTTAGGAAATCTATTGGAGGCAGAAGCAGTCAAGGGTAGCCTAGGGTTAGGGTTAGGCTTAGGGTTAGGCTTAGGGTACAGCTTAGGGTACGGGATCGGGGAGGGCTTCGGGTACGGCGTAGGGTATGGGTTAGGGTTAGGGTTAGGGTTAGTGTTAGGGTTAGGGCTCGGTTTAGGTTACGGGTTAGGATTAGGGTACGTGTTAGGGTTAGGGTAGGGGTTAGCGTTAGGGTACGCGTTAGGGTTAGGGTAGTTATTAAACCTATCCCACTCTCTAGTTACCCCTTAGCACGTAAAGGAATATTATTTGGGGGTCCAGCCATGGAGAAGTGTTTAGACACTAGGATAAGATAAGGAACACACCCATTATAAAGAAATCACATTAGGATTCTCTTTTTAAGCTGTTCCTTAAAACACTAGTGCTTAGGAAATCTATTGGAGGCAGAAGCAGTCAAGGGTAGCCTAGGGTTAGGGTTAGGCTTAGGGTTAGGCTTAGGGTACGGATTAGGGTACGGGTTCGGGGAGGGCTTCGGGTACGGCGTAGGGTATGGGTTAGGGTTAGGGTTAGGGTTAGTGTTAGGGTTAAGGCTCGGTTTAGGGTACGGGTTAGGATTAGGGTACGTGTTAGGTTTAGGGTAGCGGTTAGCGTTAGGGTACGCGTTAGGGTTAGGGTAGTTATTAAACCTATCCCACTCTCTAGTTACCCCTTAGCACGTAAAGGAATATTATTTGGGGGTCCAGCCATGGAGAAGAGTTTAGACACTAGGATAAGATAAGGAACACACCCATTATAAAGAAATCACATTAGGATTCTCTTTTTAAGCTGTTCCTTAAAACACTAGTGCTTAGGAAATCTGTTGGAGGCAGAAGCAGTCAAGGGTACCCTAGGGTTAGGGTTAGGCTTAGGGTTAGGCTTAGGGTACGGCTTAGGGTACGGGTTCGGGGAGGGCTTCGGGTACGGCGTAGGGTATGGGTTAGGGTTAGGGTTAGGGTTAGTGTTAGGGTTAGGGCTCAGTTTAGGGTACGGGTTAGGATTAGGGTACGTGTTAGGGTTAGGGTAGGGGTTAGGGTTAGGGTACGTGTTAGGGTTAGGGTAGTTATTAAACATATCCCACTCTCTAGATACCCCTTAGCACGTAAAGGAATATTATTTGGGGGTCCAGCCATGGAGAAGAGTTTAGACACTAGAATCAGATAAGGAACACACCCATTATAAAGAAATCACATTAGGATTCTCTTTTTAAGCTGTTCCTTAAAACTCTAGTGCTTAGGAAATATATTGGAGGCAGAAGCAGTCAAGGGTAGCCTAGGGTTAGGGTTAGGCTTAGGGTTAGGCTTAGGGTACGGCTTAGGGTACGGGTTCGGGGAGGGTTTCTGGTACGGCGTAGGGTATGGGTTAGGGTTAGGTTTAGGGTTAGTGTTAGGGTTAGGGCTCGGTTTAGGGTACGGGTTAGGATTAGGGTACGTGTTAGTGTTAGGGTAGGGGTTAGGGTTAGGGTACGCGTTAGGGTTAGGGTAGTTATTAAACCTATCCCACTCTCTAGATACCCCTTAGCACGTAAAGGAATATTATTTGGGGCTCCAGCCATGGAGAAGAGTTTAGATACTAAGATAATATAAGGAACACACACATTATAAAGAAATCACATTAGGATTCTCTTTTTAAGCTGTTCCTTAAAACACTAGTGCTTAGGAAATCTATTAGAGGCAGAAGCAGTCAAGGGTAGCCTAGGGTTAGGGTTAGGCTTAGGGTTAGGCTTAGGATACGGCTTAGGGTACGGGTTCGGGGAGGGCTTCGGGTACGGCGTAGGGTATGGGTTAGGGTTAGGGTTAGGGTTAGTGTTAGTGTTAGGGCTCGGTTTAGGGTACGGGTTAGGATTAGGGTACGTGTTAGGGATAGGGTAGGGGTTAGGGTTAGAGTACGCGTTAGGGTTAGGGTAGTTATTAAACCTATCCCACTCTCTAGATACCCCTTAGCACGTAAAGGAATATTATTAGCGGGTCCAGCCATGGAGAAGAATTTAGACACTAAGATAATATAAGAAACACACACATTATAAAGAAATCACATTAGGATTCTCTTTTTAAGCTGTTCCTTAAAACACTAGTGCTTAGGAAATATATTGGAGGCAGAAGCAGTCAAGGGTAGCCTAGGGTTAGGGTTAGGCTTACGGTTAGGCTTAGGGTACGGCTTAGGGTACGTGTTTGGGGAGGGCTTCGGGTACGGCGTAGGGTATGGGATAGGGTTAGGGTTAGTGTTAGGGTTAGGGCTCGGTTTAGGGTACGGGTTAGGATTAGGGTACATGTTAGGGTTAGGGTAGGGGTTAGGGTTAGGGTACACGTTACGGTTAGGGTAGTTATTAAACCTATCCCACTCTCTAGATACCCCTTAGCACGTAAAGGAATATTATTTGGGGGTCCAGCCATGGAGAAGAGTTTAGACACTAAGATAATATAAGGAACACACACATTATAAAGAAATCACATTAGGATTCTCTTTTTAAGCTGTTCCTTAAAACACTAGTGCTTAGGAAATCTATTGGAGGCAGAAGCAGTCAAGGGTAGCCTAGGGTTAGGGTTAGGCTTAGGGTTAGGCTTAGGGTACAGCTTAGGGTACGGGTTCGGGGAGGGCTTCGGGTACGGCGTAGGGTATGGGTTAGGGTTAGGGTTAGGGTTAGTGTTAGGGTTAGGGCTCGGTTTAGGTTATGGGTTAGGATTAGGGTACGTGTTAGGGTTATGGTAGGGGTTAGCGTTAGGGTACGCGTTAGGGTTAGGGTAGTTATTAAACCTATCCCACTCTCTAGTTACCCATTAGCACGTAAAGGAATATTATTTCGGGGTCCAGCCATGGAGAAGTGTTTAGACACTAGGATAAGATAAGGAACACACCCATTATAAAGAAATCACATTAGGATTCTCTTTTTAAGCTGTTCCTTAAAACACTAGTGCTTAGGAAATCTATTGGAGGCAGAAGCAGTCAAGGGTAGCCTAGGGTTAGGGTTAGGCTTAGGGTTAGGCTTAGGGTACGGCTTAGGGTACGGGTTCGGGGAGGGCTTCGGGTACGGCGTAGGGTATGGGTTAGGGTTAGGGTTAGGGTTAGTGTTAGGGTTAGGGCTCGGTTTAGGGTACGGGTTAGGATTAGGGTACGTGTTAGGTTTAGGGTAGCGGTTAGCGTTAGGGTACGCGTTAGGGTTAGGATAGTTATTAAACCTATCCCACTCTCTAGTTACCCCTTAGCACGTAAAGGAATATTATTTGGGGGTCCAGCCATGGAGAAGAGTTTAGACACTAGGATCAGATAAGGAACACACCCATTATAAAGAAATCACATTAGGATTCTCTTTTTAAGCTGTTCCTTAAAACTCTAGTGCTTAGGAAATATATTGGAGGCAGAAGCAGTCAAGGGTAGCCTAGGGTTAGGGTTAGGCTTATGGTTAGGCTTAGGGTACGGCTTAGGGTACGGGTTCGGGGAGGGTTTCTGGTACGGAGTAGGGTATGGGTTAGGGTTAGGGTTAGGGTTAGTGTTAGGGTTAGGGCTCGGTTTAGGTTACGGGTTAGGATTATTGTACGTGTTAGGGTTATGATAGGGGTTAGGGTTAGGGTACGCGTTAGGGTTAGGGTAGTTATTAAACCTATCCCACTCTCTAGATACCCCTTAGCACGTAAAGGAATATTATTTGGGGGTCCAGCCATGGAGAAGAGTTTAGACACTAAGATAATATAAGGAACACACCCATTATAAAGAAATCACATTAGGATTCTCTTTTTAAGCTGTTCCTTAAAACACTAGTGCTTAGGAAATCTCTTGGAGGCAGAAGCAGTCAAGGGTAGCCTAGGGTTAGGGTTAGGCTTAGGGTTAGGCTTAGGGTACAGCTTAGGGTACGGGTTCGGGGAGGCCTTCGGTTACGGCGTAGGGTATGGGTTAGGGTTAGGGTTAGGGTTAGTGTTAGGGTTAGGGCTCGGTTTAGGTTACGGGTTAGGATTAGGGTACGTGTTAGGGTTAGGGTAGGGGTTAGCGTTAGGGTACGCGTTAGGGTTAGGGTAGTTATTAAACCTATCCCACTCTCTAGTTACCCCTTAGCACGTAAAGGAATACTATTTGGGGGTCCAGCCATGGAGAAGTGTTTAGACACTAGGATAAGATAAGGAACACACCCATTATAAAGAAATCACATTAGGATTCTCTTTTTAAGCTGTTCCTTAAAACACTAGTGCTTAGGAAATCTATTGGAGGCAGAAGCAGTCAAGGGTAGCCTAGGGTTAGGGTTAGGCTTAGGGTTAGGCTTAGGGTACGGCTTAGGGTACGGGTTCGGGGAGGGCTTCGGGTACGGCGTAGGGTATGGGTTAGGGTTAGGGTTAGGGTTAGTGTTAGGGTTAGGGCTCGGTTTAGGGTACGGGTTAGGATTAGGGTACGTGTTAGGTTTAGGGTAGCGGTTAGCGTTAGGGTACGCGTTAGGGTTAGGGTAGTTATTAAACCTATCCCACTCTCTAGTTACCCCTTAGCACGTAAAGGAATATTATTTGGGGGTCCAGCCATGGAGAAGAGTTTAGACACTAGGATAAGATAAGGAACACACCCATTTTAAAGAAATCACATTAGGATTCTCTTTTTAAGCTGTTCCTTAAAACACTAGTGCTTAGGAAATCTGTTGGAGGCAGAAGCAGTCAAGGGTACCCTAGGGTTAGGGTTAGGCTTAGGGTTAGGCTTAGGGTACGGCTTAGGGTACGGGTTCGGGGAGGGCTTCGGGTACGGCGTAGGGTATGGGTTAGGGTTAGGGTTAGGGTTAGTGTTAGGGTTAGGGCTCAGTTTAGGGTACGGGTTAGGATTAGGGTACGTGTTAGGGTTAGGGTAGGGGTTAGGGTTAGGGTACGTGTTAGGGTTAGGGTAGTTATTAAACATATCCCACTCTCTAGATACCCCTTAGCACGTAAAGGAATATTATTTGGGGGTCCAGCCATGGAGAAGAGTTTAGACACTAGGATCAGATAAGGAACACACCCATTATAAAGAAATCACATTAGGATTCTCTTTTTAAGCTGTTCCTTAAAACTCTAGTGCTTAGGAAATCTATTGGAGGCAGAAGCAGTCAAGGGTAGCCTAGGGTTAGGGTTAGGCTTAGGGTTAGGCTCAGGGTACGGCTTCGGGTACGGGTTCGGGGAGGGTTTCTGGTACGGCGTAGGGTATGGGTTAGGGTTAGGGTTAGGGTTAGTGTTAGGGTTAGGGCTCGGTTTAGGGTACGGGTTAGGATTAGGGTACGTGTTAGTGTTAGGGTAGGGGTTAGGGTTAGGGTACGCGTTAGGGTTAGGGTAGTTATTAAACCTATCCCACTCTCTAGATACCCCTTAGCACGTAAAGGAATATTATTTGGGGGTCCAGCCATGGAGAAGAGTTTAGACACTAAGATAATATAAGGAACACACACATTATAAAGAAATCACATTAGGATTCTCTTTTTAAGCTGTTCCTTAAAACACTAGTGCTTAGGAAATCTATTGGAGGCAGAAGCAGTCAAGGGTAGCCTAGGGTTAGGGTTAGGCTTAGGGTTAGGCTTAGGATACGGCTTAGGGTACGGGTTCGGGGAGGGCTTCGGGTACAGCGTAGGGTATGGGTTAGGGTTAGGATTAGGGTTAGTGTTAGTGTTAGGGCTCGGTTTAGGGTACGGGTTAGGATTAGGGTACGTGTTAGGGATAGGGTAGGGGTTAGGGTTAGAGTACGCGTTAGGGTTAGGGTAGTAATTAAACCTATCCCGCTCTCTAGATACCCCTTAGCACGTAAAGGAATATTATTAGGGGGTCCAGCCATGGAGAAGAATTTAGACACTAAGATAATATAAGAAACACACACATTATAAAGAAATCACATTAGGATTCTCTTTTTAAGCTGTTCCTTAAAACACTAGTGCTTAGGAAATATATTGGAGGCAGAAGCAGTCAAGGGTAGCCTAGGGTTAGTGTTAGGCTTACGGTTAGGCTTAGGGTACGGCTTAGGGTACGTGTTTGGGGAGGGCTTCGGGTACGGCGTAGGGTATGGGATAGGGTTAGGGTTAGTGTTAGGGTTAGGGCTCAGTTTAGGGTACGGGTTAGGATTAGGGTACATGTTAGGGTTAGGGTAGGGGTTAGGGTTAGGTTACACGTTACGGTTAGGGTAGTTATTAAACCTATCCCACTCTCTAGATACCCCTTAGCACGTAAAGGAATATTATTTGGGGGTCCAGCCATGGAGAAGAATTTAGACACTAAGATAATATAAGAAACACACACATTATAAAGAAATCACATTAGGATTCTCTTTTTAAGCTGTTCCTTAAAACACTAGTGCTTAGGAAATATATTGGAGGCAGAAGCAGTCAAGGGTAGCCTAGGGTTAGTGTTAGGCTTACGGTTAGGCTTAGGGTACGGCTTAGGGTACGTGTTTGGGGAGGGCTTCGGGTACGGCGTAGCGTATGGGATAGGGTTAGGGTTAGTGTTAGGGTTAGGGCTCGGTTTAGGGTACGGGTTAGGATTAGGGTACATGTTAGGGTTAGGGTAGGGGTTAGCGTTAGGGTACGCGTTAGGGTTAGGGTAGTGATTAAACCTATCCCACTCTCTAGATACCCCTTAGCACGTAAAGGAATATTATTTGGGGGTCCAGCCATGGAGAAGAGTTTAGACACTAGGATAAGATAAGGAACACACCCATTATAAAGAAATCACATTAGGATTCTCTTTTTAAGCTGTTCCTTAAAACTCTAGTGCTTAGGAAATATATTGGAGGCAGAAGCAGTCAAGGGTAGCCTAGGGTTAGGGTTAGGCTTAGGGTTAGGCTTAGGGTACGGCTTAGGGTACGAGTTCGGGGAGGGTTTCTGGTACGGCGTAGGGTATGGGTTAGGGTTAGGGTTAGGGTTAGTGTTAGGGTTAGGGCTCGGTTTAGGGTACGGGTTAGGATTAGGGTACGTGTTAGTGTTAGGGTAGGGGTTAGGGTTAGGGTACGCGTTAGGGTTAGGTTAGTTATTAAACCTATCCCACTCTCTAGGTACCCCTTAGCACGTAAAGGAATATTATTTGGGGGTCCAGCCATGGAGAAGAGTTTAGACACTAAGATAATATAAGGAACACACACATTATAAAGAAATCACATTAGGATTCTCTTTTTAAGCTGTTCCTTAAAACACTAGTGCTTAGGAAATCTATTGGAGGCAGAAGCAGTCAAGGGTAGCCTAGGGTTAGGGTTAGGCTTAGGGTTAGGCTTAGGGTACGGCTTAGGGTACGGGTTCGGGGAGGGCTTCGGGTACGGCGTAGGGTATGGGTTAGGGTTAGGGTTAGGGTTAGTGTTAGTGTTAGGGCTCGGTTTAGGGTACGGGTTAGGATTAGGGTACGTGTTAGGGATAGGGTAGGGGTTAGGGTTAGAGTACGCGTTAGGGTTAGGGTAGTTATTAAACCTATCCCACTCTCTAGATACCCCTTAGCACGTAAAGGAATATTATTTGGTGGTCCAGCCATGGAGAAGAGTTTAGACACTAGGATAAGATAAGGAACACACCCATTATAAAGAAATCACATTAGGATTCTCTTTTTAAGCTGTTCCTTAAAACACTAGTGCTTAGGAAATCTGTTGGAGGCAGAAGCAGTCAAGGGTAGCCTAGGGTTAGGGTTAGGCTTAGGGTTAGGCTTAGGGTATGGCTTAGGGTACGGGTTCGGGGAGGGCTTCGGGTACGGCGTAGGGTATGGGTTAGGGTTAGGGTTAGGGTTAGTGTTAGGGTTAGGGCTCGGTTTAGGGTACGTTTTAGGATTAGGGTACGTGTTAGGGTTAGGGTAGGGGTTAGGGTTAGGGTACGCGTTAGGGTTAGGGTAGTTATTAAACATATCCCACTCTCTAGATACCCCTTAGCACGTAAAGGAATATTATTTGGGGGTCCAGCCATGGAGAAGAGTTTAGACACTAGGATCAGATAAGGAACACACCCATTATAAAGAAATCACATTAGGATTCTCTTTTTAGGCTGTTCCTTAAAACTCTAGTGCTTAGGAAATCTATTGGAGGCAGAAGCAGTCAAGGGTAGCCTAGGGTTAGGGTTAGGCTTATGTTTAGGCTTAGGGTACGGCTTAGGGTACGGGTTCGGGGAGGGTTTCTGGTACGGAGTAGGGTATGGGTTAGGGTTAGGGTTAGGGTTAGTGTTAGGGTTAGGGCTCGGTTTAGGGTACGGGTTAGGATTAGGGTACATGTTAGGGTTATGGTAGGGGTTAGGGTTAGGGTACGCGTTAGGTTTAGGGTAGTTATTAAACCTATCCCACTCTCTAGATACCCCTTAGCACGTAAAGGAATATTATTTGCGGGTCCAGCCATGGAGAAGAGTTTAGACACTAAGATAATATAAGGAACACACCCATTATAAAGAAATCACATTAGGATTCTCTTTTTAAGCTGTTCCTTAAAACTCTAGTGCTTAGGAAATATATTGGAGGCAGAAGCAGTCAAGGGTAGCCTCGGGTTAGGGTTAGGCTTAGGGTTAGGCTTAGGGTACGGCTTAGGGTACGAGTTCGGGGAGGGTTTCTGGTACGGCGTAGGGTATGGGTTAGGGTTAGGGTTAGGGTTAGTGTTAGGGTTAGGGCTCGGTTTAGGGTACGGGTTAGGATTAGGGTACGTGTTAGTGTTAGGGTAGGGGTTAGGGTTAGGGTACGCGTTAGGGTTAGGGTAGTTATTAAACCTATCCCACTCTCTAGGTACCCCTTAGCACGTAAAGGAATATTATTTGGGGGTCCAGCCATGGAGAAGAGTTTAGACACTAAGATAATATAAGGAACACACACATTATAAAGAAATCACATTAGGATTCTCTTTTTAAGCTGTTCCTTAAAACACTAGTGCTTAGGAAATCTATTGGAGGCAGAAGCAGTCAAGGGTAGCCTAGGGTTAGGGTTAGGCTTAGGGTTAGGCTTAGGGTACGGCTTAGGGTACGGGTTCGGGGAGGGCTTCGGGTACGGCGTAGGGTATGGGTTAGGGTTAGGGTTAGGGTTAGTGTTAGTGTTAGGGCTCGGTTTAGGGTACGGGTTAGGATTAGGGTACGTGTTAGGGATAGGGTAGGGGTTAGGGTTAGAGTACGCGTTAGGGTTAGGGTAGTTATTAAACCTATCCCTCTCTCTAGATACCCCTTAGCACGTAAAGGAATATTATTTGGTGGTCCAGCCATGGAGAAGAGTTTAGACACTAGGATAAGATAAGGAACACACCCATTATAAAGAAATCACATTAGGATTCTCTTTTTAAGCTGTTCCTTAAAACACTAGTGCTTAGGAAATCTGTTGGAGGCAGAAGCAGTCAAGGGTAGCCTAGGGTTAGGGTTAGGCTTAGGGTTAGGCTTAGGGTATGGCTTAGGGTACGGGTTCGGGGAGGGCTTCGGGTACGGCGTAGGGTATGGGTTAGGGTTAGGGTTAGGGTTAGTGTTAGGGTTAGGGCTCGGTTTAGGGTACGTTTTAGGATTAGGGTACGTGTTAGGGTTAGGGTAGGGGTTAGGATTAGGGTACGCGTTAGGGTTAGGGTAGTTATTAAACATATCCCACTCTCTAGATACCCCTTAGCACGTAAAGGAATATTATTTGGGGGTCCAGCCATGGAGAAGAGTTTAGACACTAGGATCAGATAAGGAACACACCCATTATAAAGAAATCACATTAGGATTCTCTTTTTAGGCTGTTCCTTAAAACTCTAGTGCTTAGGAAATATATTGGAGGCAGAAGCAGTCAAGGGTAGCCTAGGGTTAGGGTTAGGCTTATGGTTAGGCTTAGGGTACGGCTTAGGGTACGGGTTCGGGGAGGGTTTCTGGTACGGAGTAGGGTATGGGTTAGGGTTAGGGTTAGGGTTAGTGTTAGGGTTAGTGCTCGGTTTAGGGTACGGGTTAGGATTAGGGTACATGTTAGGGTTATGGTAGGGGTTAGGGTTAGGGTACGCGTTAGGTTTAGGGTAGTTATTAAACCTATCCCACTCTCTAGATACCCCTTAGCACGTAAAGGAATATTATTTGCGGGTCCATCCATGGAGAAGAGTTTAGACACTAAGATAATATAAGGAACACACACATTATAAAGAAATCACATTAGGATTCTCTTTTTAAGCTGTTCCTTAAAACTCTAGTGCTTAGGAAATATATTGGAGGCAGAAGCAGTCAAGGGTAGCCTAGGGTTAGGGTTAGGCTTAGGGTTAGGCTTAGGGTACGGCTTAGGGTACGAGTTCGGGGAGGGTTTCTGTTACGGCGTAGGGTATGGGTTAGGGTTAGGGTTAGGGTTAGTGTTAGTGTTAGGGCTCGGTTTAGGGTACGGGTTAGGATTAGGGTACGTGTTAGGGATAGGGTAGGGGTTAGGGTTAGAGTACGCGTTAGGGTTAGGGTAGTTATTAAACCTATCCCACTCTCTAGATACCCCTTAGCACGTAAAGGAATATTATTTGGTGGTCCAGCCATGGAGAAGAGTTTAGACACTAGGATAAGATAAGGAACACACCCATTATAAAGAAATCACATTAGGATTCTCTTTTTAAGCTGTTCCTTAAAACACTAGTGCTTAGGAAATCTGTTGGAGGCAGAAGCAGTCAAGGGTAGCCTAGGGTTAGGGTTAGGCTTAGGGTTAGGCTTAGGGTATGGCTTAGGGTACGGGTTCGGGGAGGGCTTCGGGTACGGCGTAGGGTATGGGTTAGGGTTAGGGTTAGGGTTAGTGTTAGGGTTAGGGCTCGGTTTAGGGTACGGGTTAGGATTAGGGTACGTGTTAGGGTTAGGGTAGGGGTTAGGGTTAGGGCACGCATTAGGGTTAGGGTAGTTATTAAACCTATCCCACTCTCTAGATACCCCTTAGCACGTAAAGGAATATTATTTGGGGTCCAGCCATGGAGAAGAGTTTAGACACTAAGATAATATAAGGAACACACACATTATAAAGAAATCACATTAGGATTCTCTTTTTAAGCTGTTCCTTAAAACCCTAGTGCTTAGGAAATCTATTGGAGGCAGAAGCAGTCAAGGGTAGCCTAGGGTTAGGGTTAGGCTTAGGGTTAGGCTTAGGGTACGGCTTAGGGTACGGGTTCGGGGAGGGCTTCGGGTACGGCGTAGGGTATGGGTTAGGGTTAGGGTTAGGGTTAGTGTTAGGGTTAAGGCTCGGTTTAGGGTACGGGTTAGGATTAGGGTACGTATTAGGGTTAGGGTAGGGGTTAGCGTTAGGGTACGCGTTAGGGTGAGGGTAGTTATTAAACCTATCCCACTCTCTAGTTACCCCTTAGCACGTAAAGGAATATTATTTGGGGGTCCAGCCATGGAGAAGAGTTTAGACACTAGGAAAAGATAAGGAACACACCCATTATAAAGAAATCACATTAGGATTCTCTGTTTAAGCTGTTCCTTAAAACACTAGTGCTTAGGAAATCTATTGGAGGCAGAAGCAGTCAAGGGTAGCCTAGGGTTAGGGTTAGGCTTAGGGTTAGGCTTAGGGTACGGCTTAGGGTACGGGTTCGGGGAGGGCTTCGGGTACGGCGTAGGGTATGGGTTAGGGTTAGGGTTAGGGTCAGTGTTAGGGTTAGGGCTCGGTTTAGGGTACGGGTTAGGATTAGGGTACGTGTTAGTGTTAGGGTAGGGGTTAGGGTTAGGGTACGCGTTAGGGTTAGGGTAGTTATTAAACCTATCCCACTCTCTAGATACCCCTTAACACGTAAAGGAATATTATTTGGGGGTCCAGCCATGGAGAAGAGCTTAGACACTAAGATAATATAAGGAACACACACATTATAAAGAAATCACATTAGGATTCTCTTTTTAAGCTGTTCCTTAAAACACTAGTGCTTAGGAAATCTATTGGAGGCAGAAGCAGTCAAGGGTAGCCTAGGGTTAGGGTTAGGCTTAGGGTTAGGCTTAGGGTACGGCTTAGGGTACGGGTTTGGGGTGGGCTTTGGGTACGGCGTAGGGTATGGGTTAGGGTTAGGGTTAGGGTTAGTGTTAGGGTTAGGGCTCGGTTTAGGGTATGGGTTAGGATTAGGGTACGTGTTAGGGTTAGGGTAGGGGTTAGGGTTAGGGTACGCGTTACGGTTAGGGTAGTGATTGAAACTATCCCACTATCTAGATACCCCTTAGCATAAAAAGGAATATTATTTGGGGGTCCAGCCATGGAGAAGAGTTTAGACACTAGGATTAGATAAGGAACACACCCATTATAAAGAAATCACATTAGGATTTTCTTTTTAAGCTGTTCCTTAAAACACTAGTGCTTAGGAAATCTATTGGAGGCAGAAGCAGTCAAGGGTATCCTAGGGTTAGGGTTAGGCTTAGGGTTAGTCTTAGTGTACGGCTTAGGGTACGGGTTCGGGGAGGGCTTCGGGTACGGCGTTGGGTATGGGTTAGGGTTAGGGTTAGGGTTAGTGTTAGGGTTAGGGCTCCGTTTAGGGTACGGGTTAGGATTAGGGTACGTGTTAGGGCTAGGGTAGGGGTTAGGGTTAGGGTACGCGTTAGGGTTAGGGTAGTGATTAAACCTATCCCACTCTCTAGATACCCCTTAGCACATAAAGGAATATTATTTGGGGGTCCAGCCATGGAGAAGAGTTTAGACACTAGGATTAGATAAGGAACACACCCATTATAAAGAAATCACATTAGGATTCTCTTTTTAAGCTGTTCCTTAAAACACTAGTGCTTAGGAAATCTATTGGATTCAGAAGCAGTCAAGGGTAGCCTAGGGTTAGGGTTAGGCTTAGGGTTAGGCTTAGGGTACGGCTTAGGGTTAGGGTTAGGGTTAGGGTTAGGGTTAGGGTTAGGGTTAGGGTTAGGGTTAGGGTTAGGGTTAGGGTTAGGGCTCGGTTTAGGGTATGGGTTAGGATTAGGGTACGTGTTAGGGTTAGGGTAGTGGTTAGGGTTAGGGTACGCGTTACGGTTAGGTTAGTTATTAAACCTCTCCCACTCTCTAGATACCCCTTAGCACGTAAAGGAATATTATTTGGGGGTCCAGCCATGGAGAAGAGTTTAGACACTAAGATAATATAAGGAACACACCCATTATAAAGAAATCACATTAGGATTCTCTTTTTAAGCTGTTCCTTAAAACACTAGTGCTTAGGAAATCTATTGGAGGCAGAAGCAGTCAAGGGTAGCCTAGGGTTAGGGTTAGGCTTAGGGTTAGGCTTAGGGTACGGCTTAGGGTACGGGTTCGGGGAGGGCTTCGGGTACGGCGTAGGGTATGGGTTAGGGTTAGGGTTAGGGTTAGTGTTAGGGTTAGGGCTCGGTTTAGGGTACGGGTTAGGATTAGGGTACGTGTTAGGGTTAGGGTAGGGGTTAAGGTTAGGGCACGCATTAGGGTTAGGGTAGTTATTAAACCTATCCCACTCTCTAGATACCCCTTAGCACGTAAAGGAATATTATTTGGGGGTCCATCCATGGAGAAAAGTTTAGGCACTAAGATAAGATAAGAAACACACACATTATAAAGAAATCACATTAGGATTCTCTTTTTAAGCTGTTCCTTAAAACACTAGTGCTTAGGAAATATATTGGAGGCAGAAGCAGTCAAGGGTAGCCTAGGGTTAGGGTTAGGCTTACGGTTAGGCTTAGGGTACGGCTTAGGGTACGTGTTTGGGGAGGGCTTCGGGTACGGCGTAGGGTATGGGATAGGGTTAGGGTTAGTGTTAGGGTTAGGGCTCGGTTTAGGGTACGGGTTAGGATTAGGGTACATGTTAGGGTTAGGGTAGGGGTTAGGGTTAGGGTACACGTTACGGTTAGGGTAGTTATTAAACCTATCCCACTCTCTAGATACCCCTTAGCACGTAAAGGAATATTATTTGTGGGTCCAGCCATGGAGAAGAGTTTAGACACTAAGATAATATAAGGAACACACACATTATAAAGAAATAACATTAGGATTCTCTTTTTAAGCTCTTCCTTAAAACACTAGTGCTTAGGAAATCTATTGGAGGCAGAAGCAGTCAAGGGTAGCCTAGGGTTAGGGTTAGGCTTAGGGTTAGGCTTAAGGTACGGCTTAGGGTACGGGTTCGGGGAGGGCTTCGGGTACGGCATAGGGTATGGGTTAGGGTTAGGGTTAGGGTTAGTGTTAGGGTTAGGGCTCGGTTTAGGGTACGGGTTAGGATTAGGGTACGTGTTAGGGTTAGGGTAGGGGTTAGCGTTAGGGTACACGTTAGGGTTAGTGTAGTGATTAAACCTATCCCACTCTCTAGATACCCCTTAGCACATAAAGGAATATTATTTGGGGGTCCAGCCATGGAGAAGAGTTTAGACACTAGGATTAGATAAGGAACACACCCATTATAAAGAAATCACTTTAGGATTCTCTTTTTAAGCTGTTCCTTAAAACACTAGTGCTTAGGAAATCTATTGGAGGCAGAAGCAGTCAAGGGTAGCCTAGGGTTAGGGTTAGGCTTAGGGTTAGGCTTAGGGTACGGCTTAGGGTACGGGTTCGGGGACGGCTTCGGGTACGGCGTAGGGTATGGGTTAGGGTTAGGGTTAGGGTTAGTGTTAGGGTTAGGGCTCGGTATAGGGTACGGGTTAGGATTACGGTACGTGTTAGGTTTAGGGTAGCGGTTAGCGTTAGGGTACGCGTTAGGGTTAGGGTAGTTATTAAACCTATCCCACTCTCTAGTTACCCCTTAGCACGTAAAGGAATATTATTTGGTGGTCCAGCCATGGAGAAGAGTTTAGACACTAGGATAAGATAAGGAACACACCCATTATAAAGAAATCACATTAGGATTCTCTTTTTAAGCTGTTCCTTAAAACACTAGTGCTTAGGAAATCTGTTGGAGGCAGAAGCAGTCAAGGGTAGCCTAGGGTTAGGGTTAGGCTTAGGGTTAGGCTTAGGGTATGGCTTAGGGTACGGGTTCGGGGAGGGCTTCGGGTACGGCGTAGGGTATGGGTTAGGGTTAGGGTTAGGGTTAGTGTTAGGGTTAGGGCTCGGTTTAGGGTACGGGTTAGGATTAGGGTACGTGTTAGGGTTAGGGTAGGGGTTAGGGTAAGGGTAGGCGTTAGGGTTAGGGTAGTTATTAAACATATCCCACTCTCTAGATAACCCTTAGCACGTAAAGGAATATTATTTGGGGGTCCAGCCATGGAGAAGAGTTTAGACACTAGGATCAGATAAGGAACACACCCATTATAAAGAAATCACATTAGGATTCTCTTTTTAAGCTGTTCCTTAAAACTCTAGTGCTTAGGAAATATATTGGAGGCAGAAGCAGTCAAGGGTAGCCTAGGGTTCGGGTTAGGCTTATGGTTAGGCTTAGGGTACGGCTTAGGGTACGGGTTCGGGGAGGGTTTCTGGTACGGCGTAGGGTATGGGTTAGGGTTAGGGTTAGGGTTAGTGTTAGGGTTAGGGCTCGGTTTAGGGTACGGGTTAGGATTATGGTACGTGTTAGGGTTATGGTAGGGGTTAGGGTTAGGGTACGCATTAGGTTTAGGGTAGTTATTAAACCTATCCCACTCTCTAGATACCCCTTAGCACGTAAAGGAATATTATTTGGGGGTCCAGCCATGGAGAAGAGTTTAGACACTAAGATAATATAAGGAACACACACATTATAAAGAAATCACATTAGGATTCTCTTTTTAAGCTGTTCCTTTAAACACTAGTGCTTAGGAAATCTATTGGAGGCAGAAGCAGTCAAGGGTAGCCTAGTGTTAGGGTTAGGCTTAGGGTTAGGCTTAGGGTACAGCTTAGGGTACGGGTTCGGGGAGGGCTTCGGGTACGGCGTAGGGTATGGGTTAGGGTTAGGGTTAGGGTTAGTGTTAGGGTTAGGGCTCGGTTTAGGTTACGGGTTAGGATTAGGGTACGTGTTAGGGTTAGGGTAGGGGTTAGCGTTAGGGTACGCGTTAGGGTTAGGGTAGTGATTAAACCTATCCCACTCTCTAGTTACCCCTTAGCACGTAAAGGAATATTATTTGGGGGTCCAGCCATGGAGAAGTGTTTAGACACTAGGATAAGATAAGGAACACACCCATTATAAAGAAATCACATTAGGATTCTCTTTTTAAGCTGTTCCTTAAAACACTAGTGCTTAGGAAATCTATTGGAGGCAGAAGCAGTCAAGGGTAGCCTAGGGTTAGGGTTAGGCTTAGGGTTAGGCTTAGGGTACGGCTTAGGGTACGGGTTCGGGGAGGGCTTCGGGTACGGCGTAGGGTATGGGTTAGGGTTAGGGTTAGGGTTAGTGTTAGGGTTAGGGCTCGGTTTAGGGTACGGGTTAGGATTAGGGTACGTGTTAGGTTTAGGGTAGCGGTTAGCGTTAGGGTACGCGTTAGGGTTAGGGTAGTTATTAAACCTATCCCACTCTCTAGTTACCCCTTAGCACGTAAAGGAATATTATTTGGGGGTCCAGCCATGGAGAAGAGTTTAGACACTAGGATCAGATAAGGAACACACCCATTATAAAGAAATCACATTAGGATTCTCTTTTTAATCTGTTCCTTAAAACACTAGTGCTTAGGAAATCTGTTGGAGGCAGAAGCAGTCAAGGGTAGCCTAGGGTTAGGGTTAGGCTTAGGATTAGGCTTAGGGTACGGGTTCGGGGAGGGCTTCGGGTACGGCGTAGGGTATGGGTTAGGGTTAGGGTTAGGGTTAGTGTTAGGGTTAGGGCTCGGTTTAGGGTACGGGTTAGAATTAGGGTACGTGTTAGGGTTAGGGTAGGGGTTAGGGTTAGGGTACGCGTTAGGGTTAGGTTAGTTATTAAACATATCCCACTCTCTAGATACCCCTTAGCACGTAAAGGAATATTGTTTGGGGGTCCAGCCATGGAGAAGAGTTTAGACACTAGGATCAGATAAGGAACACACCCATTATAAAGAAATCACATTAGGATTCTCTTCTTAAGCTGTTCCTTAAAACTCTAGTGCTTAGGAAATATATTGGAGGCAGAAGCAGTCAAGGGTAGCCTAGGGTTAGGGTTAGGCTTAGGGTTAGGCTTAGGGTACGGCTTAGGGTACGGGTTCGGGGAGGGTTTCTGGTACGGCGTAGGGTATGGGTTAGGGTTAGGGTTAGGGTTAGTGTTAGGGTTAGGGCTCGGTTTAGGGTACGGGTTAGGATTAGGGTACGTGTTAGGGTTATGGTAGGGGTTAGGGTTAGTTTACGCGTTAGGGTTAGGGTAGTTATTAAACCTATCCCACTCTCTAGATACCCATTAGCACGTAAAGGAATATTATTTGGGGGTCCAGCCATGGAGAAGAGTTTAGACACTAAGATAATATAAGGAACACACACATTATAAAGAAATCACATTAGGTTTCTCTTTTTAAGTTGTTCCTTAAAACACTAGTGCTTAGGAAATCTATTGGAGGCAGAAGCAGTGAAGGGTAGCCTAGGGTTAGGGTTAGGCTTAGGGTTAGGCTTAGGGTACGGCTTAGGGTACGGGTTCGGGGAGGCCTTCGGGTACGGCGTAGGGTATGGGTTAGGGTTAGGGTTAGGGTTAGTGTTAGGGTTAGGGCTCGGTTTAGGGTACGGTTTAGGATTAGGGTACGTGTTAGGGTTAGGTTAGGGGTTAGGGTTAGGGTACGCGTTAGGGTTAGGGTAGTTATTAAACCTATCCCACTCTCTAGATACCCCTTAGCACGTAAAGTAATATTATTTGGGGGTCCAGCCATGGAGAAGAGTTTAGACACTAAGATAATATAAGGAACACACACATTATAAAGAAATCACATTAGGATTCTCTTTTTAAGCTGTTCCTTAAAACACTAGTGCTTAGGAAATCTATTGGAGGCAGAAGCAGTCAAGGGTAGCCTAGGGTTAGGGTTAGGCTTAGGGTTAGGCTTAGGGTACGGCTTAGGGTACGGGTTCGTGGAGGGCTTCGGGTACGGCGTAGGGTATGGGTTAGGGTTAGGGTTAGGGTTAGTGTTAGGGTTAGGGCTCGGTTTAGGGTACGGGTTAGGATTAGGGTACGTGTCAGGGTTAGGGTAGGGGTTAGGGTTAGGTTACGCGTTAGGGTTAGGGTAGTTATTAAACCTATCCCACTCTCTAGATACCCCTTAGCACGTAAAGGAATATTATTTGGGAGTCCAGCCATGGAGAAGAGTTTAGACACTACGATAATATAAGGAACACACACATTATAAAGAAATCACATTAGGATTCTCTTTTTAAGCTGTTCCTTAAAACACTAGTGCTTAGGAAATCTATTGGAGGCAGAAGCAGTCAAGGGTAGCCTAGGGTTAGGGTTAGGCTTAGGGTTAGGCTTAGGGTACGGCTTAGGGTACGGATTCGGGGAGGGCTTCGGGTACGGCGTAGGGTATGGGTTAGGGTTAGGGTTAGGGTTAGTGTTAGGGTTAGGGCTCGGTTTAGGGTACGGGTTAGGATTAGGGTACGTGTTAGGGTTAGGGTAGGGGTTAGGGTTAGGGTACACATTACGGTTAGGGTAGTTATTAAACCTATCCCACTCTCTAGATACCCCTTAGCACGTAAAGGAATATTATTTGGGGGTCCAGCCATGGAGAAGAGTTTAGACACTAAGATAATATAAGGAACACACACATTATAAAGAAATAACATTAGGATTCTCTTTTTAAGCTCTTCCTTAAAACACTAGTGCTTAGGAAATCTATTGGAGGCAGAAGCAGTCAAGGGTAGCCTAGGGTTAGGGTTAGGCTTAGGGTTAGGCTTAAGGTACGGCTTAGGGTACGGGTTCGGGGAGGGCTTCGGGTACGGCATAGGGTATGGTTTAGGGTTAGGGTTAGGGTTAGTGTTAGGGTTAGGGCTCGGTTTAGGGTACGGGTTAGGATTAGGGTACGTGTTAGGGTTAGGGTAGGGGTTAGCGTTAGGGTACGCGTTAGGGTTAGGGTAGTGATTAAACCTATCCCACTCTCTAGATACCCCTTAGCACATAAAGGAATATTATTTGGGGTCCAGCCATGGAGAAGAGTTTAGGCACTAGGATTAGATAAGGAACACACCCATTATAAAGAAATCACATTAGGATTCTCTTTTTAAGCTGTTCCTTAAAACACTAGTGCTTAGGAAATCTATTGGAGGCAGAAGCAGTCAAGGGTAGCCTAGGGTTAGGGTTAGGCTTAGGGTTAGGCTTAGGGTACGGCTTAGGGTACGGGTTCGGGGAGGGCTTCGGGTACGGCGTAGGGTATGGGTTAGGGTTAGGGTTAGGGTTAGTGTTAGGGTTAGGGCTCGGTATAGGGTACGGGTTAGGATTACGGTACGTGTTAGGTTTAGGGTAGCGGTTAGCGTTAGGGTACGCGTTAGGGTTAGGGTAGTTATTAAACCTATCCCACTCTCTAGTTACCCCTTAGCACGTAAAGGAATATTATTTGGTGGTCCAGCCATGGAGAAGAGTTTAGACACTAGGATAAGATAAGGAACACACCCATTATAAAGAAATCACATTAGGATTCTCTTTTTAAGCTGTTCCTTAAAACACTAGTGCTTAGGAAATCTGTTGGAGGCAGAAGCAGTCAAGGGTAGCCTAGGGTTAGGGTTAGGCTTAGGGTTGGGCTTAGGATATGGCTTAGGGTACGGGTTCGGGGAGGGCTTCGGGTACGGCGTAGGGTATGGGTTAGGGTTAGGGATAGGGTTAGTGTTAGGGTTAGGGCTCGGTTTAGGGTACGGGTTAAGATTAGGGTACGTGTTAGGGTTAGGGTAGGGGTTAGGGTTAGGGTACGCGTTAGGGTTAGGGTAGTTATTAAACATATCCCACTCTCTAGATAACCCTTAGCACGTAAAGGAATATTATTTGGGGGTCCAGCCATGGAGAAGAGTTTAGACACTAGGATCAGATAAGGAACACACCCATTATAAAGAAATCACATTAGGATTCTCTTTTTAAGCTGTTCCTTAAAACTCTAGTGCTTAGGAAATATATTGGAGGCAGAAGCAGTCAAGGGTAGCCTAGGGTTAGGGTTAGGCTTATGGTTAGGCTTAGGGTACGGCTTAGGGTACGGGTTCGGGGAGGGTTTCTGGAACGGCGTAGGGTATGGGTTAGGGTTAGGGTTAGGGTTAGTGTTAGGGTTAGGGCTCGGTTTAGGGTACGGGTTAGGATTAGGGTACGTGTTAGGGTTATGGTAGGGGTTAGGGTTAGGGTATGCGTTAGGGTTAGGGTAGTTATTAAACCTATCCCACTCTCTAGATACCCCTTAGCACGTAAAGGAATATTATTTGGGGGTCCAGCCATGGAGAAGAGTTTAGACACTAAGATAATATAAGGAACACACACATTATAAAGAAATCACATTAGGATTCTCTTTTTAAGCTGTTCCTTTAAACACTAGTGCTTAGGAAATCTATTGCAGGCAGAAGCAGTCAAGGGTAGCCTAGGGTTAGGGTTAGGCTTAGGGTTAGGCTTAGGGTACAGCTTAGGGTACGGGTTCGGGGAGGGCTTCGGGTACGGCGTAGGGTATGGGTTAGGGTTAGGGTTAGGGTTAGTGTTAGGGTTAGGGCTCGGTTTAGGTTACGGGTTAGGATTAGGGTACGTGTTAGGGTTAGGGTAGGGGTTAGCGTTAGGGTACGCGTTAGGGTTAGGGTAGTGATTAAACCTATCCCACTCTCTAGTTACCCCTTAGCACGTAAAGGAATATTATTTGGGGGTCCAGCCATGGAGAAGTGTTTAGACACTAGGATAAGATAAGGAACACACCCATTATAAAGAAATCACATTAGGATTCTCTTTTTAAGCTGTTCCTTAAAACACTAGTGCTTAGGAAATCTATTGGAGGCAGAAGCAGTCAAGGGTAGCCTAGGGTTAGGGTTAGGCTTAGGGTTAGGCTTAGGGTACGGCTTAGGGTACGGGTTCGGGGAGGGCTTCGGGTACGGCGTAGGGTATGGGTTAGGGTTAAGGTTAGGGTTAGTGTTAGGGTTAGGGCTCGGTTTAGGGTACGGGTTAGGATTAGGGTACGTGTTAGGTTTAGGGTAGCGGTTAGCGTTAGGGTAAGCGTTAGGGTTAGGGTAGTTATTAAACCTATCCCACTCTCTAGTTACCCCTTAGCACGTAAAGGAATATTATTTGGGGGTCCAGCCATGGAGAAGAGTTTAGACACTAGGATCAGATAAGGAACACACCCATTATAAAGAAATCACATTAGGATTCTCTTTTTAAGCTGTTCCTTAAAACACTAGTGCTTAGGAAATCTGTTGGAGGCAGAAGCAGTCAAGGGTAGCCTAGGGTTAGGGTTAGGCTTAGGGTTAGGCTTAGGGTACGGCTTAGGGTACGGGTTCGGGGAGGGCTTCGGGTACGGCGTAGGGTATGGGTTAGGGTTAGGGTTAGGGTTAGTGTTAGGGTTAGGGCTCGGTTTAAGGTACGGGTTAGGATTAGGGTACGTATTAGGGTTAGGGTAGGGGTTAGGGTTAGGGTACGCGTTAGGGTTAGGGTAGTTATTAAACATATCCCACTCTCTAGATACCCCTTAGCACGTAAAGGAATATTGTTTGGGGGTCCAGCCATGGAGAAGAGTTTAGACACTAGGATCAGATAAGGAACACACCCATTATAAAGAAATCACATTAGGATTCTCTTTTTAAGCTGTTCCTTAAAACTCTAGTGCTTAGGAAATATATTGGAGGCAGAAGCAGTCAAGGGTAGCCTAGGGTTAGGGTTAGGCTTAGGGTTAGGCTTAGGGTACGGCTTAGGGTACGGGTTCGGGGAGGGTTTCTGGCACGGCGTAGGGTATGGGTTAGGGTTAGGGTTAGGGTTAGTGTTAGGGTTAGGGCTCGGTTTAGGGTACGGGTTAGGATTAGGGTACGTGTTAGGGTTATGGTAGGGGTTAGGGTTAGGGTACGCGTTAGGGTTAGGGTAGTTATTAAACCTATCCCACTCTCTAGATACCCATTAGCACGTAAAGGAATATTATTTGGGGGTCCAGCCATGGAGAAGAGTTTAGACACTAAGATAATATAAGGAACACACACATTATAAAGAAATCACATTAGGATTCTCTTTTTAAGTTGTTCCTTAAAACACGAGTGCTTAGGAAATCTATTGGAGGCAGAAGCAGTCAAGGGTAGCCTAGGGTTAGGGTTAGGCTTAGGGTTAGGCTTAGGGTACGGCTTAGGGTACGGGTTCGGGGAGGGCTTCGGGTACGGCGTAGGGTATGGGTTAGGGTTAGGGTTAGGGTTAGTGTTAGGGTTAGGGCTCGGTTTAGGGTACGGTTTAGGATTAGGGTACGTGTTAGGGTTAGGTTAGGGGTTAGGGTTAGGGTACGCGTTAGGGTTAGGGTAGTTATTAAACCTATCCCACTCTCTAGATTCCCCTTAGCACGTAAAGTAATATTATTTGGGGGTCCAGCCATGGAGAAGAGTTTAGACACTAAGATAATATAAGGAACACACACATTATAAAGAAATCACATTAGGATTCTCTTTTTAAGCTGTTCCTTAAAACACTAGTGCTTAGGAAATCTATTGGAGGCAGAAGCAGTCAAGGGTAGCCTAGGGTTAGGGTTAGGCTTAGGGTTAGGCTTAGGGTACGGCTTAGGGTACGGGTTCGTGGAGGTCTTCGGGTACGGCGTAGGGTTAGGGTTAGGGTTAGGGCTCGGTTTAGGGTACGGGTTAGGATTAGGGTACGTGTTAGGGATAGGGTAGGGGTTAGGGTTAGGGTACGCGTTAGGGTTAGGGTAGTTATTAAACCTATCCCACTCTCTAGTTACTCATTAGCACGTAAAGGAATATTATTTGGGTGTCCAGCCATGGAGAAGAGTTTAGACACTAAGATAAGATAAGGAACACACCCATTATAAAGAAATCACTTTAGGATTCTCTTTTTAAGCTGTTCCTTAAAACACTAGTGCTTAGGAAATCTATTGGAGGCAGAAGCAGTCAAGGGTAGCCTAGGGTTAGGGTTAGGCGTAGGGTTAGGCTTAGGGTACGGCTTAGGGTACGGGTTCGGGGAGGGATTCGGGTACGGCGTAGGGTATGGGTTAGGGTTAGGGTTAGGGTTAGTGTTAGGGTTAGGGCTCGGTTTAGGGTACGGTTTAGGATTAGGGTACGTGTTAGGGTTAGGGTAGGGGTTAGCGTTAGGGTACGCGTTAGGGTTAGGGTAGTTATTAAACCTATCCCACTCTCTAGATACCCCTTAGCACGTAAAGTAATATTATTTGGGGGTCCAGCCATGGAGAAGAGTTTAGACACTAAGATAATATAAGGAACACACACATTATAAAGAAATGACATTAGGATTCTCTTTTTAAGCTGATCCTTAAAACACTAGTGCTTAGGAAATCTATTGGAGGCAAAAGCAGTCAAGGGTAGCCTAGGGTTAGGGTTAGGCTTAGGGTTAGGCTTAGGGTAAGGCTTAGGGTACGGGTTTGTGGAGGGCTTCGGGTACGGTGTAGGGTATGGGTTAGTGTTAGGGTTAGGGTTAGTGTTAGGGTTAGGGCTCGGTTTAGGGTACGGGTTAGGATTAGGGTACGTGTTAGGGTTAGGGTAGGGGTTAGGGTTAGGGTACGCGTTAGGGTTAGGGTAGTTATTAAACCTATCCCACTCTCTAGATACCCCTTAGCACGTAAAGGAATATTATTTGGGAGTCCAGCCATGGAGAAGAGTTTAGATACTAAGATAATATAAGGAACACACACATTATAAAGAAATCACATTAGGATTCTCTTTTTAAGCTGTTCCTTAAAACACTAGTGCTTAGGAAATCTATTGGAGGCAGAAGCAGTCAAGGGTAGCCTAGGGTTAGGGTTAGGCTTAGGGTTAGGCTAAGGGTACGGCTTAGGGTACGGATTCGGGGAGGGCTTCGGGTACGGCGTAGGGTATGGGTTAGGGTTAGGGTTAGGGTTAGTGTTAGGGTTAGGGCTCGGTTTAGGGTACGGGTTAGGATTAGGGCACGTGTTAGGGTTAGGGTAGGGGTTAGGGTTAGGGTACGCGTTAGGGTTAGGGTAGTTATTAAACATATCCCACTCTCTAGATACCCCTTAGCACGTAAAGGAATATTATTTGGGGGTCCAGCCATGGAGAAGAGTTTAGACACTAGGATAAGATAAGGAACACACCCATTATAAAGAAATCACATTAGGATTCTCTTTTTAAGCTGTTCCTTAAAACACTAGTGCTTAGGAAATCTGTTGGAGGCAGAAGCAGGCAAGGGTAGCCTAGGGTTAGGGTTAGGCTTAGGGTTAGGCTTAGGGTACGGCTTAGGGTACGGGTTCGGGGAGGGCTTCGGGTACGGCGTAGGGTATGGGTTAGGGTTAGGGTTAGGGTTAGTGTTAGGGTTAGGGCTCGGTTTAGGGTACGGGTTAGGATTAGGGTACGTGTTAGGGTTAGGGTAGGGGTTAGGGTTAGGGTACGTGTTAGGGTTAGGGTAGTTATTAAACATATCCCACTCTCTAGATACCCCTTAGCACGTAAAGGAATATTATTTGGGGGTCCAGCCATGGAGAAGAGTTTAGACACTAGGATCAGATAAGGAACACACCCATTATAAAGAAATCACATTAGGATTCTCTTTTTAAGCTGTTCCTTAAAACTCTAGTGCTTAGGAAATATATTGGAGGCAGAAGCAGTCAAGGGTAGCCTAGGGTTAGGGTTAGGCTTAGGGTTAGGCTTAGGGTACGGCTTAGGGTACGGGTTCGGGGAGGGTTTCTGATACGGCGTAGGGTATGGGTTAGGGTTAGGGTTAGGGTTAGTGTTAGGGTTAGGGCTCGGTTTAGGGTACGGGTTAGGATTAGGGTACGTGTTAGTGTTAGGGTAGGGGTTAGGGTTAGGGTACGTGTTAGGGTTAGGGTAGTTATTAAACCTATCCCACTCTCTAGATACCCCTTAGCACGTAAAGGAATATTATTTGGGGGTCCAGCCATGGAGAAGAGTTTAGACACTAAGATAATATAAGGAACACACACATTATAAAGAAATCACATTAGGATTCTCTTTTTAAGCTGTTCCTTAAAACACTAGTGCTTAGGAAATCTATTGGAGGCAGAAGCAGTCAAGGGTAGCCTAGGGTTAGGGTTAGGCTTAGGGTTAGGCTTAGGGTACGGCTTAGGGTACGGGTTCGGGGAGGGCTTCGGGTACGGCGTAGGGTATGGGTTAGGGTTAGGGTTAGGGTTAGTGTTAGTGTTAGGGCTCGGTTTAGGGTACGGGTTAGGATTAGGGTACGTGTTAGGGATAGGTTAGGGGTTAGGGTTAGAGTACGCGTTAGGGTTAGGGTAGTTATTAAACCTATCCCACTCTCTAGATACCCCTTAGCACGTAAAGGAATATTATTAGAGGGTCCAGCCATGGAGAAGAATTTAGACACTAAGATAATATAAGAAACACACACATTATAAAGAAATCACATTAGGATTCTCTTTTTAAGCTGTTCCTTAAAACACTAGTGCTTAGGAAATATATTGGAGGCAGAAGCAGTCAAGGGTAGCCTAGGGTTAGGGTTAGGCTTACGGTTAGGCTTAGGGTACGGCTTAGGGTACGTGTTTGGGGAGGGCTTCGGGTATGGCGTAGGGTATGGGATAGGGTTAGGGTTAGTGTTAGGGTTAGGGCTCGGTTTAGGGTACGGGTTAGGATTAGGGTACATGTTAGGGTTAGGGTAGGGGTTAGGGTTAGGGTACACGTTACGGTTAGGGTAGTTATTAAACCTATCCCACTCTCTAGATACCCCTTAGCACGTAAAGGAATATTATTTGGGGGTCCAGCCATGGAGAAGAGTTTAGACACTAAGATAATATAAGGAACACACACATTATAAAGAAATAACATTAGGATTCTCTTTTTAAGCTCTTCCTTAAAACACTAGTGCTTAGGAAATCTATTGGAGGCAGAAGCAGTCAAGGGTAGCCTAGGGTTAGGGTTAGGCTTAGGGTTAGGCTTAGGGTATGGCTTAGGGTACGGGTTCGTGGAGGTCTTCGGGTACGGCGTAGGGTTAGGGTTAGGGTTAGGGCTCGGTTTAGGGTACGGGTTAGGATTAGGGTACGTGTTAGGGATAGGGTAGGGGTTAGGGTTAGGGTACGCGTTAGGGTTAGGGTAGTTATTAAACCTATCCCACTCTCTAGTTACTCATTAGCACGTAAAGGAATATTATTTGGGGGTCCAGCCATGGAGAAGAGTTTAGACACTAAGATAAGATAAGGAACACACCCATTATAAAGAAATCACTTTAGGATTCTCTTTTTAAGCTGTTCCTTAAAACACTAGTGCTTAGGAAATCTATTGGAGGCAGAAGCAGTCAAGGGTAGCCTAGGGTTAGGGTTAGGCTTAGGGTTAGGCTTAGGGTACGGCTTAGGGTACGGGTTCGGGGAGGGATTCGGGTACGGCGTAGGGTATGGGTTAGGGTTAGGGTTAGGGTTAGTGTTAGGGTTAGGGCTCGGTTTAGGGTACGGTTTAGGATTAGGGTACGTGTTAGGGTTAGGGTAGGGGTTAGCGTTAGGGTACGCGTTAGGGTTAGGGTAGTTATTAAACCTATCCCACTCTCTAGATACCCCTTAGCACGTAAAGTAATATTATTTGGGGGTCCAGCCATGGAGAAGAGTTTAGACACTAAGATAATATAAGGAACACACACATTATAAAGAAATGACATTAGGATTCTCTTTTTAAGCTGATCCTTAAAACACTAGTGCTTAGGAAATCTATTGGAGGCAAAAGCAGTCAAGGGTAGCCTAGGGTTAGGGTTAGGCTTAGGGTTAGGCTTAGGGTAAGGCTTAGGGTACGGGTTTGTGGAGGGCTTCGGGTACGGTGTAGGGTATGGGTTAGTGTTAGGGTTAGGGTTAGTGTTAGGGTTAGGGCTCGGTTTAGGGTACGGGTTAGGATTAGGGTACGTGTTAGGGTTAGGGTAGGGGTTAGGGTTAGGGTACGCGTTAGGGTTAGGGTAGTTATTAAACCTATCCCACTCTCTAGATACCCCTTAGCACGTAAAGGAATATTATTTGGGAGTCCAGCCATGGAGAAGAGTTTAGATACTAAGATAATATAAGGAACACACACATTATAAAGAAATCACATTAGGATTCTCTTTTTAAGCTGTTCCTTAAAACACTAGTGCTTAGGAAATCTATTGGAGGCAGAAGCAGTCAAGGGTAGCCTAGGGTTAGGGTTAGGCTTAGGGTTAGGCTTAGGGTACGGCTTAGGGTACGGATTCGGGGAGGGCTTCGGGTACGGCGTAGGGTATGGGTTAGGGTTAGGGTTAGGGTTAGTGTTAGGGTTAGGGCTCGGTTTAGGGTACGGGTTAGGATTAGGGCACGTGTTAGGGTTAGGGTAGGGGTTAGGGTTAGGGTACGCGTTAGGGTTAGGGTAGTTATTAAACATATCCCACTCTCTAGATACCCCTTAGCACGTAAAGGAATATTATTTGGGGGTCCAGCCATGGAGAAGAGTTTAGACACTAGGATAAGATAAGGAACACACCCATTATAAAGAAATCACATTAGGATTCTCTTTTTAAGCTGTTCCTTAAAACACTAGTGCTTAGGAAATCTGTTGGAGGCAGAAGCAGGCAAGGGTAGCCTAGGGTTAGGGTTAGGCTTAGGGTTAGGCTTAGGGTACGGCTTAGGGTACGGGTTCGGGGAGGGCTTCGGGTACGGCGTAGGGTATGGGTTAGGGTTAGGGTTAGGGTTAGTGTTAGGGTTAGGGCTCGGTTTAGGGTACGGGTTAGGATTAGGGTACGTGTTAGGGTTAGGGTAGGGGTTAGGGTTAGGGTACGTGTTAGGGTTAGGGTAGTTATTAAACATATCCCACTCTCTAGATACCCCTTAGCACGTAAAGGAATATTATTTGGGGGTCCAGCCATGGAGAAGAGTTTAGACACTAGGATCAGATAAGGAACACACCCATTATAAAGAAATCACATTAGGATTCTCTTTTTAAGCTGTTCCTTAAAACTCTAGTGCTTAGGAAATATATTGGAGGCAGAAGCAGTCAAGGGTAGCCTAGGGTTAGGGTTAGGCTTAGGGTTAGGCTTAGGGTACGGCTTAGGGTACGGGTTCGGGGAGGGTTTCTGATACGGCGTAGGGTATGGGTTAGGGTTAGGGTTAGGGTTAGTGTTAGGGTTAGGGCTCGGTTTAGGGTACGGGTTAGGATTAGGGTACGTGTTAGTGTTAGGGTAGGGGTTAGGGTTAGGGTACGTGTTAGGGTTAGGGTAGTTATTAAACCTATCCCACTCTCTAGATACCCCTTAGCACGTAAAGGAATATTATTTGGGGGTCCAGCCATGGAGAAGAGTTTAGACACTAAGATAATATAAGGAACACACACATTATAAAGAAATCACATTAGGATTCTCTTTTTAAGCTGTTCCTTAAAACACTAGTGCTTAGGAAATCTATTGGAGGCAGAAGCAGTCAAGGGTAGCCTAGGGTTAGGGTTAGGCTTAGGGTTAGGCTTAGGGTACGGCTTAGGGTACGGGTTCGGGGAGGGCTTCGGGTACGGCGTAGGGTATGGGTTAGGGTTAGGGTTAGGGTTAGTGTTAGTGTTAGGGCTCGGTTTAGGGTACGGGTTAGGATTAGGGTACGTGTTAGGGATAGGGTAGGGGTTAGGGTTAGAGTACGCGTTAGGGTTAGGGTAGTTATTAAACCTATCCCACTCTCTAGATACCCCTTAGCACGTAAAGGAATATTATTAGGGGGTCCAGCCATGGAGAAGAATTTAGACACTAAGATAATATAAGAAACACACACATTATAAAGAAATCACATTAGGATTCTCTTTTTAAGCTGTTCCTTAAAACACTAGTGCTTAGGAAATATATTGGAGGCAGAAGCAGTCAAGGGTAGCCTAGGGTTAGGGTTAGGCTTACGGTTAGGCTTAGGGTACGGCTTAGGGTACGTGTTTGGGGAGGGCTTCGGGTATGGCGTAGGGTATGGGATAGGGTTAGGGTTAGTGTTAGGGTTAGGGCTCGGTTTAGGGTACGGGTTAGGATTAGGGTACATGTTAGGGTTAGGGTAGGGGTTAGGGTTAGGGTACACGTTACGGTTAGGGTAGTTATTAAACCTATCCCACTCTCTAGATAACCCTTAGCACGTAAAGGAATATTATTTGGGGGTCCAGCCATGGAGAAGAGTTTAGACACTAAGATAATATAAGGAACACACACATTATAAAGAAATAACATTAGGATTCTCTTTTTAAGCTCTTCCTTAAAACACTAGTGCTTAGGAAATCTATTGGAGGCAGAAGCAGTCAAGGGTAGCCTAGGGTTAGGGTTAGGCTTAGGGTTAGGCTTAAGGTACGGCTTAGGGTACGGGTTCGGGGAGGGCTTCGGGTACGGCATAGGGTATGGGTTAGGGTTAGGGTTAGGGTTAGTGTTAGGGTTAGGGCTCGGTTTAGGGTACGGGTTAGGATTAGGGTACGTGTTAGGGTTAGGGTAGGGGTTAGCGTTAGGGTACGCGTTAGGGTTAGGGTAGTGATTAAACCTATCCCACTCTCTAGATACCCCTTAGCACATAAAGGAATATTATTTGGGGTCCAGCCATGGAGAAGAGTTTAGACACTAGGATTAGATAAGGAACACACCCATTATAAAGAAATCACATTAGGATTCTCTTTTTAAGCTGTTCCTTAAAACACTAGTGCTTAGGAAATCTATTGGAGGCAGAAGCAGTCAAGGGTAGCCTAGGGTTAGGGTTAGGCTTAGGGTTAGGCTTAGGGTACGGCTTAGGGTACGGGTTCGGGGAGGGCTTCGGGTACGGCGTAGGGTATGGGTTAGGGTTAGGGTTAGGGTTAGTGTTAGGGTTAGGGCTCGGTATAGGGTACGGGTTAGGATTACAGTACGTGTTAGGTTTAGGGTAGCGGTTAGCGTTAGGGTACGCATTAGGGTTAGGGTAGTTATTAAACCTATCCCACTCTCTAGTTACCCCTTAGCACGTAAAGGAATATTATTTGGTGGTCCAGCCATGGAGAAGAGTTTAGACACTAGGATAAGATAAGGAACACACCCATTATAAAGAAATCACATTAGGATTCTCTTTTTAAGCTGTTCCTTAAAACACTAGTGCTTAGGAAATCTGTTGGAGGCAGAAGCAGTCAAGGGTAGCCTAGGGTTAGGGTTAGGCTTAGGGTTAGGCTTAGGGTATGGCTTAGGGTACGGGTTCGGGGAGGGCTTCGGGTACGGCGTAGGGTATGGGTTAGGGTTAGGGTTAGGGTTAGTGTTAGGGTTAGGGCTCGGTTTAGGGTACGGGTTAGGATTAGGGTACGTGTTAGGGTTAGGGTAGGGGTTAGGGTTAGGGTACGCGTTAGGGTTAGGGTAGTTATTAAACATATCCCACTCTCTAGATTCCCCTTAGCACGTAAAGTAATATTATTTGGGGGTCCAGCCATGGAGAAGAGTTTAGACACTAAGATAATATAAGGAACACACACATTATAAAGAAATCACATTAGGATTCTCTTTTTAAGCTGTTCCTTAAAACACTAGTGCTTAGGAAATCTATTGGAGGCAGAAGCAGTCAAGGGTAGCCTAGGGTTAGGGTTAGGCTTAGGGTTAGGCTTAGGGTACGGCTTAGGGTACGGGTTCGGGGAGGGATTCGGGTACGGCGTAGGGTATGGGTTAGGGTTAGGGTTAGGGTTAGTGTTAGGGTTAGGGCTCGGTTTAGGGTACGGTTTAGGATTAGGGTACGTGTTAGGGTTAGGGTAGGGGTTAGCGTTAGGGTACGCGTTAGGGTTAGGGTAGTTATTAAACCTATCCCACTCTCTAGATACCCCTTAGCACGTAAAGTAATATTATTTGGGGGTCCAGCCATGGAGAAGAGTTTAGACACTAAGATAATATAAGGAACACACACATTATAAAGAAATGACATTAGGATTCTCTTTTTAAGCTGATCCTTAAAACACTAGTGCTTAGGAAATCTATTGGAGGCAGAAGCAGTCAAGGATAGCCTAGGGTTAGGGTTAGGCTTAGGGTTAGGCTTAGGGTAAGGCTTAGGGTACGGGTTTGTGGAGGGCTTCGGGTACGGTGTAGGGTATGGGTTAGTGTTAGGGTTAGGGTTAGTGTTAGGGTTAGGGCTCGGTTTAGGGTACGGGTTAGGATTAGGGTACGTGTTAGGGTTAGGTTAGGGGTTAGCGTTAGGGTACGCGTTAGGGTTAGGGTAGTTATTAAACCTATCCCACTCTCTAGTTACCCCTTAGCACGTAAAGGAATATTATTTGGGGGTCCAGCCATGGAGAAGAGTTTAGACACTAGGATAAGATAAGGAACACACCCATTATAAAGAAATCACATTAGGATACTCTTTTTAAGCTGTTCCTTAAAACACTAGTGCTTAGGAAATCTATTGGAGGCAGAAGCAGTCAAGCGTAGCCTAGGGTTAGGGTTAGGCTTAGGGTACGGCTTAGGGTACGGGTTCGGGGAGGGCTTCGGGTACGGCGTAGGGTATGGGTTAGGGTTAGGGTTAGGGTTAGTGTTAGGGTTAGGGCTCGGTTTAGGGTACGGGTTAGGAATAGGGTACGTGTTAGGGTTAGGGTAGGGGTTAGGGTTAGAGTACGCGTTAGGGTTAGGGTAGTTATTAAACCTATCCCACTCTCTAGATACCCCTTAGCACGTAAAGGAATATTATTAGGGGGTCCAGCCATGGAGAAGAATTTAGACACTAAGATAATATAAGAAACACACCCATTATAAAGAAATCACATTAGGATTCTCTTTTTAAGCTGTTCCTTAAAACACTAGTGCTTAGGAAATCTATTGGAGGCAGAAGCAGTCAAGGGTAGCCTAGGGTTTGGGTTAGGCTTACGGTTAGGCTTAGGGTACGGCTTAGGGTACGTGTTCGGGGAGGGCTTCGGGTACGGCGTAGGGTATAGGTTAGGGTTAGGCTTAGTGTTAGGGTTAGGGCTCGGTTTAGGGTACGGTTTAGGATTAGGGTACATGTTAGGGTTAGGGTAGGGGTTAGGGTTAGGGTACACGTTACGGTTAGGGTAGTTATTAAACCGATCCCACTCTCTAGATACCCCTTAGCACGTAAAGGAATATTATTTGGGTGTCCAGCCATGGAGAAGAGTTTAGACATTAAGATAATATAAGGAACACACCCATTATAAAGAAATCACATTAGGATTCTCTTTTTAAGCTGTTCCTTAAAACACTAGTGCTTAGGAAATCTATTGGAGGCAGAAGCAGTCAAGGGTAGCCTAGGGTTAGGGTTAGGCTTTTGGTTAGGCTTAATGTACGGCTTAGGGTACGGGTTCTGGGAGGGCTTCGGGTACGGCGTAGGGTATGGGTTAGGGTTAGGGTTAGGGTTAGTGTTAGGGTTAGGGCTCGGTTTAGGGTACGGGTTAGGATTAGGGTACGTGTTAGGGTTACGATAGGGGTTAGCGTTAGGGTACGCGTTAGGGTTAGGGTAGTTATTAAACCTATCCCACTCTCTAGTTACCCCTTAGCACGTAAAGGAATATTATTTGGGGGTCCAGCCATGGAGAAGAGTTTAGACACTAAGATAATATAAGGAACACACCCATTATAAAGAAATCACATTAGGATTCTCTTTTTAAGCTGTTCCTTAAAACACTAGTGCTTAGGAAATCTATTGGAGGCAGAAGCAGTCAAGGGTAGCCTAGGGTTAGGTTTAGGCTTAGGGTTAGGCTTAGGGTACGGCTTAGGGTACGGGTTCGGGGAGGGCTTCGGGTACGGCGTAGGGTATGGGTTAGGGTTAGGGTTAGGGTTAATGTTAGGGTTAGGGCTCGGTTTAGGGTACGGGTTAGGATTAGGGTACGTGTTAGGGTTAGGGTAGCGGTTAGCGTTAGCGTACGCGTTAGGGTTAGGGTAGTTATTAAACCTATCCCACTCTCTAGTTACCCCTTAGCACGTAAAGGAATATTATTTGGGGGTCCAGCCATGGAGAAGAGTTTAGACACTAGGATAAGATAAGGAACACACCCATTATAAAGAAATCACATTAGGATTCTCTTTTTAAGCTGTTCCTTAAAACACTACTGCTTAGGAAATATATTGGAGGCAGAAGCAGTCAAGGGTAGCCTAGGGTTAGGGTTAGGCTTAGGGTTAGGCTTAGGGTACGGCTTAGGGTACGGGTTCGGGGAGGGCTTCGGGTACGGCGTAGGGTATGGGTTAGGGTTAGGGTTAGGGTTAGTGTTAGTGTTAGGGCTCGGTTTAGGGTACGGTTTAGGATTAGGGTACGTGTTAGGGTTAGGGTAGGGGTTAGCGTTAGGGTACGCGTTAGGGTTAGGGTAGTTATTAAACCTATCCCACTCTCTAGATACCCCTTAGCACGTAAAGTAATATTATTTGGGGGTCCAGCCATGGAGAAGAGTTTAGACACTAAGATAATATAAGGAACACACACATTATAAAGAAATGACATTAGGATTCTCTTTTTAAGCTGATCCTTAAAACACTAGTGCTTAGGAAATCTATTGGAGGCAGAAGCAGTCAAGGATAGCCTAGGGTTAGGGTTAGGCTTAGGGTTAGGCTTAGGGTAAGGCTTAGGGTACGGGTTTGTGGAGGGCTTCGGGTACGGTGTAGGGTATGGGTTAGTGTTAGGGTTAGGGTTAGTGTTAGGGTTAGGGCTCGGTTTAGGGTACGGGTTAGGATTAGGGTACGTGTTAGGGTTAGGTTAGGGGTTAGCGTTAGGGTACGCGTTAGGGTTAGGGTAGTTATTAAACCTATCCCACTCTCTAGTTACCCCTTAGCACGTAAAGGAATATTATTTGGGGGTCCAGCCATGGAGAAGAGTTTAGACACTAGGATAAGATAAGGAACACACCCATTATAAAGAAATCACATTAGGATACTCTTTTTAAGCTGTTCCTTAAAACACTAGTGCTTAGGAAATCTATTGGAGGCAGAAGCAGTCAAGCGTAGCCTAGGGTTAGGGTTAGGCTTAGGGTACGGCTTAGGGTACGGCTTAGGGTACGGGTTCGGGGAGGGCTTCGGGTACGGCGTAGGGTATGGGTTAGGGTTAGGGTTAGGGTTAGTGTTAGGGTTAGGGCTCGGTTTAGGGTACGGGTTAGGAATAGGGTACGTGTTAGGGTTAGGGTAGGGGTTAGGGTTAGAGTACGCGTTAGGGTTAGGGTAGTTATTAAACCTATCCCACTCTCTAGATACCCCTTAGCACGTAAAGGAATATTATTAGGGGGTCCAGCCATGGAGAAGAATTTAGACACTAAGATAATATAAGAAACACACCCATTATAAAGAAATCACATTAGGATTCTCTTTTTAAGCTGTTCCTTAAAACACTAGTGCTTAGGAAATCTATTGGAGGCAGAAGCAGTCAAGGGTAGCCTAGGGTTTGGGTTAGGCTTACGGTTAGGCTTAGGGTACGGCTTAGGGTACGTGTTCGGGGAGGGCTTCGGGTACGGCGTAGGGTATAGGTTAGGGTTAGGCTTAGTGTTAGGGTTAGGGCTCGGTTTAGGGTACGGTTTAGGATTAGGGTACATGTTAGGGTTAGGGTAGGGGTTAGGGTTAGGGTACACGTTACGGTTAGGGTAGTTATTAAACCGATCCCACTCTCTAGATACCCCTTAGCACGTAAAGGAATATTATTTGGGTGTCCAGCCATGGAGAAGAGTTTAGACATTAAGATAATATAAGGAACACACCCATTATAAAGAAATCACATTAGGATTCTCTTTTTAAGCTGTTCCTTAAAACACTAGTGCTTAGGAAATCTATTGGAGGCAGAAGCAGTCAAGGGTAGCCTAGGGTTAGGGTTAGGCTTTGGGTTAGGCTTAATGTACGGCTTAGGGTACGGGTTCTGGGAGGGCTTCGGGTACGGCGTAGGGTATGGGTTAGGGTTAGGGTTAGGGTTAGTGTTAGGGTTAGGGCTCGGTTTAGGGTACGGGTTAGGATTAGGGTACGTGTTAGGGTTACGGTAGGGGTTAGCGTTAGGGTACGCGTTAGGGTTAGGGTAGTTATTAAACCTATCCCACTCTCTAGTTACCCCTTAGCACGTAAAGGAATATTATTTGGGGGTCCAGCCATGGAGAAGAGTTTAGACACTAAGATAATATAAGGAACACACCCATTATAAAGAAATCACATTAGGATTCTCTTTTTAAGCTGTTCCTTAAAACACTAGTGCTTAGGAAATCTATTGGAGGCAGAAGCAGTCAAGGGTAGCCTAGGGTTAGGTTTAGGCTTAGGGTTAGGCTTAGGGTACGGCTTAGGGTACGGGTTCGGGGAGGGCTTCGGGTACGGCGTAGGGTATGGGTTAGGGTTAGGGTTAGGGTTAGTGTTAGGGTTAGGGCTCGGTTTAGGGTACGGGTTAGGATTAGGGTACGTGTTAGGGTTAGGGTAGCGGTTAGCGTTAGCGTACGCGTTAGGGTTAGGGTAGTTATTAAACCTATCCCACTCTCTAGTTACCCCTTAGCACGTAAAGGAATATTATTTGGGGGTCCAGCCATGGAGAAGAGTTTAGACACTAGGATAAGATAAGGAACACACCCATTATAAAGAAATCACATTAGGATTCTCTTTTTAAGCTGTTCCTTAAAACACTACTGCTTAGGAAATATATTGGAGGCAGAAGCAGTCAAGGGTAGCCTAGGGTTAGGGTTAGGCTTAGGGTTAGGCTTAGGGTACGGCTTAGGGTACGGGTTCGGGGAGGGCTTCGGGTACGGCGTAGGGTATGGGTTAGGGTTAGGGTTAGGGTTAGTGTTAGTGTTAGGGCTCGGTTTAGGGTACGGGTTAGGATTAGGGTACGTGTTAGTGTTACGGTAGGGGTTAGGGTTAGAGTACGTGTTAGGGTTAGGGTAGTTATTAAACCTATCCCACTCTCTAGATACCCCTTAGCACGTAAAGGAATATTATTAGGGGTTCCAGCCATGGAGAAGAATTTAGACACTAAGATAATATAAGAAACACACACATTATAAAGAAATCACATTAGGATTCTCTTTTTAAGCTGTTCCTTAAAACACTAGTGCTTAGGAAATATATTGGAGGCTGAAGCAGTCAAGGGTAGCCTAGGGTTAGGGTTAGGCTTAGGGTTAGGCTTAAGGTACGGCTTAGGGTACGGGTTCGGGGAGGGCTTCGGGTACGGCATAGGGTATGGGTTAGGGTTAGGGTTAGGGTTAGTGTTAGGGTTAGGGCTCGGTTTAGGGTACGGGTTAGGATTAGGGTACGTGTTAGGGTTAGGGTAGGGGTTAGCGTTAGGGTACGCGTTAGGGTTAGGGTAGTGATTAAACTTATCGCACTCTCTAGATACCCCTTAGCACATAAAGGAATATTATTTGGGGGTCCAGCCATGGAGAAGAGTTTAGACACTAGGATTAGATAAGGAACACACCCATTATAAAGAAATCACATTAGGATTCTCTTTTTAAGCTGTTCCTTAAAACACTAGTGCTTAGGAAATCTATTGGAGGCAGAAGCAGTCAAGGGTAGCCTACGGTTAGGGTTAGGCTTAGGGTTAGGCTTAGGGTACGGCATAGGGTACGGGTTCGGGGAGGGCTTCGGGTACGGCGTAGGGTATGGGTTAGGGTTAGGGTTAGGGTTAGGGCTCGGTATAGGGTACGGGTTAGGATTACGGTGCGTGTTAGGTTTAGGGTAGCGGTTAGCGTTAGGGTACGCGTTAGGGTTAGGGTAGTTATTAAACCTATCCCACTCTCTAGTTACCCCTTAGCACGTAAAGGAATATTATTTGGTGGTCCAGCCATGGAGAAGAGTTTAGACACTAGGATAAGATAAGGAACACACCCATTATAAAGAAATCACATTAGGATTCTCTTTTTAAGCTGTTCCTTAAAACACTAGTCCTTAGGAAATCTGTTGGAGGCAGAAGCAGTCAAGGGTAGCCTAGGGTTATGGTTAGGCTTAGGGTTAGGCTTAGGGTATGGCTTAGGGTACGGGTTCGGGGAGGGCTTCGGGTACGGCGTAGGGTATGGGTTAGGGTTAGGGTTAGGGTTAGTGTTAGTGTTAGGGCTCGGTTTAGGGTACGGGTTAGGATTAGGGTACGTGTTAGGGATAGGGTAGGGGTTAGGGTTAGAGTACGCGTTAGGGTTAGGGTAGTTATTAAACCTATCCCACTCTCTAGATACCCCTTAGCACGTAAAGGAATATTATTAGGGGGTCCAGCCATGGAGAAGAATTTAGACACTAAGATAATATAAGAAACACACACATTATAAAGAAATCACATTAGGATTCTCTTTTTAAGCTGTTCCTTAAAACACTAGTGCTTAGGAAATATATTGGAGGCAGAAGCAGTCAAGGGTAGCCTAGGGTTAGGGTTAGGCTTACGGTTAGGCTTAGGGTACGGCTTAGGGTACGTGTTTGGGGAGGGCTTCGGGTATGGCGTAGGGTATGGGATAGGGTTAGGGTTAGTGTTAGGGTTAGGGCTCGGTTTAGGGTACGGGTTAGGATTAGGGTACATGTTAGGGTTAGGGTAGGGGTTAGGGTTAGGGTACACGTTACGGTTAGGGTAGTTATTAAACCTATCCCACTCTCTAGATACCCCTTAGCACGTAAAGGAATATTATTTGGGGGTCCAGCCATGGAGAAGAGTTTAGACACTAAGATAATATAAGGAACACACACATTATAAAGAAATAACATTAGGATTCTCTTTTTAAGCTCTTCCTTAAAACACTAGTGCTTAGGAAATCTATTGGAGGCAGAAGCAGTCAAGGGTAGCCTAGGGTTAGGGTTAGGCTTAGGGTTAGGCTTAAGGTACGGCTTAGGGTACGGGTTCGGGGAGGGCTTCGGGTACGGCATAGGGTATGGGTTAGGGTTAGGGTTAGGGTTAGTGTTAGGGTTAGGGCTCGGTTTAGGGTACGGGTTAGGATTAGGGTACGTGTTAGGTTTAGGGTAGGGGTTAGCGTTAGGGTACGCGTTAGGGTTAGGGTAGTGATTAAACCTATCCCACTCTCTAGATACCCCTTAGCACATAAAGGAATATTATTTGGGGTCCAGCCATGGAGAAGAGTTTAGACACTAGGATTAGATAAGGAACACACCCATTATAAAGAAATCACATTAGGATTCTCTTTTTAAGCTGTTCCTTAAAACACTAGTGCTTAGGAAATCTATTGGAGGCAGAAGCAGTCAAGGGTAGCCTAGGGTTAGGGTTAGGCTTAGGGTTAGGCTTAGGGTACGGCTTAGGGTACGGGTTCGGGGAGGGCTTCGGGTACGGCGTAGGGTATGGGTTAGGGTTAGGGTTAGGGTTAGTGTTAGGGTTAGGGCTCGGTATAGGGTACGGGTTAGGATTACGGTACGTGTTAGGTTTAGGGTAGCGGTTAGCGTTAGGGTACGCGTTAGGGTTAGGGTAGTTATTAAACCTATCCCACTCTCTAGTTACCCCTTAGCACGTAAAGGAATATTATTTGGTGGTCCAGCCATGGAGAAGAGTTTAGACACTAGGATAAGATAAGGAACACACCCATTATAAAGAAATCACATTAGGATTCTCTTTTTAAGCTGTTCCTTAAAACACTAGTGCTTAGGAAATCTGTTGGAGGCAGAAGCAGTCAAGGGTAGCCTAGGGTCAGGGTTAGGCTTAGGGTTAGGCTTAGGGTATGGCTTAGGGTACTGGTTCGGGGAGGGCTTCGGGTACGGCGTAGGGTATGGGTTAGGGTTAGGGTTAGGGTTAGTGTTAGGGTTAGGGCTCGGTTTAGGGTACGGGTTAGGATTAGGGTACGTGTTAGGGTTAGGGTAGGGGTTAGGGTTAGGGTACGCGTTAGGGTTAGGGTAGTTATTAAACATATCCCACTCTCTAGATAACCCTTAGCACGTAAAGGAATATTATTTGGGGGTCCAGCCATGGAGAAGAGTTTAGACACTCGGATCAGATAAGGAACACACCCATTATAAAGAAATCACATTAGGATTCTCTTTTTAAGCTGTTCCTTAAAACTCTAGTGCTTAGGAAATATATTGGAGGCAGAAGCAGTCAAGGGTAGCCTAGGGTTAGGGTTAGGCTTATGGTTAGGCTTAGGGTACGGCTTAGGGTACGGGTTCGGGGAGGGTTTCTGGTACGGCGTAGGGTATGGGTTAGGGTTAGGGTTAGGGTTAGTGTTAGGGTTAGGGCTCGGTTTAGGGTACGGGTTAGGATTAGGGTACGTGTTAGGGTTATGGTAGGGGTTAGGGTTAGGGTACGCGTTAGGGTTAGGGTAGTTATTAAACCTATCCCACTCTCTAGATACCCCTTAGCACGTAAAGGAATATTATTTGGGGGTCCAGCCATGGAGAAGAGTTTAGACACTAAGATAATATAAGGAACACACACATTATAAAGAAATCACATTAGGATTCTCTTTTTAAGCTGTTCCTTTAAACACTAGTGCTTAGGAAATCTATTGGAGGCAGAAGCAGTCAAGGGTAGCCTAGGGTTAGGGTTAGGCTTAGGGTTATGCTTAGGGTACAGCTTAGGGTACGGGTTCGGGGAGGGCTTCGGGTACGGCGTAGGGTATGGGTTAGGGTTAGGGTTAGGGTTAGTGTTAGGGTTAGGGCTCGGTTTAGGTTACGGGTTAGGATTAGGGTACGTGTTAGGGTTAGGGTAGGGGTTAGCGTTAGGGTACGCGTTAGGGTTAGGGTAGTGATTAAACCTATCCCACTCTCTAGTTACCCCTTAGCACGTAAAGGAATATTATTTGGGGGTCCAGCCATGGAGAAGAGTTTAGACACTAGGATTAGATAAGGAACACACCCATTATAAAGAAATCACATTAGGATTCTCTTTTTAAGCTGTTCCTTAAAACACTAGTGCTTAGGAAATCTATTGGAGGCAGAAGCAGTCAAGGGTAGCCTAGGGTTAGGGTTAGGCTTAGGGTTATGCTTAGGGTACGGCTTAGGGTACGGGTTCGGGGAGGGCTTCGGGTACGGCGTAGGGTATGGGTTAGGGTTAGGGTTAGGGTTAGTGTTAGGGTTAGGGCTCGGTTTAGGGTACGGGTTAGGATTAGGGTACGTGTTAGGGTTATGGTAGGGGTTAGGGTTAGGGTACGCGTTAGGGTTAGGGTAGTTATTAAACCTATCCCACTCTCTAGATACCCATTAGCACGTAAAGGAATATTATTTGGGGGTCCAGCCATGGAGAAGAGTTTAGACACTAAGATAATATAAGGAACACACACATTATAAAGAAATCACATTAGGATTCTCTTTTTAAGCTGTTCCTTAAAACACTAGTGCTTAGGAAATCTATTGGAGGCAGAAGCAGTCAAGGGTAGCCTAGGGTTAGGGTTAGGCTTAGGGTTAGGCTTAGGGTACTGCTTAGGGTACGGATTCGGGGAGGGCTTCGGGTACGGCATAGGGTATGGGTTAGGGTTAGGGTTAGGGTTAGGGTTAGTGTTAGGGTTAGGGCTCGGTTTAGGGTACGGGTTAGGATTAGGGTACGTGTTAGGGTTAGGTTAGGGGTTAGCGTTAGGGTACGCGTTAGGGTTAGGGTAGTTATTAAACCTATCCCACTCTCTAGTTACCCCTTAGCACGTAAAGGAATATTTGGGGGTCCAGCCATGGAGAAGAGTTTAGACACTAGGATAAGATAAGGAACACACCCATTATAAAGAAATCACATTAGGATACTCTTTTTAAGCTGTTCCTTAAAACACTAGTGCTTAGGAAATCTGTTGGAGGCAGAAGCAGTCAAGGGTAGCCTAGGGTTAGGGTTAGGCTTAGGGTTAGGCTTAGGGTATGGCTTAGGGTACGGGTTCGGGGAGGGCTTCGGGTACGGCGTAGGGTATGGGTTAGGGTTAGGGTTAGGGTTAGTGTTAGGGTTAGGGCTCGGTTTAGGGTACGGGTTAGGATTAGGGTACGTGTTAGGGTTAGGGTAGGGGTTAGGGTTAGGGTACGCGTTAGGGTTAGGGTAGTTATTAAACATATCCCACTCTCTAGATTCCCCTTAGCACGTAAAGTAATATTATTTGGGGGTCCAGCCATGGAGAAGAGTTTAGACACTAAGATAATATAAGGAACACACACATTATAAAGAAATCACATTAGGATTCTCTTTTTAAGCTGTTCCTTAAAACACTAGTGCTTAGGAAATCTATTGGAGGCAGAAGCAGTCAAGGGTAGCCTAGGGTTAGGGTTAGGCTTAGGGTTAGGCTTAGGGTACGGCTTAGGGTACGGGTTCGGGGAGGGATTCGGGTACGGCGTAGGGTATGGGTTAGGGTTAGGGTTAGGGTTAGTGTTAGGGTTAGGGCTCGGTTTAGGGTACGGTTTAGGATTAGGGTACGTGTTAGGGTTAGGGTAGGGGTTAGCGTTAGGGTACGCGTTAGGGTTAGGGTAGTTATTAAACCTATCCCACTCTCTAGATACCCCTTAGCACGTAAAGTAATATTATTTGGGGGTCCAGCCATGGAGAAGAGTTTAGACACTAAGATAATATAAGGAACACACACATTATAAAGAAATGACATTAGGATTCTCTTTTTAAGCTGATCCTTAAAACACTAGTGCTTAGGAAATCTATTGGAGGCAGAAGCAGTCAAGGATAGCCTAGGGTTAGGGTTAGGCTTAGGGTTAGGCTTAGGGTACGGCTTAGGGTACGGGTTCGGGGAGGGCTTCGGGTACGGCGTAGGGTATGGGTTAGGGTTAGGGTTAGGGTTAGTGTTAGGGTTAGGGCTCGGTATAGGGTACGGGTTAGGATTACGGTACGTGTTAGGTTTAGGGTAGCGGTTAGCGTTAGGGTACGCGTTAGGGTTAGGGTAGTTATTAAACCTATCCCACTCTCTAGTTACCCCTTAGCACGTAAAGGAATATTATTTGGTGGTCCAGCCATGGAGAAGAGTTTAGACACTAGGATAAGATAAGGAACACACCCATTATAAAGAAATCACATTAGGATTCTCTTTTTAAGCTGTTCCTTAAAACACTAGTGCTTAGGAAATCTGTTGGAGGCAGAAGCAGTCAAGGGTAGCCTAGGGTCAGGGTTAGGCTTAGGGTTAGGCTTAGGGTATGGCTTAGGGTACTGGTTCGGGGAGGGCTTCGGGTACGGCGTAGGGTATGGGTTAGGGTTAGGGTTAGGGTTAGTGTTAGGGTTAGGGCTCGGTTTAGGGTACGGGTTAGGATTAGGGTACGTGTTAGGGTTAGGGTAGGGGTTAGGGTTAGGGTACGCGTTAGGGTTAGGGTAGTTATTAAACATATCCCACTCTCTAGATAACCCTTAGCACGTAAAGGAATATTATTTGGGGGTCCAGCCATGGAGAAGAGTTTAGACACTCGGATCAGATAAGGAACACACCCATTATAAAGAAATCACATTAGGATTCTCTTTTTAAGCTGTTCCTTAAAACTCTAGTGCTTAGGAAATATATTGGAGGCAGAAGCAGTCAAGGGTAGCCTAGGGTTAGGGTTAGGCTTATGGTTAGGCTTAGGGTACGGCTTAGGGTACGGGTTCGGGGAGGGTTTCTGGTACGGCGTAGGGTATGGGTTAGGGTTAGGGTTAGGGTTAGTGTTAGGGTTAGGGCTCGGTTTAGGGTACGGGTTAGGATTAGGGTACGTGTTAGGGTTATGGTAGGGGTTAGGGTTAGGGTACGCGTTAGGGTTAGGGTAGTTATTAAACCTATCCCACTCTCTAGATACCCCTTAGCACGTAAAGGAATATTATTTGGGGGTCCAGCCATGGAGAAGAGTTTAGACACTAAGATAATATAAGGAACACACACATTATAAAGAAATCACATTAGGATTCTCTTTTTAAGCTGTTCCTTTAAACACTAGTGCTTAGGAAATCTATTGGAGGCAGAAGCAGTCAAGGGTAGCCTAGGGTTAGGGTTAGGCTTAGGGTTATGCTTAGGGTACAGCTTAGGGTACGGGTTCGGGGAGGGCTTCGGGTACGGCGTAGGGTATGGGTTAGGGTTAGGGTTAGGGTTAGTGTTAGGGTTAGGGCTCGGTTTAGGTTACGGGTTAGGATTAGGGTACGTGTTAGGGTTAGGGTAGGGGTTAGCGTTAGGGTACGCGTTAGGGTTAGGGTAGTGATTAAACCTATCCCACTCTCTAGTTACCCCTTAGCACGTAAAGGAATATTATTTGGGGGTCCAGCCATGGAGAAGAGTTTAGACACTAGGATTAGATAAGGAACACACCCATTATAAAGAAATCACATTAGGATTCTCTTTTTAAGCTGTTCCTTAAAACACTAGTGCTTAGGAAATCTATTGGAGGCAGAAGCAGTCAAGGGTAGCCTAGGGTTAGGGTTAGGCTTAGGGTTATGCTTAGGGTACGGCTTAGGGTACGGGTTCGGGGAGGGCTTCGGGTACGGCGTAGGGTATGGGTTAGGGTTAGGGTTAGGGTTAGTGTTAGGGTTAGGGCTCGGTTTAGGGTACGGGTTAGGATTAGGGTACGTGTTAGGGTTATGGTAGGGGTTAGGGTTAGGGTACGCGTTAGGGTTAGGGTAGTTATTAAACCTATCCCACTCTCTAGATACCCATTAGCACGAAAAGGAATATTATTTGGGGGTCCAGCCATGGAGAAGAGTTTAGACACTAAGATAATATAAGGAACACACACATTATAAAGAAATCACATTAGGATTCTCTTTTTAAGCTGTTCCTTAAAACACTAGTGCTTAGGAAATCTATTGGAGGCAGAAGCAGTCAAGGGTAGCCTAGGGTTAGGGTTAGGCTTAGGGTTAGGCTTAGGGTACTGCTTAGGGTACGGATTCGGGGAGGGCTTCGGGTACGGCATAGGGTATGGGTTAGGGTTAGGGTTAGGGTTAGGGTTAGTGTTAGGGTTAGGGCTCGGTTTAGGGTACGGGTTAGGATTAGGGTACGTGTTAGGGTTAGGTTAGGGGTTAGCGTTAGGGTACGCGTTAGGGTTAGGGTAGTTATTAAACCTATCCCACTCTCTAGTTACCCCTTAGCACGTAAAGGAATATTTGGGGGTCCAGCCATGGAGAAGAGTTTAGACACTAGGATAAGATAAGGAACACACCCATTATAAAGAAATCACATTAGGATACTCTTTTTAAGCTGTTCCTTAAAACACTAGTGCTTAGGAAATCTATTGGAGGCAGAAGCAGTCAAGGGTAGCCTAGGGTTAGGTTTAGGCTTAGGGTACGGCTTAGGGTACGGCTTAGGGTACGGGTTCGGGGAGGGCTTCGGGTACGGCGTAGGGTATGGGTTAGGGTTAGGGTTAGGGTTAGTGTTAGGGTTAGGGCTCGGTTTAGGGTACGGGTTAGGAATAGGGTACGTGTTAGGGTTAGGGTAGGGGTTAGGGTTAGAGTACGCGTTAGGGTTAGGGTAGTTATTAAACCTATCCCACTCTCTAGATACCCCTTAGCACGTAAAGGAATATTATTAGGGGGTCCAGCCATGGAGAAGAATTTAGACACTAAGATAATATAAGAAACACACCCATTATAAAGAAATCACATTTGGATTCTCTTTTTAAGCTGTTCCTTAAAACACTAGTGCTTAGGAAATCTATTGGAGGCAGAAGCAGTCAAGGGTAGCCTAGGGTTTGGGTTAGGCTTACGGTTAGGCTTAGGGTATGGCTTAGGGTACGTGTTCGGGGAGGGCTTCGGGTACGGCGTAGGGTATAGGTTAGGGTTAGGCTTAGTGTTAGGGTTAGGGCTCGGTTTAGGGTACGGTTTAGGATTAGGGTACATGTTAGGGTTAGGGTAGGGGTTAGGGTTAGGGTACACGTTACGGTTAAGGTAGTTATTAAACCGATCCCACTCTCTAGATACCCCTTAGCACGTAAAGGAATATTATTTGGGTGTCCAGCCATGGAGAAGAGTTTAGACACTAAGATAATATAAGGAACACACCCATTATAAAGAAATCACATTAGGATTCTCTTTTTAAGCTGTTCCTTAAAACACTAGTGCTTAGGAAATCTATTGGAGGCAGAAGCAGTCAAGGGTAGCCTAGGGTTAGGGTTAGGCTTTGGGTTAGGCTTAATGTACGGCTTAGGGTACGGGTTCTGGGAGGGCTTCGGGTACGGCGTAGGGTATGGGTTAGGGTTAGGGTTAGGGTTAGTGTTAGGGTTAGGGCTCGGTTTAGGGTACGGGTTAGGATTAGGGTACGTGTTAGGGTTACGGTAGGGGTTAGCGTTAGGGTACGCGTTAGGGTTAGGGTAGTTATTAAACCTATCCCACTCTCTAGTTACCCCTTAGCACGTAAAGGAATATTATTTGGGGGTCCAGCCATGGAGAAGAGTTTAGACACTAAGATAATATAAGGAACACACCCATTATAAAGAAATCACATTAGGATTCTCTTTTTAAGCTGTTCCTTAAAACACTAGTGCTTAGGAAATCTATTGGAGGCAGAAGCAGTCAAGGGTAGCCTAGGGTTAGGTTTAGGCTTAGGGTTAGGCTTAGGGTACGGCTTAGGGTACGGGTTCGGGGAGGGCTTCGGGTACGGCGTAGGGTATGGGTTAGGGTTAGGGTTAGGGTTAGTGTTAGGGTTAGGGCTCGGTTTAGGGTACGGGTTAGGATTAGGGTACGTGTTAGGGTTAGGGTAGCGGTTAGCGTTAGCGTACGCGTTAGGGTTAGGGTAGTTATTAAACCTATCCCACTCTCTAGTTACCCCTTAGCACGTAAAGGAATATTATTTGGGGGTCCAGCCATGGAGAAGAGTTTAGACACTAGGATAAGATAAGGAACACACCCATTATAAAGAAATCACATTAGGATTCTCTTTTTAAGCTGTTCCTTAAAACACTACTGCTTAGGAAATATATTGGAGGCAGAAGCAGTCAAGGGTAGCCTAGGGTTAGGGTTAGGCTTAGGGTTAGGCTTAGGGTACGGCTTAGGGTACGGGTTCGGGGAGGGCTTCGGGTACGGCGTAGGGTATGGGTTAGGGTTAGGGTTAGGGTTAGTGTTAGTGTTAGGGCTCGGTTTAGGGTACGGGTTAGGATTAGGGTACGTGTTAGTGTTACGGTAGGTGTTAGGGTTAGAGTACGTGTTAGGGTTAGGGTAGTTATTAAACCTATCCCACTCTCTAGATACCCCTTAGCACGTAAAGGAATATTATTAGGGGTTCCAGCCATGGAGAAGAATTTAGACACTAAGATAATATAAGAAACACACACATTATAAAGAAATCACATTAGGATTCTCTTTTTAAGCTGTTCCTTAAAACACTAGTGCTTAGGAAATATATTGGAGGCAGAAGCAGTCAAGGGTAGCCTAGGGTTAGGGTTAGGCTTACGGTTAGGCTTACGGTACGGCTTAGGGTACGTGTTCGGGGAGGGCTTCGGGTACGGCGTAGGGTATGGGTTAGGGTTAGGGTTAGTGTTAGGGTTAGGGCTCGGTTTAGGGTACGGGTTAGGATTAGGGTACATGTTAGGGTTAGGGTAGGGGTTAGCGTTAGGGTACACGTTACGGTTAGGGTAGTTATTAAACCTATCCCACTCTCTAGATACCCCTTAGCACGTAAAGGAATATTATTTGGGGGTCCAGCCATGGAGAAGAGTTTAGACACTAAGATAATATAAGGAACACACACATTATAAAGAAATAACATTAGGATTCTCTTTTTAAGCTCTTCCTTAAAACACTAGTGCTTAGGAAATCTATTGGAGGCAGAAGCAGTCAAGGGTAGCCTAGGGTTAGGGTTAGGCTTAGGGTTAGGCTTAGGGTACGGCTTAGGGTACGGGTTCGGGGAGGGCTTCGGGTACGGCGTAGGGTATGGGTTAGGGTTAGGGTTAGGGTTAGTGTTAGTGTTAGGGCTCGGTTTAGGGTACGGGTTAGGATTAGGGTACGTGTTAGTGTTACGGTAGGGGTTAGGGTTAGAGTACGTGTTAGGGTTAGGGTAGTTATTAAACCTATCCCACTCTCTAGATACCCCTTAGCACGTAAAGGAATATTATTAGGGGTTCCAGCCATGGAGAAGAATTTAGACACTAAGATAATATAAGAAACACACACATTATAAAGAAATCACATTAGGATTCTCTTTTTAAGCTGTTCCTTAAAACACTAGTGCTTAGGAAATATATTGGAGGCTGAAGCAGTCAAGGGTAGCCTAGGGTTAGGGTTAGGCTTAGGGTTAGGCTTAAGGTACGGCTTAGGGTACGGGTTCGGGGAGGGCTTCGGGTACGGCATAGGGTATGGGTTAGGGTTAGGGTTAGGGTTAGTGTTAGGGTTAGGGCTCGGTTTAGGGTACGGGTTAGGATTAGGGTACGTGTTAGGGTTAGGGTAGGGGTTAGCGTTAGGGTACGCGTTAGGGTTAGGGTAGTGATTAAACTTATCGCACTCTCTAGATACCCCTTAGCACATAAAGGAATATTATTTGGGGGTCCAGCCATGGAGAAGAGTTTAGACACTAGGATTAGATAAGGAACACACCCATTATAAAGAAATCACATTAGGATTCTCTTTTTAAGCTGTTCCTTAAAACACTAGTCCTTAGGAAATCTGTTGGAGGCAGAAGCAGTCAAGGGTAGCCTAGGGTTATGGTTAGGCTTAGGGTTAGGCTTAGGGTATGGCTTAGGGTACGGGTTCGGGGAGGGCTTCGGGTACGGCGTAGGGTATGGGTTAGGGTTAGGGTTAGGGTTAGTGTTAGTGTTAGGGCTCGGTTTAGGGTACGGGTTAGGATTAGGGTACGTGTTAGTGATAGGGTAGGGGTTAGGGTTAGAGTACGCGTTAGGGTTAGGGTAGTTATTAAACCTATCCCACTCTCTAGATACCCCTTAGCACGTAAAGGAATATTATTAGGGGGTCCAGCCATGGAGAAGAATTTAGACACTAAGATAATATAAGAAACACACACATTATAAAGAAATCACATTAGGATTCTCTTTTTAAGCTGTTCCTTAAAACACTAGTGCTTAGGAAATATATTGGAGGCAGAAGCAGTCAAGGGTAGCCTAGGGTTAGGGTTACGCTTACGGTTAGGCTTAGGGTACGGCTTAGGGTACGTGTTTGGGGAGGGCTTCGGGTATGGCGTAGGGTATGGGATAGGGTTAGGGTTAGTGTTAGGGTTAGGGCTCGGTTTAGGGTACGGGTTAGGATTAGGGTACATGTTAGGGTTAGGGTAGGGGTTAGGGTTAGGGTACACGTTACGGTTAGGGTAGTTATTAAACCTATCCCACTCTCTAGATACCCCTTAGCACGTAAAGGAATATTATTTGGGGGTCCAGCCATGGAGAAGAGTTTAGACACTAAGATAATATAAGGAACACACACATTATAAAGAAATAACATTAGGATTCTCTTTTTAAGCTCTTCCTTAAAACACTAGTGCTTAGGAAATCTATTGGAGGCAGAAGCAGTCAAGGGTAGCCTAGGGTTAGGGTTAGGCTTAGGGTTAGGCTTAAGGTTCGGCTTAGGGTACGGGTTCGGGGAGGGCTTCGGGTACGGCATAGGGTATGGGTTAGGGTTAGTGTTAGGGTTAGTGTTAGGGTTAGGGCTCGGTTTAGGGTACGGGTTAGGATTAGGGTACGTGTTAGGGTTAGGGTAGGGGTTAGCGTTAGGGTACGCGTTAGGGTTAGGGTAGTGATTAAACCTATCCCACTCTCTAGATACCCCTTAGCACATAAAGGAATATTATTTGGGGTCCAGCCATGGAGAAGAGTTTAGACACTAGGATTAGATAAGGAACACACCCATTATAAAGAAATCACATTAGGATTCTCTTTTTAAGCTGTTCCTTAAAACACTAGTGCTTAGGAAATCTATTGGAGGCAGAAGCAGTC